>NW_012267400.1:357788-375163 GCF_000151885.1 Dipodomys ordii | reverse complement strand
CCCGGCCCCGCGTCCACCCGCCCCTCCCACCGGGGGCGGCAGAGCCCACCTAGGTAGGCGGAGTCGGGCGTGGAGCGGTAGCTGTGGGTGGGCGAGCGCGCGGGCAGCCCGTGGGTGGGCGAGCCCGGGAGGCTGTCACTGGACGACAGTGAGCGGTTCAGCGAGGACAGCGAACGGCTGGTGTGCAGCAGGTTCGACTGCTTCGTGATCTTCCGGAAGAGCGAACTGCGCTTCTTGCTGGTGGGGAAAAAGGCAGCGCCTCCTCGGGACCAGACCGTGGAGCTCAGGCTCCTCCCACATGTGGGCGGTAACACAGCGCCTGGGTCGCCCACAGCCACGCCCCCTCGCCATAACCCGCTAATCAAAGAACTTCCCTTGGCTCAATCCTGTGGCCACGCCCCCCCCCGTTTAGCCACTCCCCTCCCCACTTCTCTTGGCTTAGTCCTGCTGAGGCCCTTTTCGTTTTGACCATCCCCACATTTCTGATTCCCCAGTTTGGCCACGCCCCCTGCTATAACCCACCAATCAAAAAACTTCCCTTGGCTCAGTCTTGGGAGGAGGGCTTTTCATTGACACGCCCACTTGCCTGATTTTCCCCTCCTTGTTTAGCCACGCCCCTCATTACAACTCATCAAAGAACTTCCCTTGGCTTAGTCCTTCCGGACCCGGTCCAGTTTGACCACGCCCACTGGTCTGGCCCCGCCCAACTTAGCCACTACCCTCACTACAATCCACCGAGGAACTTCGGTTGGCTTAGTCCTGCTTGACCCTTTTTCGGTTCCAAGCCCACATTTCTGACTCCTCTCTCTTTAGCCACCCCCCTCACTACAAACCTACCAATCAAAGGACTGCCCTTAGCTTAGCTCTCCTGGGCTCCCTTTCCACTTTGGTCAATTTGGGTGGTTATCTCCAATTAACCACCCCCCAAAAATGGCGGAAATAGAGCTGCGGTTCAAGTGGTAGCGCACCAGATGAGAGAAAAATCCAAGTGAGGCCTGGAGGCCTTGAATTCAAGCCCCAGGACTGGCACAAAATAAAAACAAAACAAAAACAATTCTCATCTGGCCTCACCCAGAGCTACTTCATTACGTGGGTAGAAATTACAGTCATCTGTCGAATAATAGCAGACATTTCAATTAAAGAAAGGGGAGGAGTCCCATAAGATTATATAGCTCAATGATGTCACATTTGCTTTAGCACTCTGATAAAAATCACCTAAGAGCACCTTATGAGAATAAACTTGTCATTAAGCCAAGCATGCCTGTTTTGCAGCCAGCTGAGCCTTACTTGGCATGCTTATTCCTGTGAGAAATCTCCAACAGGACAGGACCGTCTCCTGGACATTCTGCCTTCACTCTTGTGCTCACTTATCTTTCTGTCCCTATCTGCTGCCCACCTGCCCAAGATACTCCCACACTGCTTTTCGCCCATCTGGGAACCCTCCTTTGCTAGCTTCTCCAACTCTTCCAAACTCCTCCCTCTTTAACTGGCTTGTCCATTTGCTTTGGATCTATCTACCTCTCCTTAGCCCTTCCCCTGCCCTCACCCCGAGCCATCTTTAGCCCCACCCACTTATCAAGGACTGGTTTTGCTTATGGCCCTGCCCACCTCTCCTGGCCCTCCTTGGCCGAGGGCCGCTTGTTCCTCCGGGCCATTTTGGCCTTGTAGCTGCTGCGCCTTGCTGGGCCAATGCGGATGGAGGTATTTTCGAAGGGTGTTGTGGTTACTGCCACCTTGTTGCCGCTCTGGGAAAAGAAGGGATGGAACACTCGGGCTGGAGACTGCTCTTGGGGCCTCTGTGCCCTCCCCCTGTGGTCTTCTCCCCAGGACTCACCTTAAGGATCAGCTCTACGACCTCTGGGTGCACCATACCATGCACAGGCTCTCCATTCACGTGGGTGATCAGGTCCCCAGCACACAGCCCCGCCTCTTGGGCTGGGCCCCCTTCCTCCACGTGCTGGTGAGGGAGAACCCCAAAAGAGAACATAGTTAGGGGCTGGGAAGGTGGCTCAGGAGTAGAGCGCTTGCCTGACATGCATGAGGCCCTGGGTTCCATTCCTCAGCAGAAAAAGCTGGAGCCGGGCGCTGGCGGCTCACGCCTGTCATCCTAGCTACTCAGGAGGCTGAGATCTGAGGATTGCGGTTCAAAGCCAGCCCGGGCAGGAGAGACTGTGAGACTCCAATCTCCAATAAACCACCAGAAAACTGGAAGTGGCGCTGTGGCTCAAGTGGTATAGAGTGCTCGCCTTGAGCTGAAGAGCTGAGGGACAGCGCCCAGGCCCAGAGTTCAGGCCCCGTGACAGACAAAAATAAATAAATACGAGAGAGCATAGTCAGGAGTCTGGTAATATGACATAGCTTACATACTAGGTAACCTTGTAAGGCACAGTCGTCTTAATTAACACCTTAGGTAATTATCATTATTCTTTCCATTAAAGATAAGGAGGTCTTGCTCAGGCTTTTTTGGTGCCAGTTCTCGGGCTTCCACTGAGGGGAAGGCCTGGGTATTGTCCCTGAGATGTTTTTTGCCCAAGGCTGCTAGCACTCTACTGTGTGAGCTACAGCTTCATTATTATCTGGCTTTGTGTGTGTGTGTGTGTGTGGTTAATTGGAGATAAGAGTTTCATAGATTTTTCTTGCCCAGGCTGGCTTCCAATCTAGATCCTCAGACCTCAACCTCCTGAGTAGTTAAGATGATAGATTTGAGCCAGGCATCGCCCAGGTTTCTGAGTTCCAGATGGGAGCTTTTCCGATCTCCTCTCCCATTCTCCCTCCTGGGACCTACATCTCGACCTTGAGTGCTCACCCAAACAATGTGGTGGACGCTGTAGACATCGGAGTCACCCATATAGACGCGGATGGCGCGCAGCGTGAAGCCATACTTCTTGCCTGAGCGTTGGATGGTGATGGGAGAGCGGAGTCCACTGACAGCCGGTGAGTAGTCCCGGCTGGGTGAGGAGTCCCGTGAGGACGGGTTGGAGGAGAGAGATCGTGGGGACATGGGACTAGCTAGTGGTGAGCTTCCATGCGGGTCCACTGCAGAAACAGAGCGCGGCCAGAGCTCAGGGCCACCCGACAAGCTCTCCTCCTTACTTAGGTGAGGTTATCTCTGCTCCCGCCTCCCGGGACGCTACCATTGGCTCACCGTGGAGCCAATCACTGTAGACAGGGACAGTGTAACCTTCCCATTGGCCTGTCCTGGCTCCAAGGAGGGAAGCCCCTCCCCTTGTGGGTGGGGCCCAGCCATCACCTGCCGGAATCATGACGGACAGGGCTGTGGCTGAGGCGGACTTGATGACTTTCCCCCCGGTTCGGGAAGGCCGCTTCTCCATGGCGGGATCCCCGGACAGCTGTTGGTGCCGCGCTCGGCGTAGAACTAGGTCGTTGGTGGCCCTGGGGCCAGATGTGTCCCCGTCCTTCGAGGGTGGGCAGAGGTCACCTGGGCGCGGGCGCTCCACTGCGGCCGAAAGCAGATGGATGGGTTTGGGGATCAGTCCAAGGCCAGGCTGTTCCCGCGCCCTCTCCCGATGGACAGCGAGTTTCATCACCATGAGCACGTACCCAGTACATAGACCCTGAGTTCAGGTCTATATCCCTGACCGTGGCCTGGCCTGCCTACGTAATGCTCACGATCTCAGGTTGCACCTTGCATTTATGCAACGAGATCTTGCAGGCTCATTGAAAGATGCTCCATCTCTGTGCACGGCGGGGGGAGGGGGAGGGGCGGGGAGGGCATCAGGAGGGGCGGGCACTCACGGGCCTCCGGGTCCCCCGCGCTGGGGGTGCCTTCCCCTGCAGCTGCCTCTTTGGAGGTCCGGGCATCCAGCGAGCCTGGGGGATCAGAGCTAGGCCGGGGGGGCCTGCGCAGCCGGGCCTCATCCTCGTCCTCTTGGGGGGCGCTGAAGCGGCTGGGCTCCAGCAGCGCCGAGAAACGCCGGCGCGCGCCCAGTGGGGGACTCGCCTCCCCCTCCAGGAAACTGGCCTCCGAAGCCGAGAAGCGTTTGCTGCGCGGGAAGGGCCAGGTCAGGGGCGCCGCCCCCGGAGCCACGCCCCGAGCCACGCCCCCACCCAGCCCGCTCTCCCGCTCACATCTCCGGGGAGCCCCCTCTCCAGGTCTTCTCTCGCAGGGTCAGGCCGCCCAGGCCCTCCCGCTTGCCCGGCACCTTCTCCTCTGGGCCCTTGGCGCTTGGCTCCCTCTTGCTAACCCCCGCTGCTGCCACGGGGGTCTTGGGTTCGTGCTGGGACAGCTGCTCCATGCTGCTGTACACCTGGCCCGAGGGGAGGTGGTGACAGTGCCCTCATTCCAGAGCCAATCAGCGGTCCTGCCACTCGTACCCGCCTCTGCCTCCCTCCACCCTATCAGGGCCAGGCCCCGCCCACTTCCGGACTGGCCTCCAATAAGGTACAAGACTTCAACTCAAGCCCCGCCCACCAAGTTAGGCCTATCCTAGGCCCCGCCCCTCCCGTGCCACCCCCTTGCGGCTCTCCACCTGACAGCCTCTTCCCAGCTCCGGCCCAGTTCGTGCCCAGTCAGCAGGGGTTGCCCGGGGTTGCGGGGCTCTGCTCCGCCCATCTGTCATCTCACCCCCCCCCACACATCCTGACCTAGCTTCTCCCCACTTGTGAGTCTTGTTTGTACCATTAGACCAAGCCACGAACCCACAGCCTGCCTCCCCTCTCCCGGTCGCTTCCCAGTCCTGAGCCTCGGGGGTGTCTGGGACTCCGGTCCCCACAAGCCCCCCAGGCCCACTTTTGCCTGCTCTCCCAGCCCAGGCCCGGCCCCAGGCTCGCCCCACTCAAGCCCACCTTGCTGAAGCGCGGGGAGCAGGAGGAGAACTGGCGGATCTCCACGGGCTCCTCCTCCGTCGTGTCATCCTCGTCGTAGGAGTTCACGTGGTGATACCTGTCCGAGCGGGCTGCGGGAGAACGGGACCGTGACGGCGGCGCTGGTCCGTGCCTTCTGAGCAGCGCCAGCGAGGCCACGGGCAGGCCACACCCCTGCCTCCCCTTGTTAGAATTCAGGCTCCACCCCCAGGTCTGCGTGGCTGTTTTCTCCCTCTCTGCCTATCTATCCCCAGAAAGGATCCCCCCCAGACCCCACTTACACCCCTCAACAATCCTGAGCCAGCTTCGGCTCGGCCTTGGTCCCAGCCTGGGCCGCAAGCCCAGGTCCATGGGTAGAACTCACCCCAATCCAGGCACCCCAGCTTCCCCCAGGTACTAATACTTACCTAGTTCTGAGCCTAGGCCCACCCCTAAGCAGGCCACGCCCCTCGCAAGTGCCACACAGATCATGCCCACGAACGCCCCGCCCCCAAGAAAGCCCCTCCCACCCAACGCCCCGCCCACCCTTGCCCCGCCCCCAAACAACCTCAGTCTTTTCATCTCAGAGTCAGAGACAGATTCAGCCGGACCGGGAATCCCAGGCCTCACTCCCGCCCCCCCGGCCCCGCCTCCTGCTCTCACTCACTGTCAAAGTAGCTGGTGTCATCTTCTGACTCTAGGTGGGGGATGAACTCAGCCTTCTGCCTCAGTAGCCCCGTCCAGTCCAGGTCGCGGAAGAAGCTGTGCTGCTTCACCTCAAAGGCGCCACCTGGCGGTAAGAAAGGGTCCCAACGCCAGCGGATGGCCGGCAGCCCAAGGCCACAGCTCAAGCTGGACCTGGGGTTGGGGGGGCCGGGGGTGGATCCTGGCAAATAGAGCCTCCCCAGCACTGCAGCACCCGCTTTACCTGCCCCAAGCCGGACCAGAGGGTTGGTCTGCAGGAGGCTGGATATCAGGAGCTGGGCATCTGTGGGCAGGGCCTCATCTCCCTCCGGCCACAGGATGTCATCTGCAGGGTAGAGTAGAGCCGAGGGCTCCCTTTGGTCGCCTGGGGTCCCCCAGACCTGCCCATCTCTCCATGCCACCCCTGCCCACTCGAGGGAGCACATACCACTGATGACCTGTCCGAAGAGCTCTTCCGGGGTGTCCCCAAAGAAGGGCACACAGCCCACCAGGAACTCGTAGAGGATGATCCCCATGGCCCACCAGTCCACCGGCTTGCCGTAACCCTGGCGCAGGATGACTTCGGGTGCGATGTACTCTGGGGTCCCACAGACCTGGGGGCAGGCGGTCAGCCCACGCCCTGGCCGCAGGAGGGGCCTCGAGGGAGAGCTGTGCCACCCCCCAACCAGGCCCTGGGTCCCTGAGGCCCTGCAGGGTCACTCCACCCTCGGTGACCCCCACGCCCGCCACACACCTGTTTATCCAGGAACTCGCGGGCATCCTTCTCGATGTGGCCTTCGTACAAGTTGGTGGTGAGACTCATGAGCCCCATCTTGGAGAGGCCGAAATCTGTGAGCTTTATATGGCCCATGGAGGTAATGAGGAGACTGCAGGGAAAACGGGGTGATCTCAGATCTCTGGGTTTCTGGGGGGAGAGAGGGAATGATGGCCCAAACAAACAAAAAAACAACAACCCAGAGCTCACTTGTCAGGCTTGAGATCGCGATGGACAATGCCATAATTGTGCAAGTACTCCAGCGCCAACACGGTCTCTGCGAAGTACATCCGGGCCATTTCCACCGGCAGTGCGCCGATGTTCTTCAGAAGTGTGGCACAGTCACCGCCTGTGGGCCAGGGGACAGACCCAGTGGTGAGATGAGGGCCCGTCAACTGTAGAACAGCGCCAACTAGCTGGGGGCCAGTGTTTAACACCGGTCAATCTAGCTAGCTGCTCAGGGGGCTAAGATTTGAGGATCAAGTTTGGAGGCCAGCTCAAGCAGAAACATCACCCCCCCAAAAAAAAAAAAAGAAAAGAAAAAAAGCCAGAAGTGGTGGTGTAGCTCTCAAGTGCCAGCTTTGAGCAAAATAGCTAAGGGACAGCACCCAGACCCTGGGTTCAGGACCCAGTATTTGGCACACACACATGAAAATCACACCAATGTCTTCTTCAATTGTACCCATTTTGCAGACATAGGAAAGGGAGGTCCAGAGAGGGGTCTTCCCCTTCCCAAATCTCACTTCTGAGTCTCTATCTCCTAGTATATACAATGGGCTGATTGTAGAAGCAGCTAGAAAATTCTCTAGAGATATTCTTTTTGTTGTTGTTGGTTGTGGGCCTGGGCACTGTCCCTTGGCTCTTCAGCTGAGTCAAAGCATCACTTTCAGTTTTCTGGTGGTTAATTGGACATAAGAGTCTCTCAGATTTTCCTGCCCAGGCTGGCTTTGAACTGTAATCCTCAGACCTCAGTCTCCTGAGTAACTAGGATTACAGATATGAGCCATTGGTGCACAAGGCTAGAGCCAAGCTGGGCACTGGTGGCTCACACCTGTAATCCCAGCTGCTAAGGAGGCTGTGATCTGAGGACAGGTTAGAAAACAGCCCAGACAAGAAAGTCCCTGAGACTCTTATCTCTAATAAACTACCAAAAACCAGATATAGAGCTGTGAGTCAAGTGCCATCCTTGGGGGGGGGGAAGGCAGGGAAACAAGTAAGCTAAGACTCCAGTAAATGGCTAGGGGTGACTTGACTGGTTAAATAATTGTCTAGTGAAGCCTCTAGCATCATAAACACAACAACAACAACAGCAGCAGCAGCAGCAGCAGCCTCCCACGTCCACGCTGCTTGAACCCTGGCAGTGGCGTGCTGCTGCCCTGGAAGTAGAGGAAATCCTCCATCGTCCCCTCCATGCGGGGCCTCCCCTCCCCCAGCCTCGTCTCTTCACCTGAGCTCAGGTGTGGCTTCCTCCAGTCTCTTCCATTGCTCTCACTTCAGATCCTTTGCACTGGGAGCCATATCCCCCCCCCACATACATACACACACACACACACTCCCCTCACACACACACACACATACACACACACTCCTCACACACACACATACACACCCCTCACACACACATACATACACACCCCTCACACACATACATACACATACATACCCCTCACATACATACACACATACATACACACCCCTCACACACATACACACATACATACATACACACATACATACATACACACCCCTCACGTACATACACACATATATACATACATACCCCTCACACATACATACATACATACACACCCCTCACACGCACATACACACCCCTCACATACATACACACACATACACACACACCCCTCACATACATACATACATACACACCCCTCACACACATACACACCCCCACACACATACACACATGCATACACACCCCTCACACATACATACATACATATACACCCCTCACACATACATACATACACACACACCCCTCACACACACACACACACACACACACACACACACACACACACACTGACTCCATTTTGCCTTGTCTGGCCGCCATCCTCTGACCATCTCCTCACTAGGTGCACAGGACGGGAGGGACAAATGGAGGGATGACCATTTGGGAGAATACACACACAGACCGAGGGTGGATGTGTGGACAGACACAGGGATGAAGAATAACAGAAATAGATGAACGGGTAAACTGGGGAATGAATTGTGGATTTACAGAAAGAGCTGAATAGATGGATAGAATGGCTAGTAGATAGATGTACAGACAGGCAGGCAGATTAATTGATGAATAGATGACAGAGGTAAGTAGATGAAGGATAGGTAGGTAGACCAAAGATAGATGATGGATATGTGGACAGATAGAAGATAAAGAGATATATAATAAACACTTGTAAGCTTGTAATCCTAGCTACTCATTAGGCTGAGATCTGAAGATCACGGTTTGAAGCCAGCCCTGGCAGGAAAGTCCATAAGACTCTTATCTGTAGTGAACCACCAGAAGACTGGAAGTGGCGCTATGGCTCAGAGTGGAAAAGCGCTAGCCTTGAGCAAAAGAAGCTCAGGGACAGCGCCCAGGCCCTGAGTTCAAGCCCCAGGACCAACAGAAAAAAAAAAAGAAAGAAAGAAAAGAAAAAAGAAAGAAAATAAGAAAAAGAAAATCTGGGAAGACAAATAGGTGATAGGCAGATAGAGATAATAGATGGATGGTAGGCAAATAAATAATCGATAAATAGATGATAAATAGATATAGATGATGGACCGGTGGATACGTGGAGAGGTGATAGAAGATAGATGCATGGTTAGGTGACAGGTAGGTAGGTAGGTAGTTAGCTAGATTGATAGATAGATAGATCCATAGAGCTCACTAGATAGATGCATAGATCATAGACAGAGACAGACAGATAGGTAGATACTTAGGTAGATCGATACATAGATCAATAGCTAGGCAGGTAGAGAGGCAGATTGCTAAATAGAGAGACAGATTCAGACAGACAAACTGACAGATAGACAGATAGATGAATAGGTAGATGACAGAGATAGGTAGGTAGAGAGACAGGTAGATAGAGACAGACAATCAGACAGAGAGAGCGAGAGATAGATACATAGATGAATAGGTAGATAGACAGACATACTGACAGATAGATGGATAGATAGGTAGATGGATGGATGGATGGGCAGATGGATAAAGAGCGATGTCAGTGACAGACGGACAAACAGGGGGGGGTAGGGGGGACTCTTTGGGGCGCCCCAGCCCCCAGCCACACCTTCCACATACTCCATGACCATGCAGAGGTGGCGGCGCGTCTCGAAGGAGCAGAGCATGCCCACCACGAAGGGGTTCTCGGCGAAGGTGAGGATGTCGCGCTCCACGAAGGCCTGCTGGATCTGGTTGCGCAGGATCAGGTTCTGCTTGTTGATCTTCTTCATGGCGAAGCGCTGGCGGGTGTCGCGGTGCCGCACCAGGTAGACGGCGCTGCGGGGGAGCGGGCGGGGATGGCCGTCACGCCGTGCCCGGCCCCGCCGCCCTCCCCCGCCAGAGCCCGGCGTGGCTCACCCGTAGGCGCCGTTGCTGATCAGCTTGATGGTGTCGAAGTCGCTCTCGCCGGGGGGTTTCTTGGCCTTGGACGCGCTGCTCCGGCCCTGCGCAGGGGTGGGGCGGTGGGGAGGGGAAGATGGAGACCACCTCACCCTTGTCAGCACACATGGACTCCATTTACCCCCCGGGGGAAACTGAGGCAGAGGGGGGGTCCTTCATCGAAGGACCACAGGACTGGACAGAAGAGCTTGGGTCAGGATTGAAACCCAAGACCACCTTGGAAGACCTATTCCTTTAGGAAAGTGAGCAGAAAAAACTGCAAAACGTCTGAAGCATCAGAACATATATAAAGAGTTCCCAGAAATCCTGACAAAAGGCCTACCTACTGAAGAGGGAAAAGCGGGCAAGGCGGATGAACGAGAATGAGAACTTACCAAAAGCATTGTAAAAGATAATCCATCTTTTTATTTGACACAAAGGGGAGTTACACCTACCTCCAAATACTAGGCCATTTTATAATTAGCAGATTGACAAAAGGCTGACAAATCCCATAGGCACAGCTGTGAAAAAAAGGCTGACGTGTGTCTGTGTGTGTGTGTCTGTGTGTGTGTGTCTGTGTGTGTGTGTCTGTGTGTGTCTGTGTCTGTGTAAGAGAGAGACAGCATTGAGACTTGTATGCACGGCTTCATGCTCTCACTTGAGCTTTTTGCTCAAGGTTGGTGCTCTACCACTTGAGCCACTCCCTTTGCCACTTTATTGGTGACTGACTTAAAGAAACAGGCTTAAACCTGGCAGCCAGGCTTGAGACTTAGTCCCACCCTGCTTAGGGGTGTGGTGAAGGTCTGGGCTGTGTCTCCAGCACACACACACAGTCACACACACACAAACACACACACGTAAGACAGAATTCTATACAACCAGACGGGCGCAGGTGGCTCACACCTGTAATCTTAGCTACTCAGGAGGCTGAGATCTGAGGATCATGGTTCAAAACCAGCCCAGACAGGAAAGTCCATGAGACTCTTATCTCCAATAAACCACTCACAAAACCAGAAGTGGCGCTGTGGCTCAAGTGGTAGAGCGCTCACCTTGAGCTGAAGAGCTGAGGGACAGTGCTGGGCCCAGAGTTTAAGCCCCATGACTGACAAAAAAGAAAAAAAGAATTCTATACAACTGCCTGAAGAAGGCACTTTGGTTTATATCAGAACCAAAAATGCATGGTGATTCTGACCAAGCAACTTTTGAATTTATGCTACTAACGTGCAACAAGAAGAAAACAGCTTGTGTTCACTGTTCCGAGAAAGACTACAAGCAGCCATAGATCCATGCATAGACAATTCGTTAATTAAACACAGAAGGGCATCATGAGCAAATACTGTCACTGCTTAGTGCTGGCGTTCACGCCTGTAATCCCAGCTACTCAAGAAGCTGAGATCTGAGGATCGAGGTTTGAAACCAGACAGGGCAGACAAATCTGAGAGCCTCTTATTTCCAACTAAGCAGCAAAATGCCAGAAGTGGAGGCCTGGCTTAAGTGCTAGAGCCCCAACCCTAGGTGGGAAAGCCAATTGAGAGTGCAAGGCCCTGAGTACAAACCCCAGCACTCACTCACACACACACACACACACACACACACACAGAAGGGGCAAAATGAATTTTATTTGGGGGTTATAGGACAGTTAGGGACTAAAGTAGGAGTACGATTTTTCACTATATGCCATTTTCAGAAATAATTTTGGTTAGAAAGAAAGATATTTATTAGGTAGCTATTGAACAGAAAGATGAGTAAAATATAAACTACTGAACGTGTTTGCACGTAATCATATAATATTAAAAACATCTAATCATACCACTTCTAGGCATCTACCCTGAACAACAGGAACCAATATACAAGGACACGTGCACCTCCATGTTTACTGCAGCACTGTTCACAATAGCTAGGATATGGAAACAACCCAGATGCCCCACCACAGATGAATGGATCCAAAAATTGTGGTATCTATACACAATGGAATATTATGCA
The DNA here is from genome assembly GCF_000151885.1 of Dipodomys ordii. NCBI lineage: Eukaryota > Metazoa > Chordata > Mammalia > Rodentia > Heteromyidae > Dipodomys > Dipodomys ordii. The sequence goes on along the minus strand of NW_012267400.1, from coordinate 363,317 downwards.
GCCATTAGAAAGGACAAAATAATGGCATTTGCAGGGAAATGGATGGAGCTAGAAGAAATCATGTTGAGCAAGGTAAGCCAAGAGCAAAGAGACAAATGGTACATGGTCTCCCTGATAAGTGGATGCTAAATCCAAAATGTTAGGTGATACGACAAAACCAACAGGACTTAAGAAACAAAGAACTTCCACTCATCTGGTCAAACCATTACTAAGTAACCCCATGCTGCTGATCACATGTATGGTGTATATGTGTACACCGTTATATGTTATAGACCATGATAGACAATTTGCTCCAGGAAAGTTAGAATGAGTTTGTAACTTTAAGTGAGCATCATTATCCTACAATACTGTGAAATTTGGGAAATTATGTAATCACTTAACCACAATTAAAAAAAAACAAAAACAAAAACAAACATCTGACACAGGCAATGTCTGTGGCTCAGTGTGTGAGTGCTGTCTGCCATCGTTGAAAGAGGGCTGATTTGACTTCCAACACTGCATTAAAAAAAAAAAAAAACCACCGGGCACCGGTGGCTCACACCTATCATCCTAGCTACTCAGGAGGCTGAGATCTGAGGATCGTGGTTCAAAGCCAGCCTGGGCAAGAAAGGCCATGAAACTCTTATCTCCAATAAACTACCCAGAAAACCGGAAATGGCACTGTGGCTCAAGTGGTAGAGCGCTAGCCTTGAGCTGAAGAGCTGAGGGGTGGCGCCCAGGCCCAGAGTTCAAGCCCCACGACCGACAAAAAAGAAAAACAAAAAACAAAACTGACCCCCTGGCACAAAACTGACAGCATTACAAAGAAACTGCAATGAGCAAGGATTCAACATACATCTCAGAGACACTATGAGATCAACCAGGAAAAGAAAAGAATAGGTAGATGGAAGGTTTAAATCACTCAAGGAAGAAGTTCAGTTGAATGAAGTTGCATAGAGTCCTACAAATAATGAGAGATAAATACCTTTGTTTTTAGAGTTTTTAGTTTTGAGTGATGTCATTCCATTACCTATTCAAAAAATTAAACAAATTGCATGTGAAGGCAGATTCCATTTTTTTTTTTTTTATCTAGGACTGGGGATTGAACTCAGGGCCTCAAGTTTGCTAGATAGGTGCTCTCACACTCAGCCACGCCCACCACCACCACCAAGACACACCCCTTTCTAAGCCACACCCCTTTGATGGGCCACACCCTCCCCACTGAACCATAGTGACACCACTGTGCGTTACACTTCCAGTAAGTCACGTCCACTACCACAAAGCCACCTGCCTGCCACTGAGCCTCACCTCCAGACATTGCACTTGTGTGTGTGTGTGTGTGTGTGTGCGCTTGGTTTTAGGGCTTGAACTCAGGGTCCATGTGCTGTGCCTGCCTGAACTTTTTGTGCTCAAGGCTGGCACAATACCACTTGAGCCAGAGCTCCACTTGGGGCTTTCTGGTGGTTTGTTGGACATTAGGATCTTACAGACTTTCCCGCCCAACCTAGCTTCATACCTTGATCCTGAGAGGTCAGCTAGGATTACAGGTGTGAGCAACCAACATCTGGTTTGCACTGGTTACTAAGGTAAGGTATCCATTTTTATCCAGGTAGATGCCTGGACGGTGATCTTCCTATTTCTGGCTTTGTGTTGTAGCTATGCTGTCAATAAACTTTTGGTCAAGAAGGGATCTTGTGTAAAGCTCTGGTAGCTCACGCCTATTAATCCTAACTACACAGGAGGCTGAGATATGATTGCAGTTCAAAGTCAGCCCACGCAGTCTCTTATGAACATTTTTGTCCAGCTGGCTTAAACATCAGTCCTCCTGATCTCCACACTTGTTTAGCATGTACATGTCTGTAGGTTCCATCTTGAGCATTGTTTAAAAAAGGAAAGGAAAGGAGCCAGGCACCAGTGGCTCACACCTGTAATCCCAGCTCCTCAGGAGACTGAGATCTGTGGATTGTGATTTAAAGCCAGCCTAGGCAGAAAAGTCCCTGTGAAACCCTTATCTCCAATACACTACTCAAAAAAAGCCCGAATTGATGCTGTGGCTCAAGTGGTAGAGTGCTAGCCTTGATCACAAAGAGGCTCAGGGACAGCCCCTAAGCCCTGAGTTCAAACCTCAGGACCGGCAAAAACAAAGAAGAAAAAAAAAGGAAAGAAAAAAAGAGCTCAAAGATAAAAAAAACAAACAAAAACAAACTATGAGTCAGTGTCTCACGCCTGTAAACCCTAGCTATTCAGGAGGCTGAGATCTGAGGATCAAGGCTCAGATCCAGCCTAGATAGATAAATCCAAGAGACTCTGGAATGAAAAACAGTAAGAGAGCATGAGACCCAGAGTTCAAACCCTAGTGCCAGCACGTGCATGTGCGTGCATGCGTGCGCGCGCGCACACATACACACACCACATTAAAAAAAAAACATAAATAACAACAAAAAGAAACCTATTCCGAATCTCAGTTTACAGGTAGGGAGCTGGTGGCTCAGTGTCCGCGACCAACAGAACCCCACAGCCTGAGCTGTGGAGAGCCAGGCCCTGGGTCCATGAGCAAGCACAGTGCTGCTTCTGGAGCCCTGGCCTTACCTCAGAGAGGTCGTCCTGCTCGGGCGTGTTGGAGCCGCCACTGTCTTGCTCCTCCAGGTGCACCACATCTGGGGAGAAGGTGCCGGTGAGCGGGTGTGTCGCTGCACCTGCGCAGCCCCCTCCCCAGCAGCCCCCGGCCAGCACCTGGAAACGGGTCTCGGGTGAGGCCCAGCTGGTGGATGATGTAGCGGGGGATGTCGGTCTTGACCAGGTGGCCCTCCTTGGCGTGGCCCTCAGCCGCCTCCAGCAGGTGGTAGAACTCCTCCGGATTGAATTCCTGAGGCAGGGCGGGGGGTAGGATCACCACGGGCTCCGAGGGTCCCCCCACCCCTCGGGTCACTCCCTCCTGCCCCCCACGCCGAGCCCTCTCACCAGGCACTCCAACAGCCTGGCCGGGCGGGAGATGATAATGAGCAATTTCTTCACCAGCTGTGTGACAAAAGCCACCTCCAAGCTCTCCGAGCGTTCATAGGCCTGGAGTGGGAGACACAAAAGATCGAGGTTCACGGGCACGGTGGGAGGTTTGTAGAGGAGCCCTAGTATTATTTTATAAGCAAGCAAACTGAGGCCTAGACACACAATTAAAACAACGAGGAGGCTGGGTGCCAGGGGCAGAGGCCTGCAGTTTTAGCTACACAGGAGGCTGAGATCTGAGGTTCATGGTTCGAAGCCAGCCTGGGCAGGAAAGTCCCTGAGACTCTTATCTCCAATTAATCAGCAAAAAGGTGGAAGTGGAGCTGTGGTTCCAGTGGTACAGCTGCCAGCCTTGATCGGAGAACAAAAACCTCAGGGACGGCGCCCAGGCCCCGAGTTCAAGGCCCAGGCCAGCATGCTCACGCACGTGTGCACACACGCACACACACTCCTGTCTCCTCCAGCAGACCTAGGGCGGGGACTGTGTCTTTCGGCGCTTGTCACCTAGCGGATGGCAGGGGGACATGGGGCACGGCTTTGGGGGCGCAGAACGCTCACGTCCTGAAGCAGCTTCTCCAGGTTCTCTTGCAGTTCGTAGAAGTAGACGGTGGTGATGAGGCCGTCTCGGGACTTGGTCAGGCAGTCCCGGGCCAGCTCGATGATCTGGTGGTGGATGAAGCTGAGCACGCCGTCGGCCAGCGGCAGCACGCTGTCAGGTTCGTAGGCGCGGGTGAAATCCCGCAGCTTCTCCTCCATCTGTGCGGTGGCCTGGCGGGAGGCATGGACAGGGGGAGCTGCGTTGCTTGAGGCGGACACCAGGGGGCGCGCAGGGTCCGGTCCGGCTGCCAGGGGCGCGGGGGGGGGGGTTCTGTTCCACCACCAGGGGGCACGCGCGGGGTCCAGTTCCACCACCAGGGGGAGCGCGCGGGGTCCGGTCTCACCACCAGGGGGCGCGCGGGGTCGCCCCAGGGCGCGCACGCGCGCCCAGGGCGCGCACGCGCGCGCGGGGTCCCCGCTGGGCGTCTCACCTTGGGGAAGCGCTCCTTGTACACATGGTTCATCATCACGATCTCGTTGTCGTAGGAGGACGGGGATCGGCCCGGGCTGCAGCGAGAGAAGCCCATGCTGTGTCCAGCCCGCGCTCCTGCCCCCCGCGGCTGGGAGGGCGGTGAGGGGGCTGGGGCCGGGGCCGGGGCCGGGGCCGGGGCCGGGGCCGGGGCCGGGCTGGGGCCGGGGCCGGGGCTGGGGCCGGGGCTGGGGCCGGGGCCGGGGCCGGGGCCGGGCTGGGGCCGGGGCCAGGGCCGGGGCTGGGGCTGGGGCCGGGGCCGGGGCCGGGGCTGGGGCCGGGGCGGGGCCGGGGCTGGGGCTGGGGCTGGGGCTGGGGCTGGGGGCGCGCTTCCTACCTGAGGCTCCGCGATCGGGGCCGCACAGCCGGGGAGCGACGGCCGCCATCCTCGTCGGTGATGCTCTCCGTGCTGCCGAAGTGTTTGGACAGGAAGTGCAGCTCGTCCACCGTGGGCTGGTACGGGAGCTGGTGCAGGCGCTCCTGGGAGGAGCAGGAGGACTGGGGGTGGGGGGATCCGAGTCAGAGCCACTGGGGAGGGGGCCCCCCAGAGCTCCAGGCCCTGGGCTGGGACAAACGGGCAGGATGAGCTCCTAGGCAAACCTAGGATGGATCTGGAGGCTTTTCCACTTTCCTGGACTCTGACTTTGCGCCTTGGCTCACAAGATTGGGGTTGGGTTGGGACAAATGACAAGGGACAGGCAGAAAGGGCCCCGCACGGACGAGACTAGAGGGAGCCTGATGAAACCTGAGTCAAGGCCGGGCGCCTGTGGCTCACACCTGTGATCCTACCACTCAGGAGGCTGAGATCTGAGGGTTCAAACCCAAGTAAGGGCAGGAACGTCCATGAGGCCCTTACCTCCAATGAACCCCCAGAAAATCGGAAGTGGCGCTGTGGCTCAAGTGGTAGAGCGCTCGCCTTGAGCCGAAGAGCTCAGAGACAGTGCCCAGGCCCAGAGTTCAAGCTCCAGTATGGCACTCCACACGCGCGCGCGCACACACACACACAGAGTCCTCCAAGATGAATGGCTGTGACACAAAGGTAAATCATGTGGGAGATGCTAAAAGCCACTTTCCTGTCCCTACCTGCAGTGTCTTTATTTTTATTTGCCGGTTGTGGAGCCTGAACTCTGGGCCTGGGCGCTATCCCTCAGCTCTTCAGCTCAAGGCCAGCGCCCTACCACTTGAGCCACAGCGCCACTTCTGGCTTTTTCTGCTTATGTGGTGCTGAGGAATCAAACCCAGGGCTTCCTACATGAAAGGCAAATACTCTACCACTGAGCCACCTTCCCAGCCCCAGTGTCTTTATTTATTTATTTTTTTTTTTGTCGGTCGTGGGGCTTGAACTCTTTGCCGGGGTGTTGTCCCTCAGCTCTTCAGCTCAATGCGAGCGCTCTACCACTTGAGCTACAGCGCCACTTCCGGTTTTCTGGTGGTTTATTGGAGATAGGAGTCTCACGGTCTTTCCTGCCCGGGCTGGCTTT
>NW_012267400.1:350936-357423 GCF_000151885.1 Dipodomys ordii | reverse complement strand
TCACGGTCTTTCCTGCCCGGGCTGGCTTTGAACCGCGATCCTCAGATCTCAGCCTCCTGAGTAGCTAGGATGACAGGCGTGAGCCACCAGCGCCCGGCTCCAGTGTCTTTATTTTTGCCCTTCTGAAAAGCCCTAAATAGACAAAGCTCACTATACAGCCCAAGGTGACCTTGAATTCAAGATTCTCTGGCCTCAGCCTCTCAAGTGCTGGGATTACAGGCTTGTGTCACTGCACTCAGTCTCACAAGAGGCCCTATTCACCTTTCCAAAAGCTGTTTTCTGTGACCCCTGAGCATTTGCACATGCTGTCCTCTTGTACCTGACAAACTCATGCTCACCCTTTGCTTGGCTTCAATGCCATCTCCTGCAGGAAGCCTGCCTGGAGGCCCGCTCAATGACATGCCTATTCACCAGAGTCTGTATCTTCTGAACACCACACAATGAACAGATGTGTGAAACCAGAGACATAGATAGAGAATGGAGAAGATGGAGAAGAAGGCTTTCTTCTTCTTCTTCTTCTTCCTCTTCTTCTTCTTCTTCTCCTTCTTTTTGTCCATGTGGGTCTTGAACTCTGGGCCTGGGAGCTGTCCCTGAGCTCTTCAGTTCAAGACAAGAACTCTACCACTTGAGCCACAGCGCCACTTCTGGTTTTCTGGTGGTTCATTGGAGATAAGAGTCTCATGGCCTTTCCTGCCCAGGCTGGCTTTGAACCCCCATCCTCAGACCTCAGTCTCCTGATTAGCTAGGATTACAGGCATGAGCCACCGGCACCCGGCTTTCCTTTTCTTTTTTTGAACTTGGGGGCTCACACTTGCTAGGTAAGCACTCGACAACTTGAGCCACACTCTAGCTCTTTTTGCTTTAGTTATCTTTCCAATAAGAGCTTCCTGCCCAGGCTTTCCTGTACCTAGATCTTCCTCCCCCTCCCCCAACCTCCTGAGCAGCTGGGATTACACGTGTGAACTATCACACCTGACGTGACAGAGAAGTTTTGAGTGACTCAAGGGGTTAGCAAATGGTTTCTAGGTAAACCTATGAATGACCTGAACAACCTAATACCATTCTCTTTAAGAGAGTTTAAGGCCCGGTGCCCATGGCTACATCTGTGATCCTAGCTACTCAGAAGGATGAGGTCTGAGGATCATGGTTCAAAGCCAGCCCCGGCAGGAAAGTCCAGGAGATTCTTTTTTTTTTTTTTTGGGTCCGGTCGTGGGGCCTGAACTCTGGGCCTGGGCGCTGTCCCTCAGCTCTTCAGCTCAAGGCTAGCGCTCTACCACTTGAGCCACAGCGCCACTTCCGGCTTTTTTCTTTTTGCTTATGTGGTGCTGAGGAATCGAACCCAGGGCCTCAGGCATGCAAGGCAAGCGCTCTACCACTGAGCCACCTTCCCAGCCCCGTCCAGGAGATTCTTATCTCCAATGAACCCCCAGAAAACCGGAAGTGGTGCTGTGGCTCAAAGTGGTAGAGCACTGGCCTTAAGCAAAAAAGCAGGGGCAGCGCCCAGCTCTGAGTTCAAGTCCCACAACTGATGTGGGGAGGAAGCTTAGGTTGAGTAGAACTTGTAAGATGGGTTAAAGGCAGCAATCGGGCCTTGGGGGAGGAGAAGGGGATCCTAGGACTATGATAGAGGAACGCTCCGGTCACGAAGTCTAGCCTGAGTGGCCTAGATGTGGGCCTTCAGGCTGCAGCCTGAGAGCCCCCATCCCACCCAGCATCCCCTGCCCCGCCACACTCACCGAGACCGTGGAGCTGGGCGTATTGGTGCCATAGCCGGAGGAGGGGAGGGAGGCCAGTGACCAGCGGCGACCGTCTGCCCTGGAAGCCAACCAAGACGCTCAGAGGCCGCCAGGCCCCGCCCCATTTCTCAGGGTGGGAGAGACACCACCAGCCACAGCCAGGCCAGGCAGGGAGTAATGGCCCTATGTCTGGGCTCTGAGATCCCCCAAGACCCTCCAAGTGGAGCAGGCACAGAGGGAATTTTCTAGCTAGTTCTCAGGGGGTTGGCAGGAAGTTTGGTCTCCTCTGCCCCAGTCCCATGATCCTCCTCTTGTCTGCTCTCCCTTCACACCAGTCTCCAGAAGGAACAACCAGCAGCACTGGAACAGTGGAGGGAGGTGCAGGGAGGGGCAAGAGAGTGTTTCCTTTGCATGTGCCCGCCAACATCCACACAGAGCTGGACACCAGTGCTCACGCCTGTAATCGTAGCTACTCAGGAGGCTGAGATCTGAGGATTGGGCATTTGAAGCCAGCCAAGCCAGGAAAGTCCGTGAGATTCTTTTTTTTTTTTTTTTGGTTGGTCGTGGGGCTTGAGTTCTGGGCCTGGGCGTTGTCCCTCAGCTCTTCAGCTCAAGGCAGCGCTCTACCACCTGAGCCACAGCGCCACTTCCTGCTTTTTCTGCTTATGTGGTGCTGAGGATCTGAACCCAGGGCCTCATGCATGCAAGGCAAGCGCTCTACCACTGAGCCACCTTCCCAGCCCCAAGTCTGTGAGATCCTTATCCCCAGCGAACCAGCAGGGAAAAAAAAGACAGAACTGGAGGTGTAGCTCAAGTGGTAGAGCACCAGCCTTAAGGGAAAAAGCTAAGGGGTAATGCCAGTTAATCCAATCTCAGCACTGGCACCACCAAAAGAAAAAGGAGGAGGAGAAAAGGAGGAGGAAGAGGAGGAGTAGGAGGAAGAAGAGGAAGAGGAGGAGGCGGTGCAGCAGCAACAGCATATAAGTAAATAAAATCCACACAACAAATCATCCCCAAGGACTCTGGAAGCCACTCTGGGGACCTCCGAGTGCCAAAGCTCTTAAAGGAAGACTTTCTGGGTCTTCACGGGGAAGAAGAACCCTTCCATCTTATGCTCACACATCGAGCTACTATTCAGAGTGTCTACTGTCAGCCCAGCCAATTACAGCTCCACCCACTCACGGTAGCATGACCAGTGTGGTCCGGGTCTCTCTCTCTCTCTCACACACACACACACACACACACACACACCGCCTGAAGCAATGGGCAGTCAATCACAGATGGGAAAGGAAATACACAGTGACGTCACACACACACACACACACGCTTCCAGAGACCCAGGACTCACACCGACGAGCGCGCGCACCACCCTGTAGCTCACTACATTCATGGGAATCCACACCCCAAGAGTTCTCTCTGTAACTGTCACACAGACTCCCACACAGACTCACAACCTCACACTCACCCACATCCGCAAGCTGACGCGCTCCCGGGGGGCCATGGCATGTGATCACACACACACATTCACGCCCATTGGACACATGCTGGTGACATGCTGTGGACACAGTTGTAGGCACATGGCCATCACTTAGTCACCATCTCTTACACATCCACGTGGCATACAAATGACCATGTGGACACACACACAGACCCCTACCCCCCCTTATATACACACATATATATGTATATATTGTGTGCATGTGTGCACTGGTCCTGGGGCTTGAACTCAGGGCCTGCACACTGTCCCTGAGCTCTACTGATTAAGGCTGGTGCTCTACTACTTGAGCCACAGCTCCACTTTCTGGCTTTTTGGTGATTCATTGGAGAGAAGAGTCTCATGGACTTTCCTGCCCAGGCTGGTTTCAAACTTTGATCTTAGTCTTTTTTTCTTTCTTTCTTTCCTTCTGTCAGTCGTGGGGCTTGAACTCTGGGCCTGGGCGCTGTCCCTGCACTCCTCAGCTCAAGGTGAGCACTCTACCTCTTGAGCCACAGCACCACTTCCAGTTTTCTAGTGGTTTATTGGAGATCAGAGGCTCACAGACTTTTCCCAGGCTGGCATTGAACCGCGATCCTCAGATCTCAGCCTCCTGAGTAGCTAGGATGACAGGCGGGAGCCACCAGCGCCCGGCTGGGATTATAGGAGGAACCATAGGTGCTCGGCTCAAAATCTCTTATTTTTCCACCTCCCACCTCTACCCAGATGAGCATGTCAGGTCAAATCCAGAGCCAGCCCTAGCTTTGTGTCACCCTCAAGTACCTGCAACAAATCAAGCGCACGTCCCCCCTCCCCAGCCCTGTCCCAGCCCGCTCTCCTCTGCCCCCACTGTCCTGTGTCCCCTCATCCCCTTCTTCAGTCTGTACAATGATCTCCACTCTGTCCTTCCTGCTCCGATTCCATGGCTTAAGACAGAGACCTGGTGTCATTCACCTCATACGTCTAGCTCCTAGCAGGCGTTTACACACCAGTTTTAGAACAAAAACGATAATAATAATAATAAAAGATATCTCCTCTAAACCCCAATGATTCCCAGAAAGCTTCTCCAAAAACCATCAGAGAAGAACCTCTTCTTCTCCCAATTTCACAAGGCATTCCTTGCCGCCCTCCTCCCCCCTCAAAAAAAAATTCAATTCAGAACACCTTAGAACGCATGGGAGGCAAACCTGACATTCCTCCTTTGGGGACCTTGAGAAATAGCCCCAGCCACCCTCCTCCTCTTCTGCGCATGCGCACCTCATCCCTCTGCCCGTCCTGTTGCTATGGAAACTCATGGCCAGGCCCGCGGGGCTGAGCAGTGAGAGACCCTGGACCTAAAGCGCATGCTCCTTCCCAGGGCTGCAAAGAAGGTCCCGCCCCCATCCCCATCCTGGGTCAGTGATTGGCTCTGCCTTTTTATAGGCCCCCACCCCTAAATCTGGACGTTCCATCCCCTTGGGATTTTCGGGCACTCCGCGAGCCCCACAGGGGGCCCCGCTAGGGGGCAATTAAGAGGTTGACAGATGGAGGCCCAGACGGTGGGTGGAGGGTCCAGACAGGGTTCTGGGGTCCCCTGGGGAGGGACTCACCTTCGGGATGAGGCAAATGAGAAGTGGGCAGGAGTATTGGGGGAGAAGTTTCTGGGACTGTCCAGGGGACTGCTACCTGTAATGGAAAGAAGGAGGGGGTGCTTTAGACCTGCGTCGGAGGTTCCCGAAGTAGGTTGTAGTCTAGTCCTTCCCTGAAAACAAAACAAAACAACGCCAACATAAAAAAAACCCGCCGGGCACGGTGGTTCACGCCTGTAGTCCTTGCTACTCAGGAGGTTGAGAGCTGAGACCTCGGTTCGAAGCCAGCTAGAGCGGGAAGTCCGTGAGACTCTTATCTCCAGTTACCTACTCAGAAAAAGCCGGACGTGGCGCTGTGGCTCAAGCGGTAGAGCGCTGCCTTGAGCTGAAGCGCTGAGGGGCAGCGCCCAGGCCCAGAGTTCAAGACCCACGACCGACCAAAACAAAACCAAAAACAAGCAAAAGCCCCACCCTCTGCATCCGGAGGCCACGCCCCTTTGGATGTGGCCCCGCCTCTCCAAATACGTTTAGCTCCAGAATTAGCCTAGTCCCCTCCTTGCCTTCCTGGGCGATGGGCCCGCCCTTCGATTGCGGCTCTTCCTCACTGCCCTACCCGATAACCAATCCAGCTTCTCCAAAGCTCTGTCCATCAACGAGGAATGGCCACGCCCACACGTGGAGGGCCCGCCCGCTTAGGACGTGCTCCAATCACAGTCCGCCCCCTCTAGCGCCCCCTTTCGACAGCAGAGCCACGCCCCCGGCGGTGGCCCCGCCTCCTAGAATCTGGGCCCCGCCCACCAGCTCCCGCCACCCCTCTCACCTAAGTGGCCAGGCAGCGGCGAGTGGGGCCGGGGCAGCGTGGGCGAGGTGCTGGTCAGGATGAGGCTTTTCCGGTTACTGGTGCGGCAGCTGCAGGGGAAGTGAAGGGGGGGGGCGACAGGCCACACAGCCAGGTGAGCTCCCCAGCCTGCCCAGCCCCCTCCAATCACAGCTCCTTGTCATCTGTCCCTGACGGTCCCTTGTAGGAACCCCAGGAAGGCTGCCTGGGCGAGGCAGCAGCGCGGCAGATAAATGTGTGCGGGGTGTGTGACACGGTCCCTGGTGGGGGAGTGACGCCGTTGTGGTCTTGTGTCCCCTGTGTGTCCCCTGGTATGTCGTCACCCGTGGAACCCCTTCAGTGCTGTGACGTCATCTGGGACCCTGGTGGATCCATTTGCCCACGACTGTGTGTGACGTAGCACTTGTCTACAGGTGTCTGGCACGCGGCCCTGTGTCCGTGTGCGGAGTCGTGCGCGTCCACGCGTGGCCTCAAGCCATCGGTGAGCTCCACGTCCAGTGCCCCGGGACGGGCCTGAGCACGCGACCACGAAGGGCGACCGTGGACGCTGCTGTCTGTCTCGGGGAGATGCCCGGGCTCGCCTGGTCCGGGGTCGGCGGGGCACAGCGGGGCACACCCCTGGGCAGCACGTCCCGCGTGGGGCAGCGGCCGGGGCGTGCCGGGGCCGAGTCCGCGTGCACCCCCGGTGTATCTGGGCCGGCGGGGCTGCCGTGAGCGTGCGGGAGTGACATCATGTCCTGTGTGTGGCCGCGTCCCGGGGGAGGGGGCTGGACTCTGGGTTTCAAGGCCCCCCCTTTTTGCTGCTACCTCCCGTCTCCAGCTCCAGGCGAGGGGCCCCTCCCGGCCCGCAGCCGGGCGCTCCGCCGCAGTG
>NW_012267400.1:346536-350226 GCF_000151885.1 Dipodomys ordii | reverse complement strand
GGCGTCGCCGCGCCGGGCCCCGCCCACCCCACCCCCAACGCTGGAGGAGGGGCAGACAGCCCCTAGCGTCGGTTTCCCAGGCTCACCTGCTGCTTTTCCGGGGCAGGGGTAAATCCTTCTGAAAAGCAAAAGGGCAAAGCTCAAACACACACACACAACCTCGAGGTCAGTGTGCATCTGTGGCTACTGTCCACAAGGTACAGGAGCAGATGCGACCAAGGACTGTCATCACTACCTTCACCCCTTGCCCACGCATTGAGTGCTGAGGCTCCTGAGGAGAAAATGCTCCTCTCCTGACCCCCACGGGTCAGGTACACAGAAGCCCCCTTTAAGGGCTGTTCTTTTGGCACCTCAAGGCCCATTGATGTAAAAAAAAAAACCGAGACATTATTTGAAGAATACATTCTTGAACAACTATTGAATGCCAGATCCTAAAGACACTGTCATATGGGGACCAGCATAGAGAGGGACACACAAAGCCAAGCATGGTGATATACACCTGCAATGCCAGCCACGCTGGAGGACGAAACAGGAGGAGGTTGAGTTTGAGACAAAGCAATACAACCACCCCCTATCTCAGAACTAGAAAGACAGTCAAGCACCATTGGCTCATATTTGTAATCCTAGCTACTCAGGTCTGAAGATCCAGGTTCAAAGCCAGCTCAAGGAGACAAATCAGATGGACTCTTACCTCCAGTCAATCAGCAAAAATGCTGGAAGTGTGGCTCAAGTGGTAGAGCACCAGCTTTGAGAGAAGAAGCAAAGGGAGAGCACAAGACCCCAAAACTGGTGCACACACACGTGCGTGCACACACACACACACACACACACACACACACAGGAGTTAAAACAAAACTTAAAACAGCCAGAATGAAGGGACAAGCAGACACTAAGTAATAAGAGCAATGTAGAAGTGAAAGAGATACTTTCAGAGCATAACTGAAAGGCAAGAGCCAGCCTTAGGAAGATCTGTAGAGAGAACATTCTAGAAGGAGAGGGCATTCTGTGAGGGCAAATGCATTGAGCAAGGAATGGGCTTAGCTGGCTCACACATGAAGAAAGGAAGGAACAAATGGATGTGCACATCTCCACATCCCAGAAGCCCTGCCCCACTCCAGGCAGGCTTACAGTTGGGAGTGGTAGATGTGGCTCAAAGCAGGCTTGAAATTGGAGCCCTGTGGTGGCCAAATGATCTTTTCTGAATAATGGCACTGCTCATCACTGCTGGCTGTTTATGTGCCCATCTTTGAAGAACATCTTGTTCTATTGGCCAGACACTCAGAAAAAGCACTGCAGAGATCAGAAGTTAGAGTCTCAGTACTTTTCTGAGAACAGCTGTGCGGACAGAGATGCCGCAAAGGGAAGGGTTGGGAAGATTTCAGTTAGAGTCTCATAAAGTCCTCCAATCAGGGGCAAATGAAGTATGTTCTAAATCGGTTCTAAGATCTCTAAAAGTAGAAAGCTTGGATTCAAAATCTGTTTTAGCCAGGCATGGTAGTGCTCTGTTGTATTCCCAGCATTTAGGAGGCAGAAATACAAGGATTGAGAGTTTGAGACAGTCTGAGCTACATACAGAGATATAGAGACACCGTGTCAAAAAAAAATCTGTTTTCCTCTGTGTGTGCATGCACTCACGTGTGTGTGCACACCAGTCCTGGGGCTTGAACTCAGGGCCTGGGCACTACCCCTGAGCTTTCTTGCTCTACCACCTTGAGCCACAGTTCCACTTCCAACCTTTTTGTGGTTAATTGGAGAAAAGAGTCTCACAAACTTTCCTGCCCCAGGTTGCTTCAAACTCTGATCCTCAGATCTCAGCCTCCTGAGTAGCCAGGATTACAGACGGGAGCCACTGACTCTTGGCTCCGTTTCCTTCCCACGACCTTAGCAAATGACCTTCTGAAATGTCATTGTCAAAGCATGGTGTCTAGCAGTAAGACGCGCTTAAGAAATATTACGATCCTAAGAACAGAGGTTACTGTGGATAGACATGCTGAATGTGGGTCAAAACAGCCCTAAGGTCCTCTCACGCCCATCTACAAAGGAGAGAGGTATCCAAGCGCAGGGTCAAAAGACAGCTTTGTCTTTCAGAGCAAAACAAAACAAAACAAAACACCTTAATCAGGGGCGAGCAGCAATCCAGACCACGTTTTGCTTCTGTCTTTGCAGAACTGGAGTGAATGAATCCCTGCCTGGATCCTGAGCTCCTAGTCCCGCAATGGTCCAGGCGAAATCAAGACCTGGATTTTCTGGCCACGGAGCCCAGGGCTCCAGACCCTTGCAAGTGGATCTTGGAAGGTGAAAAGGCAGGAGCTTTCATTTACAGGCAGGAGCTTTTTCTTTTTATCACCCCAAGAAGTCTGGAGCCTCATCTGCTAGCGCCCTCAAACACTGTACAGTCGAAGAAAGCCATAAACTACAACTGCAGGAGTTTGGATCGATGCAGACAGAAGCTCTGTCCAGAGCTGCAGCTGCTGCTGCTTCTCCTAGGGCTGAATCACCGAGGGCGAGAGGGCTTGGCAGCGGACAGGACATTGTCCCAGATGCACACAGGGGACCCTCTGGCCCTCCGCTGTACAGGGACGACCCCCTCAGGGGAGTCTGTGCCGGGGTGCCCTGGCACCGAAGGGGTTAACTCCGTCAGAAGGGAAGAGGTGGGGGGCAGGCTCTCTGGTGGGGGCTCCCCGGGCCCCCAGGCTGGCTGGGTGGTGAATTGGGAGGAAACTGGGCTGGGGGCGTGGTCTTGGAGCGAGAGACGGGAGTCCCGCGTGGCTCTGAGCCAATAGGAGTCGGTGCCGGCCGGGGGGCGGGGACACAGCCCCGGCGGACTCCGCCCCCTTCCCTGGACCCGAAGGCGCGGACCCACCCGGCGCCGCTGCGGGGCCCGGGTGCGTCTGAGCGGGTTTCTCAGCACCCATTCTCCTGCCCGGCCTCGGGAGGATGCGAATCAGCTCGGCAACCGTCTTTGCCTTCTGTCCTTCGTTTTTAGCTACTTTGCACCCACGGACCAATTTCCTCCGGTCTCCAACCTTGGGGATGATGGGTTAGGAAAGGCCAGAGATGGGCCAGGCCTGCAGGTCAGGGTTCGGGTCCTCTTCTTCCAAGCTACAAGTGTGGGTCTATACTTGGCCTAATCTAAACTCCCGGGCTCCTAGCACGGGGCTGATCTCCCAGGAGGCCCAGAAGAGCTAGACCCCAGCCAGACCTGGGGGAGGGGGGGCGGGAGGGGGGGCGAAACATTTGCTCATCTTCCCCCTCCGAGGCGGATTTGGGGACCAGGCTCGCTCCAACACAGACCCCTTAGAAGGGCAAAACCAACGACACAAGCAGAAGACCCCCCCAGCTTCCTGCCTCGAAGGTGGGGAGGTGCGGGGGGGGTGAGCTGCTGATTCTCTCGGCCTCCAAAACGACCCTCAGTGACCCACGCCGGACAGTGGATCCGCGGCTTCCTGCGCCTGCGCAGCCCGGCGACCCGCAGCTTTCTAAGGCTGCGAGGAGCTAAAAACCGCTCCCGCCCACCTGCAAGCTGGGCTGGACCTGAGGACGGAGGGCGGGTGTGTGTGTGTGTGTGTGTGTGTGTGTGTGTGTGTAGTGAAACGCCACGGGGGGGGGCACAGACTGCCTCCAGCAATAGGGACCATCCGGAGAGCCGAGCAGGTGCCCGGAGGATGCTGGGGTTGGGGTGCGGGGTTC
>NW_012267400.1:340761-345946 GCF_000151885.1 Dipodomys ordii | reverse complement strand
CCCGCCGTCACCGCGTCCCGGGCGCAGGAGCCTGGCCACACACTGCCCGCACGGGAGGGAGGGGCCGGGGGGCGGGAACGGGGGTGGAGCCTCCACAAGCACCCCTCCCCCCTCCAGGGAACCAGGCTTAGCGAGAGACCCTAAAAGCAGACCCCCCCAGGGGCAGGCCTCCTCACAGACTCCAGGAGCGCCCCTCGGGAGGCCATGTGGCTGACACCCTCGCGGGGGTCCCCCCAGACTCGCCCTCCCC
This sequence comes from Dipodomys ordii, assembly GCF_000151885.1. Classification (NCBI taxonomy): domain Eukaryota; kingdom Metazoa; phylum Chordata; class Mammalia; order Rodentia; family Heteromyidae; genus Dipodomys; species Dipodomys ordii. The sequence continues at coordinate 345,696 of NW_012267400.1, read as the reverse complement.
ACCCCCCCGCAACCCCAGGGACGTGGGTCCTCTCTCCACGCCGGAGCTGGCCCCCGAAGAGAGACAGACGCTGAGAGGTGACATTATCTTGCTCAGTTCTCCTTCCCAATGGCTCCCCACACACACCAGACAATCCCGCAGAGAAACATTCTGTGGGTGACATCATGTTGGGGGCCCTGGGGGGGAGCGATCCCCCTCTCCAGTGAGAACCCCCAAACACACACACACACACACACATCCCAAAGCCATCTTCTCGGTTGGAGACTGTCCCCATCCATTCATCATCCAGAACACCCTCCCCCCCCCCGGGGGGATATGCTCTTCCAGAGATCACATTTGCCTCCAGGAGAAGAGACCCCAGGAACACATCCCCAAGCCTAGATCCTTCTTCCCCACAGCCCCTCTCGGCGACCCCTCCTCCGTGGAGGTCAGGATTAAAGCCCAGGCCAGCTCAGGCTATATTTGTAAGAGCGATTAGCTGGGAGCTGGGGCCAGGGGGGCGGGAGACAGCGCCAGAGAGTTTTCTCACCCCACCCGCCCTTGCCGGGCTGGAGACTGTCTCAGCCGTCCCCCACCCCACGTTTTGGCATTGGGGACACGGTGGTAGGCCTCCTCTCCTGCCCCTTCCCGCCTCTGAGATCCGGGAGGGCGGGGACCCTGCGCCAGAGCGACCCCTGCTGGGAGACCCGCGCCGGGCACGCGCCGGGCCCGGTGTGGCCTGGAAGCTGGGGTCGCCATGGCCGCACCTTTGCCTGTTGTGCCCCGGTCTGGGCCTCTTCACCTCTGTGGGTGCTCATGGTTGTGTCCTGTGGGTTGGTGTCTCTTGCTGTGGGCGTAGACCGGGCACCCGGGCTGCAGGAACTCGCCATGGTGCTGGACTCGCGCGCTCCTGTCCATGGTGCTGAAAACCCAGGCTCGCGTCAAGGGGAGAGGCCAGGGGAGAGCTGACCCACAAGTAACCTGGTGTAGGCAAATGTGAGGTCCTGAGGGCCTTGGGTGCCTAGGTTCGCAGGAGATACCCACAGAGAGACATGGACAGCGTCAACGAAGTTACTGTCCTCCTCAACGTGTATTGAACACCTACTAACCATGGACGCGTCCTTCCAACACAGACCACACAACGAAGACACACATACACACAAACCCTCATACAACACACACACACACGAGACGCCCAGCAGCATTCAACACTCAGCCCACGTAAGCATCGCCCTCCTCCCTCTCTGACTCTTTGTCTCTCTGCCCACCTCTGTGGGCAGTCTGTCTTTCACCACAAGTTCAACCTAAGGACAAGCACCTGGAGAATCCCACCAGTCCCAGGTGGTCAGCTGGCACGGGGGCGTGGCCTCCAGTGGTCACGCCCATCGCTAAGCCACGACCGGTTCCGCTGCTACTGTTTTCTGGATTTGATCTTTACATGTCTTGCCACCCTTAGACCCCAGTCCAGCGACAAGGTGAGAGGTAGAGGGCACGGAGGTGGGAAGGGACTAGACAGCTACATACTATGCTTCTGCACAGGAGCCTCTAGACCACAGCTGTAGAACCCCAGCTTTCTCACACCCAAGCCTGGTCCTGAAGGCCCAGCCCTGGCTGGCAGGGCCTAAGCCGATTGAGAGCTGGGAGAAGGTGACCGTGAAAAACGCTGTTGAGAGGGAGGGAGGAGGCTGGACAGAAGAGAGGGAGGACTTAGCAGGGGACAGAAGAGGGGACTGGAAAAGCCAGGGTGGTCCTGGAGGACGGAAGGGGTGGTGGAGGGTCAGAGGGCCAGCAGAAAGAGAGAGCGCGAGCTGGATTTTTGGTTTAAGCTGGGGAGAGGTAGCGCTGAGTCCTGAGAAATGGAAGGAGGGGATGTGGGTTTGTGGGGAGGGACTTCTGACTTACAGACAGGCCCTGAGCACAGCAGACTGCCTGAACTTTGAAGGTCACATGGTCACCACCTGGATTAACCACCCATCTTCTGTTTGGGGTGGACAGCCCAGGCTGCCACCTGAGCTTCATAGAAAGAAACAGAGGGGCTGGGAAGGTGGCTCAGTGGTAGAGTGCTTGCCTTGCATGCATGAGGCCCAGGGTTTGACTCCTCAGCACCACATAAGCAGAAAAGGCCAGAAGTGGAGCTGTGGCTCAAGTGGTAGAGCACTCGCCTTGAGCTGAAGAGCTGAGGGACAGCACCCAGGCCCAGAGTTCAGGCCCCACAACTGACAGAAAAGAAAGAAAGATAGAAACAGAGGGCTCCCTCCTCACCTCTTTCATCTCAGGCAGGCATGGTCGGCAGGTATCACAGTCAACCGCACAGCTTGGCCTGGACCCTGCTGCTGATCACGGTATGGATCTTACTGGGGACCTGTGGGGGGAGTCGCCCCCTTCCAGCCAGGCCTTGGGGACACTATGGGCTGGCAAGCCATCTGGGCACAGGCCAGCTGCATCTAGCAGGTGAGCACCCCAACCCTGCCCATCCCCTAACACCTAACCAGAGTTGGAATGTCCTGGAGACTGGATGTGGGGGTAGGAGTAGCCACCTCAGATACTGAGGTCTAGCCTTCAACCAGCCAGGGTTCAAAGCCCAGATTTGCCACTTCAGAGCTGTGTGACCCTGGGCAAGTCAAGAAACTTCTCTGGGCTTCATGTGAACCAAAAAAAAAAAAAGGTTGAAAGAAGACTAAACTCATAGCAGTGCTATGGAGATTAAAGACATGAGCAGTTCTGTAGGTATAATATTCAAACTTGAACTCAGGGTCACCCAAATGTCAGGCAGGTGCTTTACCACTTGATCCAAACAGCTTTTATGCTCAAGTTGGCTTTGAGATGGGATCCTAAGAACTCAGGCTCTTAACTAGCTAGGCTTACAGGCATGAGTGACTGCTCCCAGTTTTCACTGGTTGTTTTGAAATAGGGTCTCCCTTCCTGCCCAGGTATACACTTAGACTGAGATTCTCTTATTTTTATCTTTATTATTTTTCCGTTGTCAGTCATGGGACTTGAACCCAGGACCTAGGTGCTGCCCCTGAGCTCTTTTACCCAAGGCTAGTGCTCTACCACTTTGAGCCAGAGTGCCACTTCTGGTTTTCTGGTCGTTAATTGGAGATAAGAGTTTCATGGACCAGGCACCAGTGGCTCTCGCCTTAAATCCTAGCTTCTCCAGAGGCTGAGATCTGAGAGAATTGTGGTTCAAAGCCAGCCTGGGCAAGAAAGTCTGTGAAACTCTTATCTCCAGTAAACTGCCAGTGCGTAGCTCAAGTGGTAGAGCACTTGCCTTGAGCTGAATTGCTGAGGGACAGTGCCGAGGCCCAGAGTTCAAGCCCCACAAACAACAACAACAACAACAAAAGAGTCTCGTGGACTTTCCTGCCTGAATTGGCTTTGAGCCACAATCCTCAGATCTCAGCCTCCTGAGTAGCCAGGATCACAGGCATGAGCCATCTGACATCCAGCCCATTATTATTATTATTATTATTCCTATTGTAGCTAGTATGGCAGTTATGTGTCAGCAGGCCCAGCTTGAGTTTGGATCTTGCTAACTTTTGTCCCTGGCTGGCCTTGAACCAAGGTCCTGTCTATCTCAGCTTCCTAAGTAACTGCAATCACAGGTGTGAGCTACTTTATATATACACTGTCTAATATCACCTATCATTTCCAGGCAGGAAACCAATAAGAAGCGATCGTCCTACCTGATGATTCTTATACTAGAAGCTACATTTGCATCCTAAGAGAAACAATATAACCTAAAGGTTTTTGCTGTTTTTTGTTTGTTTAACGTCTGGAGAGGCAGCGCAATTATGATCTGCTTTGTTCAGGGTCCTCTCAACCTTACCTGAGGATACAAGATAACACGCAGGCGCCTCCGCTGCCAGGATCTTGCTGCCCCCGAGAGGTGGACACACCAGATCTAGCTGACCCTGAGAGCTGCGGGGCGCCCAGCCCTGGGTGGGTACAGCGCCCCCTCGCGTTTCCTCCCTGAACTCCACCCTAGCTGCCCTGATGGGGCCAGACCCTCCTCCACCCCCACTCCCATGGATTCTGACACGTCTGGTCCTGCCTCACCCCATATCCAGATGTGAATCCTTCCTGCGACATCTCCAACGTGCCCTCCGCAACCGCTTCCGCCTGCTGCTGCTGGGGGTTGGCCAGGCCCAGCCCCTCTGCGCCGAGCTCTGCCAGGCCTGGTAGGAGAGTCGGGGCGCCGGGTGGGCGGGGCCGAGGGCAGGGTTTGAGGGTGGTGTTTGAAGGGGCGTGGCCTGCCTTCCCTAGGGTCGAGGCCTGAGGCTAATAGCTCGTCCAGGGCATGACCTCTGGTGGTCCTGGAGATTTTTTTTTTCTGTGCTGCTATGGAAGCTTGATCTCAGGACCTTGCACTGTCTCTAGCTTGGCCTTTTCACTCATGGTTAGTGCTCTACTACCTGAGCCATGCCTCCAGGCCAGCATTTTGCTGGTTGATTGGAAATCAGGGTCTTTTGGCCTTTTTGGCATGGGCTGGTTTTGAACTGTATTCTCCAGCTCTCAGCCTTCTAAGTGGCTGTTAAGTGCTGGTCCTGTGGCTTGAACTCAGCCTGAGCTCTGTCTCTGGGCTTTTTATTTTTTTATTTTTTTTTATTTGTGACCATACTGTACAGAGGGGTTACAGTTACATGTGCAGGATAATGCGTACATTTCTTACCAAGCATTGCAGCCTCCTCCTTTGTTTACCCTTCACATCCCTTCCCAGCCTCCCCCCTCCCCCCTCTCTGGGCTTTTTTGCCTAAGGCTGGTGCTCTACTACTTGAACCACAGCTCCACTTCTGTCTTTTTCATTGTTCACTGGAGATAAGAGTCTTATGGTTGGGGCTGGGAAGGTGGCTCAGTGGTAGAGTGCTTGCCTTGCATGCATGAGGCCCTGGGTTTGATTCCTCAGCACCACATAAGCAAAAAAAGCTGGAAGTGGTGCTGTGGCTCAAGTGGTAG
>NW_012267400.1:328911-337169 GCF_000151885.1 Dipodomys ordii | reverse complement strand
AAAAAAAAAAGTCTCAGGAAACTCTTTTGTAAGGTTGGCTGCAAAGTGCAATCCTAAGATCCCATGCTTCCTCGGCGCTAAGACTACAGGAGGGAGGCAGTGGCGCCTGCCCTGTGGATTTGAACCTCAGTGGCGATGGTCTGTTGGAATAGCCCAGTGCAGGGTCTGTCCCGGGGGCTTGGGCATCCTCGCAGCATGGAAGTATCCTGAGGGCCAGGTGGAAGTGGGCCCCCCTCGCCTTAGGTCAACCCACTTTCACCTGTGCAGACCTGTATGTAATCCCCGGTACTTGGAAGGTTGAGACAGGAGGGTTTCCTCAATCTAGGAGTTCAAGACCAGCCATGCCAACATAGTAAGATCCTGTCTTAAAAAAAAAAAAAAAAGCCTGGCACTGGTGACTGACTCACCCCTGTCATCCTAGCTACTCAGGAGGCTGAGATGTAAGGATTCCAGTTCAAAGCCAGTCCAGGCAGGAAAGTGTGTGAGACTCTTACTTCCAACTAACTGCTAGAAAACTGGAAGTGGAGCTGTGGTTCAAAGTGATAGAGTGGGGGGCTGGGAAGGTCGCTCAGTGGTAGAGCGCTTGCCTTGCATGCCTGAGGCCCTGGGTTCGATTCCTCAGCACCACATAAGCAAAAAGAAAAACACCGGAAAGTGGCGCTGTGGCTCACGTGGTAGAGCGCTAGCCTTGAGCTGAAGAGTTGAGGGACAGCGCCCAGGCCCAGATTTCAGGCCCCACAACCGGACCACCCCCTTCCACCAAAAAAAGTGGTAGAGTGGTAGCCTTGAGTAAAAAAGCTCAGAGACAGTGCCCAGGCCCCACAACTGCAAAAACAGAGGAAACATAAAACAGCCATAAAAAACCCATTAAGCCAATCAAGCAACACCCATTCTGATTTTGTTTTTTTGTTTGTGGGACTAGAACTCTGGGCCTGGGGGCTGTCCCTCAGCTCTTCAGCTCAATCAAGGTGAGCGCTCTACCACTTGAGCCACAGCTCCACTTCCAGTTTTCTGGTGGTTCATTGGACATAAGAGTCTCATGGACTTTTCCTGCTCTGGCTGGCTTGGAACCGCCATCCTCAGATCTCAGCCTCCAGGGTGGCTAGGATGACAGACGTGAGCCCCGGGCGCCTGGCTTGTTATGTTTTAAATTAGTTCACTTTAGTTTTTTTTTGCAAGGCTGCGGATGGACCCCAAGGCCTCAGAGCTACCTGTGCTCTACCACTGAGCCTGCACCACCGCTTTGCCGCTCTGCCACAGCCATCGGTGTAAGCCAGGCCCCAGTCCAAACAATACACAGGCTGGGTTCCGATCAGGCACGCCCCGCCCACCTCTGCAGGAATGGCCAATGCCACTGGCTTCTCCACAAACACCTTTAATCACAGCCAGGGGAGACTTTTCCTTTTTAACTCAGGGCTGGCTCCTACAGGTTGGTGGCTGCTTCCAGGCCCCGTTCCTGAAAGTACCGGTGGGGTCCACGGGGGCGATTTTGGGGTTCCTCCTGCAGGAAATAGGACGTGATCCTTCCAGGTCCTTCCGGAGCTGCAGCTTCTGAGTCCTCCCTGTGGAAGGGAGGGGGACAGTGGCCGTGCTGCAGGGCAGTGGTAACTTAGAGGCTGGGCTGAGTCCTCCCCGCCCCCCCCACTGCCGCCTTTCCTCCCGCCCCGCAACCTTGGCAGTCTGGACTCTCACCATATCACCCCCTCAGCCTCCTTCTCTAGAATGGTCTGGGCCGTGCGCCAGCTGAACCGGACAAACTGAGGGAAGCCGAACACAGGCTCTATGTGCTTCCTCAACCAGGCTTTTGTCTTGGGGTCTAGAGACAGGGGAAGGGGAGGGGAACAGGGAGCACAGTGTCAGCCCCTGAGCCTTCAGGTAACAGCGTCGGCTTCTTCCTGAGCTGACCTTCCGGCCCCAGGCCCTTTGCACAGGCAGGGCCCCTCCTTCCCATTCTGTGCCGGGCCAAATGCTATTCACTGTGCAGTTTTAGGGAAACATCCCCCTGACCCCCAAGGACAGCACACACAAAACCAGCTGCCAGACCACAGGCCCCTCCTGTACAGGCAGAAAATCAAGAAGATTCCTCAAACCCTGCTGTTGGCTCTTCATTGTATTTTTCTATTGTTTTCTTTTCTTTTTTTTTTGGGTCCGGTCGTGGGGCCTGAACTCTGGGCCTGGGCGCTGTCCCTCAGCTCTTCAGCTCAAGGCTAGCGCTCTACCACGTGAGCCAGAGCGCCACTTCCGGCTTTTTTCTTTTTTATGTGGTGTTGAGGAATTGAACCCAGGGCCTCATGCATGCAAGGCAAGCACTCTACCACTGAGCCACCTTCCCAGCCCTATTGTTTTCTTTTTTGACAGAGACGTCTCCCTGTATGCCCCAGGCTGGCCTTCATCTCTCAATCCTCCTGCCTCAGACTCCCTAGCAAAGATAGGTTACAAGTGTGGGCACCACACCTGGCATCACTTGTGTGTGTGTGTGTGTGTGTGTGTGTGCGCGCGCACGCGCGCATGTGCACGTGTGGTTCTGAGAATAAAATGTCAAGCATGCTAGACCAGTGTTCTACCACATAGCCATGCTCTACTGAGGATACCCACAGTGACCACGCCCCCTGCTGAGCCACGCCCCCAGATCCACCTCTCCCTTAATATACACATGGGCACCTTGGGTGTCCACTCAGAGACGAAGGGGTCGGAGGGGGATGGGCAGGACCCAGGCCTCACACACAGACCATGTGGCCATGGTCTGGAGGTGGCCATCGCAATGTTAAAATCCTGAGAAGCCAAGAGCAGGGGTGCACGCCTGTCCCCCCAGCCCTTGGGAGGCTGAGGCAGGAGGACCTTGACTTCCAGGCCGGCCTAGGCTACACAGCCAGACCCAGTCAGACCCACAGCCTCCGGAGCCCGGCAAACCATATTATCATCACAAAACCTGACAGCAATGCCCTCACCATTGGGGTAGCCTGAGCCATAGTCAGTGTCCAAGTCTTCCAATCGTTCGAGAAACTGCCAGTGCTTCACGGCCTGGTCTCGAGCCACCTGCAGGCAGGACAGGAAATTGGGTGCTCCCTTGGCCATGGGAGCTTGGTCTGCCCGGAGGATGGTGGGAGCTGGCCAGGGTCAGTGGGGCCACACCTTGGCACAGATGCTTGCAGCGCTGACCACCGGGTAAAGGGCATCGGCCTTAGCCTTGACCGTCACATCAATCCCAGGGAAGCGTTGCTGCAACCGCGCCTGGTATGTTTCTGGCATCCCCACGGTGTCCACGAATACCTGCCATGGTGACAGAGGATTCAGTGAACAAACAGCCAGAGGGAAAAAAACCACACAACAGGACCTAGCCTCTTAAGTCTCTGCACCTGCTTTACCATCGCCCACAATAGGCTTCCTTCTCATTTTCCTTTTTTTGGGTGAGTGTGAGTGTAAGCATGGGTGCATGCACACACATGACAAACTCATGCTTGAATTCAGGGCCTAGGAGTTACCTCTTAAAACATTTTAACTTAAGGCTAAGCACTTAGCTGGATGCCAGTGGCTCACACCTGTCATACTAGCTACTCAGGAGGCTGAGATCTGAGGATTGCAGTTCAAAGCGAGCCTGGGCAGGAAAAATCCGTGAGACTCTTATGTCCAATAAACTACCAGAAAACCAGAAGGGGTGCTGTGGCTCAAGCGGTAGAGCGCTCGCCTTGAACTGAAGAGCTGAGGGACAGCGCCCAGGCCCAGTTCAAGGCACACGACCGACAAACAAAAACAAGGCATTGCTAGTGGCATTGCTAGGCAGACCCAGCAGAGGCTGCAGCTGTGGTAGGAAGGAGCAGTAGGCAGGCCCCATGGCTTGGAGTACAGAAGTGAAGTCCAGGAGCTGACGGGGGTTAAGTACGGCCACATCTTCTCAACAACCTTTATTTTCACAGAAACAGCAGACCACCTGACCGCCCCACCCTCTTCCCTCAGCCTAGGCCTTGACTCCCCAGGCAGAGCTCTTGTTTGCTCCTGCAGCTCTGTACTCCAGGCCAGGGCTTCGCTATCCCCTGCTCCATTCTCACTTTAATTCTCCAGTCAAATTCTCTCAAAACCACCTGTTCCTTGCCTCTGAGGACCCCAACACCATGCCGATTTCCCACATCATTTAATTTCCTTCTCCCCACTCAGACTGTGAATTTCAATTTGCACTATGATCATAAAATTAAATGTCAAGATTTACATTTCTCCAAGACCGTCTGTTGCATGGGAAGCAGAGTGAAGGGGAGGGGGCTAGAGGTGGGGGAGGACTGCGGAGGAAGCCGGGCAGGTTTCCAGTTGAGAAGCAGAGGAGGGTTGGGCTAGGAGAGGCTTTGGGAAGATGGACAGGTATGGGATTTGTTCTGGACTTGTAGGACTCGGCATATGACAGCGCCAAGGGGATGGCACCCACCTGGGGGTGGCGCTCTGGGGAGGCTGCGGCTCTCATCTCCAGTTACTCAACTGGCAAATGCTATCCTTGAGCAAAAATCCTCAGGAACAGCACCAGGCCTCGAGTTCAAACCCCAGGACCAGCACACACACACACACAAAAAAAGGGGGGGGGCTGGGAAGGTGGCTCAGTAGTAGAGTACTTGCCTTGCATGCATGAGGCCCTGGGTTGGATTGCTCAGCGCCAAAAAGCTAGAAGGGGCACCGTGGCTCAAGTGGTAGAGTACTAGCCTTGAGCTGAAGAGCTGAGGGACAGCGCCCAGGCTGAGTTCAGGCCCTATGACCACCACCAACAACAAAAAGTCTGGCAGACTTCCCTCACAGGCTGGCTTTGAACGAAGATCATCACATCTCAGTTTCCTGAGTAGCTAGGACTACAGGCAAATAATACTCGGCTATTGTGCCGGGCGCTGGTGGCTCACGCCTGTAATCCTAGCTACTCAGGAGGCTGAGATCTGAGGAACGCGGTTCAAAGCCAACCCAGGCAAGAAAGACCGTGAGACTCCTATCTCCAATAAACCACCAGAAAACCGGAAGTGGCGCTGTGGCTCAAGTGGTAGAGCACTTGCCTTGAGCTGAAGAGCTGAGGGACAGCGCCCAGGCCCGGAGTTCAAGCCCCACGACCGACAAAAAAAAAACAAAAACAAAAAAAAACAAAAATACTCGGCTATTGTGTTTCTTGCTCAACTCACCTGTGTAACATTCACACCCTGATCCAAGGCATACTGGATTAGCCCAGCAGCGGTATCATGGGACAGAGAGTTCAGGTTGTATTTAACCCTGCAGCGAGGAACAGCATTCAGTAAATCCCACTCGAGCCACAGAGCCCAGTAGCCCGTGTGATCTGCCCGTCCTCTCCCCAGCCCCTTCTGGGGACACACTCCCCCCCCACCCTCACCGTCCAAGCATGCTGGTAGAGATGAGGTTTGGAGACAGCACGTCCAGAGCCCAGCCCACAAAGTCCCTGTCCTCTTCCATTTTGGCAAAGAGCCTTTCCCGCTCGTTCTCCGACAGGGTCTTTGAGTCTGGGAAGGAGGTTGGAGAAAAAAGGGGAGGGGGTGACTGGCTCTTTCAGCTTTCTACACTTTCCCTCAATTTCCCATCTGTCACCCTGCATGTACCCAGGAACCCCATTCCCAGACGTACACAGGGCTCACCTGCGACCTTCAGGGCCTCCAGATCCGCTAGGCGGGACAGGGGGCAATAGCAGACTGCATAGACCATGGGGCCTGGGGGAGAAATGGGTGTCAGATTTCCAAGAAGCGGGGCAAGAAAGGGGGTGCTACCAGCGAGCCCCTGAAACGCCGCCCTGGGGCAATGCGACCACTCTTTTCGAGGCCATCACGACTCGGGTTCCCGCGCTCCCCACGCCCGCCCTGAGCGTGGGGGCGCACCCAGGACAGGGCCTCGGCCCGCTTCGTCGACGCCCAGAACGCAGGGTTCCTGTCGGCACACGGCGGGCACAGCCGAGTTCAGGCGACAGCGGCCCGTATTGTCCCGCTCCAGCTCTCGGAGATCCATGCCGCCTCGGCCGCCGCCACCAGCTGCGGGATCGAAACCTGCAAGCTCAAATCCCAGCGCGCGTTTTCCACGGGTCCGGAAGTCAGGCTGGATTCGGACCAATCAACGCGCAGGACACGCCCCCAACGCGCTCGGCGGCGCCGGGGCTGACGCAGCTGAGGCCGACTTGGTTGCCGTGAGTCCTCCTGGGAATTGTAGTTCAGGAGTTCGACTGCTGTGGGTGTGGCTTGCAGACTGGGGAGGGCGGGGTCGTTTTGAGAGCCCCGCCCCCGAGTCTCTGGGGCTACATCTCTCAAGGCTGGTCAGGACAGAGGGAAAATAGAGGGGAAATTGAGACGAAGTTCACTTTTTTTCAGGGCTTAGAAGGTGGAAAGTCACCGCACTCTCAGACCACGGGTCTCCTGTCTGTCATTCCGGCTTGTATTCCCATCTCTGCCCCTACACAGCTCCTAGTATCAGCAGATTCCACTGGGACACCCTCACCCCCCCCCCAAACTTCCTTCCTTCCTCTCATCTTCCCTGTCCTCTTGATCTCTGCTACCCTCTCTTACTCAGGGCAAGTCTCCCGTACCCGTTTGGAGATCTGGGTCCCCACCCACCCGGCAGGCTCATGTCACCCAACTTTAAAGTCCCCTCCTTTCTCCCCATCCCCCAACCCTTCTCCTGCTACTTCTTCTCCGGACCCCTTTTGGAGCTTTCTAGTCCCTGGGCTTCACTGGGGGCTGGTCCTGTCCGTGCCCTCCTCAGAGTTCCTGTTCTTCCATCTCCCTTTGCCTATTTTCCACATGACACCCCTCCCCCCTCCCCCCCCCAGCCTTTCTCACTTTCTCCCTAGATATCAGGAGGGCTCAAGGGTGCTGACTAAGCTACACCCTCCCCCTCTAGCCTCAAGCTACATTCTCGTTCTCTCCACTCCCAAATTGTCTCTCCACCTGGCCCCACTGCCCTTCCTATCTCCTGACCCATCCCTGACCCTCTCTCCTCCTCCTAGCCTAATCAGTGCTTGGTGCTGGTCACTCACCCAGGCCTAGGGCCTCTAGTGGCAGTCCATCGGTTTGCAAGATGAACAATCCTGTGGCTGGCAAGGCTTCACCTGGACCAGGTCCTCGGGACTCAGGAACACAGGGTTGGATGCTTTGCCGACGACCTCCCTGTCCCTCTCCTGTATGCCCAGATCGCAGAAACAGCGCCACTTTCCCCACGGGCCCAGAAAAGCCTCCTCTGCTTCTAGAGATGAAGACCCCAGAGAGCACAGGTGAAGACCCCCAAATAGGAAGAACATACCTCTACTCCCTTCTCCAGAGAGGCTCTGCCAGCTGACACTTCCAATCTATGCCAGCCAGCCCACTCGGGAGTATGGCCTTCCTTAGCATATGTCATCTTCAGTTGACTTCACTGTGCCCCAGCAGGGCTGACAGGTGATAAATTAAATGACTTAATTGGTATAATAAAGGCACTTGAAGCATGTGGGAATAAAAATAATAATGACGATAATTTTTAAAAGCAGCTACAATTTTTTTTTCTTTCAGAACTGAGTAACTCACACCTAGATCCTTGCTTGGGGGCTTTTGCTGGTCTTTCTGGCTGGTCTTCTTCAGCCACACCTTTTCTGACTTTTCAAGCTTAGCCACCCGGTTCTTGGCCTCTGCTCTAACAAGCACCTAATCCCCCCCCCCATTCCCCCTAGGAGTGTATGGGATTCCTACTTCCTTGTTCATGGCTTTCTCATGACCCCAGTCCCCCTGCACGGCTTGCAGGTATCTGGGTTACAAGTAACAGAGAGAAAACAACTTAAGGGATCAGTAACCAGCCCCAGGGAACGTCGTCAGTGCTGAGGTGGACAGAGTTGAGAAGGGGGAGGGGAGGTTGTGTGTAGACAAATGGGCCAAATAAGAGGCCTAGAGGGACCTGTGAGCATACCCCGCCCCCCGCCCCACCGTCTGCGTTTACCCTTTTGTTGTTGCAGCCCTAGCAGCTCCCAGGTGTCACCTGTCCCGTGCTGGCCAAAGTACTGGTAGTCAGTGGAAACTTGGGCAGAGGACACCAGCGTTAGAATCACCAGCGACGGCAGCCACAGCGCCGGCGGGCTCCGGGCCATGCCGGGTTCCAACCGCCCCCGGTGCGCTCGGGGACCCAGCCAACGAGCAGAGTCTGCGGGGCCCCCGCAGCACCCCCCACTCCCCCCTCCCACCCCGCAGGTTCATTCATTGATCCCCGGCCTCAGCATTCCCCCCCTTCCCCCCCCGCCCCTGCGCCGTGCGCAGGCGCAAAGACGCAGCGGCGCC
>NW_012267400.1:327472-328861 GCF_000151885.1 Dipodomys ordii | reverse complement strand
AAAAAAAAAAAAAAAAAAAAACTCTTCTGGACTTTCCTGTACAGGCTGGCTTTGAATTGTGATGCTCAGATCTCCAGACTCCTGAGTTGTTAGTGTTACAGGTATGAGATAGAAAGGCAGTAAATTTAAGGGCCTGGACTGGAATAGGTGTTCTGAGCTCTGCAGAGATGAAATGGGCCAGGATGTACTTTGGGCGGGAAGAGCTTACTGGAGAGAGGCTTGAGCATACCTCCCCCCCCCCCCCGCCACACACACACAAATAAAGTCACCTACAGTGACAGATCTGCTTAGCATCCCAAGGTATTGGGTGCTATCCCTAGCACTCTAAATAAATAAATGATGTCACATTATTTAAAACAGAGAAGGGAAGAGAAAAAAAACTAATAAGGAAAAGATAGGGAGGCTGAGGCTGGCAGTCAAGCTCATGGGCAGGGCCGGCTGGGAAGGAGGAGCAGAGACTTTGGGAACAGGACTGCCACTAAGACCCGGATGTGATGCACCACGCATTTTCTCTCCACTTACGGCCCCCAGGTTCACCATCTGCAAAGCTGATCTCATCTGTGGCTCCACTTGGCTGCCGCCCTCAGAAAACAGGACCTGTGAGCCTGGCTGTCCTACGTATGGGCAGGTAAGTGAGGGTGGAGCAGAGGGTGAGAAGAAACAGGTTTTTTGTTTGTTTTGTCGGTCATGGGGCTTGAACTCTGGGCCTGGGCGTTGTCCCTTAGCTCTTCAGCTCAAGGTGAGAGTTCCACCACTTGAGCCACAGCGCCACTTCAGATTTTCTGGTAGTTTATTGGAGATCAGAGTCTCACAGACTTTCCTGCCCTGGCTGGCTTTGAACCGGGATTCTCAGATCTCAGCCTCCTGAGTAGCTAGGATGACAGGTGTGAGCCACCACACTCATACTAACGTGCCCCGGCCTTGGAGTCACAGTTGGCATCCCGTGGCCGCTGCTCGCCCCCCCTTCACACCCCTTCGTAGCCTGGCTGGGCTCTGGGACGTGTGCAGTCTCCAAGGGCCAGCTGAAGTCAGGGTCCATCTCTACTCAGGGTGGATCCACAAGGCTCAGCCCTCACGCCAGCCCCGCCCAACACGCGCTGGCCCCGCCCCAGACCACACCCCTTCGTCGGAGGCCCCGCCCCGGGACTCGCTGGGCCCCGCCCACAGGAACCCCAGCCCCACCTTTCTTCCTAGACCTTCGTGGACGGGATGGACCTGTGTCGCTCCGTGCTGGGCCATGTCGTACCAGTGGCGGCTCCCGGCTCTCGCCATTGCCTCAACATCCCCACCTCCGTGCGTCCCAGACGCCGAGGGCAGGCCCGAGGCCGGCGCGCTCCAGCCTGGATTCCCGAGGCCGCGGGCAGCGGCAGCGGCAGCGGCAGCGGCGGC
>NW_012267400.1:322624-325680 GCF_000151885.1 Dipodomys ordii | reverse complement strand
GGGAGGACAAAGGGTCTCCTTTTCCCGCGCCTCCCCCCCCCCGGCCCCGCGCCCGCGCCCGCGCCGACCGGGGCGGGGGGGCCTCCGCTTTCAGTCATGGCCTCCGGCAACGCCTCCATCGGAAAGCCCGCCCCGGACTTCACGGCCACCGCCGTGGTGGACGGCGCCTTCACGGAGGTCAAGCTTTCGGACTACCGAGGTGAGGGATGGGCCTGGAAGGGGGGCAGCCCGGGGAGGGGGCAGCGGGGGACAGGGCCCTGACTTCTGGTGCGTCCCTTCCCAGGGAAGTACGTGGTCCTCTTTTTCTACCCATTGGACTTCACCTTCGTGTGCCCCACGGAGATCATCGCCTTCAGCGAGCATGCCGAAGACTTCCGAAAGCTGGGTTGCGAGGTCCTGGGCGTCTCTGTCGACTCTCAGTTTACCCATCTGGCCTGGTAGGAGCCGGAGGGTGTATTTCCACCCACACACCCTAGGGCTGAACCCCGGGCCTTTCTGTCTCCCCACCTGAACAGAATGGAAACAATGACACCCTGTGCTCGTAAGGACAAGGACAGTAATTAGAATCTGGCGACTGAGTTGCCTTGCCTTGGAGTTGGAGATGTTTTATCTCCCTGCGCTCTCAGGAGGGAGGCCTCTTCCTTTGCTTTTAGTTCATGGATGTATCAACTCTCTGAAGGGCTGGGGCTCAGGATGGAGGCAAGAGGAGGCTGGTAATTCTTAGCACAGGCTCCCTGCTGCTTGGTGGTGCTGGGGGGATTCTCCCCAGCTTCCCTGTCCCCAGCTCCTTTGGGTGGGGTGGGTGGGGCTCCTGGAGCCTGCTCTTGGTCCCCTTTATCTCTTGCCTCCAGCACCCCCACTCCAGCCATTATCATACAAAGATCCAGGGTGTCGGCAAGGTGCGGAGGCTTGGCATTTTGAGGTTGCCTAACTCTGTCTCCCCACCCCCCCCCAGGATCAACACCCCGCGGAAAGAGGGCGGCTTGGGCCCCCTGAACATCCCCCTGCTGGCTGATGTGACCAGAAGCTTGTCCCTTAATTATGGCGTGTTGAAAAAAGATGAAGGCATCGCCTACAGGTACCCTGCGGTTTCTCAGCCCAGTGTTTGGGAACACCTGTCCCAGGCTAGACCACAGAGGGTGGCGGGGGGCTGCGTTCCTCACCTCGAACCCTCCCTCGTGTCTCCAGGGGCCTCTTCATCATCGATGGCAAGGGTGTCCTTCGTCAGATCACTGTCAACGACTTACCTGTGGGGCGCTCTGTGGATGAGGCTCTGCGCCTGGTCCAGGCCTTCCAGTACACAGATGAGCACGGAGAGGGTGAGTCGTTCTGCGCGTGCCTGTTCACGGTGGAGAGTCGCACCTCCGCTACCTGTCAATCAAGTGGATTGATGGGAGGCTGCCTGCCCCAGTCCTTGTATGCCAGGGATATTAGAAGCCAATATAAGATTCATCCAAGGGGGCTGGGAAGGTGGCTCAGTGGTAGAGCACTTGCCTTGCATGCCTGAGGCCCTGGGTTCCATTCCTCAGCACCACATAAGAAAAAAGAAAAAAAGCCAGAAGTGGCACTGTAGCTCAAGTGGTAAAGCACTAGCCTTGAGCTGAAGAGCTGAGGGACAGTGCCCAGGCCCAGAGTTCAGGCCCCACGACTGGACCCAAAAAAAAAAAAAAATTCATCCAAGGCCCAGATCTTCACCGCAAGAGTCTAGCCTAGGGGAGACAGGTAACCCACATAGAAAGCTGGGACACTGGACTGGGAAGGTGGCTCAGTGGGAGAGCGCTTGCCTTGCATGCATGAGGCTCTGGGTTCGATTGCTCAGCACCGCATAAGCAGAAAAAGCCAGAAGTGGTGCTGTGGCTTAAGTGGTAGAGCGCTACTAGCCTTGAGCTGAAGAGCTGAGGGGCAGCGCCCAGGCCCAGAGTTCAGGCCCCATAACCGACCAAAAAAGAAGAAAAAAAGAAAACTGAGACACTGATAAAGCTCTATAAAAGCCTTATAAGATTGTGTCTCAGGCTTGAAAATATAAATGGAGCAGAGTACCTTTTTTTCAGTGTTAGGAAAGAACCAAGGCCTCACAGGTGCTAGACAAGTGAGCAACCTGGCCCCAGCCTAATCAATCTACCTTTCCTTCAGCTGGGAATGAAGGAGAAAGGAGATTAGAAGGTGTTTAGAAAAACAAAAAAAGGGGGAGTGGGCTGGGAAGGTGGCTCAGTGGGAGAGCGCTTGCCTTGCATGCCTGAGGCCCTGGGTTCAATTCCTCAGCACCACATAAGCAAAAAGAAAAAAGCCAGAAGTGGTGTTGTGGCCCAAGTGGTAGAGCGCTAGCCTTGAGCTGAAGAGCTGAGGGACAGCGCCCAGGCCCAGAGTTCAGGCCACGACCGGACCCTAAATAAATAAATAAAAATAAAAAGGGGGGGGGAATTCCTGGGAAGGTGGTTCAGTGGTAGAGCGCTTGCCTTGCATGCATGAGGCCCTGGGTTTGATTCCTCAGCACTACATAGGCACAAAAAACAGGAAGTGGCCCTGTGGCTCAAGTGGTAGAGTGCTCGCCTTGGGCAGAAGAGCTGAGGGACAGCACCCAGGCCCAGAGTTCAGGCCCCATGACCGACCGACAAAAAAAAAAGGGGGGGCTGGGAATGTGGCTTAGTGGTAGAGTGCTGGCCTAGCATGCATGAAGTCCTGGGTTCAATTCCTCAGTACCACATAAACACAAAAAAGCCTGAAGTGGTACTGTGGCTCAAGTGTTAGAGAACTAGCCTTGCACCAAACAAGCTCAGAGACAGTGCTCAGGCCTGAGTTCAAGCCCCACGACAGGCAAAAAAAAGAAAAAAGAAAAAATTGGGCTGGGAAGGTGGCTCAGTGGTAGAGCGCTTGCCTTGCATGCTCGAGGCCCTGGGTTCAATTCCTCAGCACCACATAGCAAAAAGAAAAAAGCCGGAAGTTGCGCTGTGGCTCAAGTGGTAGGTAGAGCGCTAGCCTTGAGCTGAAGAGCTGAGGGACAGCGCCCAGGCCCAGAGTTCAGGCCCCACGACCAGACCCAAAAAAAAAAAGAAAGA
>NW_012267400.1:317291-320654 GCF_000151885.1 Dipodomys ordii | reverse complement strand
AACTGGAAGTGGCGCTGTAGCTCAAGTGGTAGAGCGCTAGCCTTGAGCTGAAGAGCTGAGGGACAGCGCCCAGGCCCAGAGTTCAAGCCCCACGGCCGACAAAAAAAAAAAAAAAAGAGTCTCATGGTTTCTCCTGCCTGAGGTGGATTGGAATTGCGATCCTCAGATCTTAGCCTCCAGAGTTGCTAGGATTACAGGCATGAGCCACTGGCACCCAGTTTACCTGTTGTATTATTGTGGAGCTTGAACTTGGCCTGGGCGCTGTCCCTGAGCTTTTCAGCTCAAGGCTAGTGCTCTACCACTTTGAGCCATCCAGTTTTCTGGTGATTCATTGGAGAAAAGCGTCTCAAGGGGACTTTTCTGAACTGTCTGGTTTCAAACCCATAATCCTCAGATCTCAGCCTCCTGAATAGCTAGGACCACAGGTGTGAACCGCCAGTGCCCAGCTTTCTTATTTAAGACAAATTCTCAGTCATCTTGCCTCAGACTCCCAGTGATGGTGGGATCACAGGCATGCACTACCCTGCCCATTCCACAGAGCAACTGTTAATAAGGCTACCTCTGAAGGTTATTCACACATCCCTTGGAAGTTTTTGTCCCTTTCCCTATCCTGCCCCCTATACTGAGGACCAAACCTAGGGCCTCCTGGGCCTGCTAGAGGTGTGCTCTATCTTGAGATACATCTCTAGCTCCCTGCACCTATTTCAAATGGATGGGAAATTTGCCAGTGCAATCTACCCCCAATCAGAGTTACCTAGACCTGTTTTTCCTCTTCCTAGCCTTTACCACTTTATCCAAATCATGTTTGTTTGTTGTCTGTTTGCCATGGTCCAGGCTGTGTCTCTGGGGGCCTAATAATCATACAGGGATTCTTGTTTGGTTGTGTTTATGGTTTGGGGGGTTTGTTTGTTTGTTTTTGAAGTGGCTCATGCTTGTAAATCCTAGCTAACCAGCTGAGATCTGAGGATCGTGCTTTGAAGTCAGCCAGGGCATAAAAGTCCGTAAGACTCTTCTCCAACCAGCAAAAAGCCAGAAGCAGATGTGTGGTTCAACTGAGTGAAGAAAATTAAGCCAGAAGTTGAGACCTTGAGGTCAAAGAAAGCACTGGCACAAACAAGGGGGGGAAGGAGAGGGGGGGAAATCCCCCAGCTGGCCGCATCTTCCAGAATGCCGGGATTTCAGGCATGCACCACCAGGCTCAGCACTTTCTTTTAGGCACGTATGCACGGACGGGCTGTTGAACACACACTTTGTCCTTGCACACACTTAGCTTATGCACTGTATCTCGGAACTACACCCAAGCCCACCCAGTATTTTATAGTCGCGCTGATGGACGTGTCTTTGAGGGGAGGGGGCCGATGCCCCCGCTCTGGGGTCGGTCCTCCAGGCTCAGATCCGGTCAGAGGCCTGGGGGCCAACCAGCAGTCCCCACCTCCCCATCCCGGCCGCGGGGGCGGCGCCCAGCGACCCAGCAGCCGCCCTGGCAGGACCAGACCTGGCAGTCGCCGTGCCCGGGGCCTGGCACCGGGAGGGGAAGCTGGCAGGCGGGCGCCGCCCTTCCTGGAGGGGGCTGGGGAGGGCCGCGTCCGCAGCCACGCTCGGGCTGCAGCCGGCCTCCGCCCGGGTCAATCACACGGACCGGGTGTGGGCGCCAGCCTGCGGAGAGGCTAGGGGGTGGGTTCCCGGGGGCCCCCCGGAGCTCGCAGCCCGCCCAGGCCAGGGGCTTTCCGGGCCCAGACAGCCGCCCGCCCGGGAAAATCCCGGCCCCCTTCCCGGCGCCGAGGCCCTGCCCGGCAGAGCTAGGGTGGGTGGGGGGAGGGGGAGGGGAGGGGAGGAGATTCCCGGAATCTGCCCAGAGACCGCCGTGACGTCACTGAGCAGAATCGGCCCATATATGGACATCGCTTCCGCTGCGTCAGCGGGGAAAGCCCCGTGGCGGGCGGGGAGACTGGGCGGGGCCGCGCAGGCGCACTGCGCATCCTGCGCTGGGCAGCTTGTCACCGAGTCCTGCTGGACCGGCCACCGTCACCGCCGCCGCCTCTGGAGCTCGGGAACGCGGTGGAGGGTGGCAGGCTTGGGCTGGATCTTACAATGCCTGGACGGGGCTGACGAAGGGCCCCCAAACAAGACCCACAAAAGCATGAACCCCACTCCGGTCCCCCCTCCCTCCCAGCTTGGAAAAAATGACCACAAAAATTAATAAAGAACCTTTTTTTTTTTTACTTAAATAGATTCAATAAAAAGAACAACAAACGCACGCATACACACCGTCACATCTTAAAATAGACTCTTGGAGAGAGCAAGTTCGTGTTTCTTTTCCACAGTACGGTGCAGGGGCAGGTGGGGGGGATGGAGAGGAGGGCAGGGGGCGGGGGTCCCCCTCCCTAGGTGTCCCCGCGGGCTTGAGTACCAGGCAGCGGGGCCAGCTCCGCCGCGATCGCCCTCCTCCTCCTCCTCTTCTTCCCCGTTAAATACACAAATATATTATATTCAATATGAATTGAGTCTGTTTCCAACAGAAAAAAAAATTACAAAAAATAAAACAAACGTGGAAGGGTTGGGGGTTGTTGTAAACGTCGAGGTGGAAGGAGTGGGCGCAGTATGGGCAGTGTGGCCCGGGTCCAGTGTGGTTGGCGACGCCCCCGGGGTCCCAGGGCCGGGGCCACGTCCTCGCCCCACGTCCCCGGGGCGCGCGGCCGTCCAGGCCGGGGAAGGGCGGGGGGGGGCGCACGCTCAGAAGGCGTGTCCCTTGACCCCCAGCAGCAGCTGGCAGCCGTTGCTGACGTGGGTCATGACCTTCTGCTTGAGCTGGGCCACTTGCTCCCGCAGGACGCCGGCGGTACTCGACAGCCCCGCGTTCTCCGCCTTGAGGGTCTTCACCTTGTCCTCCAGGCGCGCGATGCGCTCCAGCTTCCGCTTCCGGCACTTGGTGGCCGCCAGCCGGTTCCGCAGCCGCTTGCGCTCCACTTTGATGCGCTCCTGGTCTTCCATGTTGATGGGGGACACGGGCGGCGTGGCGTCGCGGCTGCGGGCCTCGGGCACGGTCTGAGGTTCCTCCTTGAAGGCCGAGGCGCCGCGGCCCAAGCCCAGCTGCGCGGGGTGGCCGCCGGCGAAGGGCGGAGCGTGCGGGAGGTAGCTGATGGTGGCCGTCGGGTAGGAGCTCCCGGTCCCGACGGCGGCGGCCCCGGAGGGGGCCGAAGCCGGAGGGTAGCTGCTGAGGTTGGTGTAGACGGGAGGCGGCTCCGGGCCGCCGGCGTAGACGCCCCCGGGGCCGGCGGGGGGAGCCCCGCTGGCGCCCAGCGACACGTTGGGGGGCGTCACGTGGTTCATCTTGTGCAGATCGTCCAGGGCTTTGACGAAGCC
>NW_012267400.1:308258-314886 GCF_000151885.1 Dipodomys ordii | reverse complement strand
CCCGGGGCCTGGGTCGGACTTCGCCCCGGGCCCGACGGGGCGAGGACGGGGCGGGCTGACGCCTCCGGGCGTCCCGGGCGGGCTGGCACGGCGGTGCCCCCTTCCTGGGGCACGCTGCCCCTTCCTTTTGCCAGTGTGTCTAAGACTCCCTTCTCCCGTGTGCCCCAGGGTGGCTGGGAACCCCTGCCCCGTGTGGACCCGGAGCCTCATTCCCATTTTAGTTTGGAGGTGCCATCAACCCTGCAGAGTACCTAGGCGGGCCTCTCCCCTCCCCAGGTGTTACCCTCGGCTGAGGGCCCCTCCTTCTCCAGTCAAAAAGGCACCAGGAAAGCCAGAGGAAGCCCCTTTCCGGGGAAGAGTACTGGGTTTAAATAATGCCACTAAGAAGTCGAACCTGAAGCTAGACTGTAGGTGGACTTCCAAGCAGTACCTGAGCCCCTACAACAAGAGCTGCCAGGCCCCATCTCTCCCTCCTTCTCACCCTTCCAAGGCCCCTGACCTGGGAGAGAGGCTGGCTGAGGCCCAGACAAGGGCTTTTTTTTTTTGGGGGGGGGAGAGGGAGTTCACCGAATGTGGGGGAGAGAAGGAAAGAGAGAGTCGAAAGAGAAACTGAGCCAAAAAGGGGGCAAGGGGAAGTCCGGCCCAGCAAGCTGGGGGCGGGGGGCGCGCAAGGGACCTTGAGGAAGAAGATCCCAGAAGCCTCTGGGGGCTATCCCCATCTTTGGAGGATCTCGGTGACCCCCCCAGGGGGCTCCTCCCCTTTCTTCCTTGCTCCGATGGCTCCCTTCCCCCACCCCAGTCTCGAGGGAGATTCCAGAGGCCGCTGAGTCTGGCGGGCACTGTGCCAGGCCTGTGTCTCCTGCTCATGCTAATAACTAGAACTGGCCTTGCTCGCGGGGGCGCAGCAGCGGGCAGTGTGGGGGGGGCGGGCAGGACAACCCGGAGGGCAGCTACCTTTGGGAAGCCATCCTGTTGGTCCCACAGGGAAGAAGCCTAAGACTGAGTCACGCATGGGACAGTTCCAGGCCCGACAAGACAGAAGTTTTAGCGAGGGTCGAGGGGGAGGGCAAAGACCTAGCAAGCCAGAATTTGGTGTGTGTGGGGGGAGGGGGTGGATATTAAGAGATACCTAAAACAATGAATGGGGTGATAGGCAGACAGACTGGTAGACTCAGAGACACTTAAGACGGGCTGAGAAATAGTAATTATTCTTTTAATAGCTAACACTTACATGATTCTGACCATGCACCAGACACTATTCTAAAGTGGATTGTGTAAAATAAGTTGCTGGTTGCCTGCGAAATTCCCTGCTGTTTGCAACCTCCAGTAACAAAGGAGAAACTGAGGCACTGGAAGTTAATATCCCAGACCTTCGAAGTATTAAAGTAGCTCATTGGAGCTGTCCACAGTTGGATGATCACAAGCAGAAGAATGGTGTTTTTTTGTTTTTTTTTTTTTTTTAATTTAGTCATGGGGCTTGAACTTGAGGCCAGGTGCTGTCCCTGAGGTTTTTTTTGCTGGAGGCTAGCACTTGGCTTGACCACTCTGAGTCACAGCTCCACTTCCGGTTTTCTGGTAGTTGGCTGGAGATAAGAGTCTCACAGACTTTCCTGCTGGGGCTGGCTTTGAACTGAGATCCTCAGATTTCAGCCTCCAGAATAATTAGGATGACAGCCCAGCCGTGAGCCACCAGCGCCTGGCTTTTTTTTTTTTTTGGTAGCACTGGGAATTGTACATAGAACCTCACACATGCTCAGAAAGGCATTTATGCAGCACCAACTGCATACGAAGAAGATCTTTTCAGAAAGGTCTGAGAAGTTCTGAGAAGGGGAGACATGGAGTTGGCCCTGCTGTTGGAGAAAGGAGGGGGGAGTGTCCCCCCAAAGCCTTCAGCTTGGGTGTTTTAGCAGGGGGTGGGGAAAGGGCCAGCCAGGGAGGGCGGGGCCTGGCCAAGCTGGTAGAGCCGGCTCCAGGCCCCTGCCAGTCTCACCCTTGTGGCCTGGGCACCGCCCCCTCACGCCGCCCTGCTGGCGCCAGGCCGGCCCCAAGTGAAGGGTGTGAGGCTAGCCCCCTCCCCCTGCTTGCCCTGGGGTGCCCAGACTGGCACCTGGGTATGGCCCAGGCTCTGGGCTCCAGATCAGCACCTGGCTGGGTCAGTCTATGCCCAGCCTTTCCACCCCAGCCTGGAACTTGGGGAGAGGGGGTGGGGGAACAGGGTAAGGAGGAAGTTCATCCACCCCCACCCACAGATCTCTCTGGGGCTTTTGACTTTGGCATAAAGGGACTTCTCCTTCTTATAAATAGTCTGGTGACCCTCCTCTTCCCCCCCAGCCCCACTGACTGGCGAAAGCTTCACCAGGAAGCCTGGGCTGGGGGCTGCCCGTGAGTCAGGCGATGGGCAGGCCAGGGCGAGAACTCACAAGTCACAGCGCCCAGCCTCCTCCGTCCCTGCCCTGGGTGTGGACAGGCAGGCGGCTGGGCCAGAAGCAGCTGAGAATCAATCCCAGAGGCCTTCACTGCTTGTCACTTCCCCCTCCTACCTTGGTGGTTTGGGGGGTCCATCACTCCTGCTCCCATACAGGAACCTGGCTCCTTAACTTGCGATTCTTTCTCTTCACACTGACTCAGACAAGCACAGGGGGAGTTTCCCACACAGCTGCTAAAATCTCCCAGGGGGTGAGGGGGAACCCTGAAGCATCAATGAACTCCCAGATGCCCCCCTTGACAGGGATGTGATAAGAAAACAGGTCCATACCCCAGCAGGGCCTCCCAGGGGAAGTGGAGGAGCACAGGGAAGGCGGGAAGTGGAGTGTTGTGAGGGGAGAGGAAGTGGCAGGATCTCTGGGGAGGGGCAGATCCCTGCGCCCCCCCCAGCACCCCAACTTCCTGGGGGGGAATGTGGTGGAGCCCTTTGGAAGTTGGCCTGTGACCGGCCTGTTGGGGCGTGTGGAGTGCGTGAGGCCTGTCTTGGGGCTGGTGTTTGTGTGTTGGCCCAACCCTACAAGGGGTGTGGGGCCTGCCTAGAGTGCTGTTCTGCTTTGTGTAGATTCAGAGTGTGCGTGCATGTGTGTGCGTGCAAGTGTGTGGGTCTGTAGCCTGGGCTGTGTGTGGTTTGTCTTTATGCATGGGTGTGTAGGCTGTATGGAAGAGAGAGATACCTGGCTAATGTGTGTGTATGTGTGTGTGGTCTGTGGTTTTGCGTGTGTGTGTGTGTGTGTGTGTGTGTGTGTAGTTCCTGAATAGGCTGTGTGTATGTGTGGTCTATGGTTGATCTGTGTGTGTACTAGTGAGTCAGAGACTGATATAAAATGTGTGTATGTAGTTGCATGTGTGGCTGTATGTATGCATGTGTACATACATACAGTACCTCTGTCGTGGTACTTGTGTCCCTGAATGCTAGGCTCTGGTGACCTGTGCTTCTCTGTGCTGCCATGATCATGTGACCAGACCATATCCTAAGTCCATGGTTGTGTCACTGGGGAGCAATGTCTCCCGGGGTGCCACATTAGTGATGGTGTGGTAAATTGGGGCACTCTGTCCATCTGTTCTTTGATGTAGGTCCACTTCTTGCCTCTGATTACCTTCGCCCACTGTGGAGTGTGTGTGTGTCCAC
Source organism: Dipodomys ordii (assembly GCF_000151885.1). NCBI lineage: Eukaryota > Metazoa > Chordata > Mammalia > Rodentia > Heteromyidae > Dipodomys > Dipodomys ordii. Next base: position 311,273 of record NW_012267400.1, on the reverse strand, counting down.
CCTTGGTGTGTCAGGTGCTGTGTGTGCGTGTGTCTGCACATGTCCCAAGTTGCCCAGTTGGTTTCTCTCTGACCTGGTTACCAGAAGTCTGTCTGTCTGTCTGACACATTCTCCATGTAAAGAACTGATTTGTCCCAGTCTGCCTATTTCTCACCTGTTGCTGCTTGCATGTGTTTGACAATGTGTCTCCTATGATTTTTGTTTGCTTTTCTGTTTTTGGTTTTGTTTTGCCAGTCCTGAGGCTTGAACTCAGAGCCTGGGCACTCTCCCTGAGCTTCTTTTGCTCAAGGCCAGCACTCTACCACCTGAGCCGAGCCACAGCCCCACATCTGGCTTTTTCTGTGTATGTAGTACTGAGGAATTGAACTCAGGGCTTCATGCATGCTAGGCAAGCACTCTACCACATTCCCAGCCCCATGTATTTTTCTTTCATTTATTTTTTGCATTGCTAGCAATCAAATCCTAAGCTCAACTTCAGTTGTATAAATTGATTATTATAAAGGCAGTGTACAGAGGGGTTACAGTTACATAAATACATAAGTCAGGTAAAGAGGACATTTTCTTTTTTTCTTTTGCTGGTCCTGGGGCTTGAACTCTGGGCTTGAGTGGTGTCCCTGAGCTCCTTTTGCTCAAGCTCTATCAACTTGAGCCACAGCACCACTTCCACCTTTTATTTGTGATTAATTGGAGATAAGTGTCTTACAGACTTTCCTCTGGGCTGGCTTTGAACCAGTATCCTCAGATCTCAGTCTCTTGAGTAGGTAGTATGACAGGTGTGAGCCACCAACCCTAGCAAGAATACATTTCTTTTTTTGGGGGGGGAGAAGGGTCCAGTTGTGGGGCCTGAACTCTGGGCCTGGGCGCTGTCCCTCAGCTCTTCAGCTCAAAGCTAGCACTCTACCACTTGAGCCACAGCGCCACTTTCGGCTTTTTTCTTTTTGCTTATGTGGTACTGAGGAATCGAACCCAGGGCCTCAGTCATGCAAGGCAAGCACTCTACCACTGAGCCACCTTCCCAGCCCCAAGAATACATTTCTTTTATGGAAAGAACATCCCTCCCTCCCCTCCCGTTTTTCCTTCTTGTCTCCACCCACAATTTGTACAGTTCATTTTCCACATAGTGTCTAGTGGGTACCATTGCTATGTTTGTTCACCTTTTGCCCCTCCATTTCTATGCCCCTGCTTACCCTCCCAAAGACAAATAAACAAGACAAAAAGGAAAAAAGAAAAACAACAGAAGAGGGGAAAAAAAACTTCTTGTTTCCATTTCCTGCAATTCACTTCCACGACTATTATATGATCAGATTCCCACAACAAGTTCAGCGTCTTACTGTGCACCCCGAACTCCCCTGTCTTGTTTTTGAGTGGGTTGTTCTGGTCTGGGTCAGTCATTCCCTTCCCTTGCCCAGACCCTGTCTGTGTGTCCCCTGGCTGGCAGTCCCTGTGCCAAGGTGACAGGGTGACTGTGCCATCGCCCCCAGTCTGGCCACTCTAGGCCTTGTTTACTCTGCCCCTGGCTGGCGTCGGCTCTGCCCAGGGAGGGGCTGACCCTCCCGTCTGTCCAGCGGATGTTCGCGAGACGCCATCTCCTTCGGACACCCCCTCCCTGCGGCCACCCCAGGGTCAGGACCCAGCCGTCCAGGGCAGCGAGGGGGTGGGGTTCGGGTGGCGTGGGGAGGGGGGGGTCCCTGTCAGAGCGCGGGAATGAGGGTGGGGGGCGGGGAAGGGACGAGCCCAACAGGTTCTGCCTCATTCCTGCCCCGCCTCTCACTTCCTGGGTGCCTGCCTGGGGCAGGGGGTGGCCACTGTGAACCCCACGGCCTCCCAGCGCCCGGGTGGGGCACGGATCACTCCCTCATGTTGTGCACCCGGACAGGATTCTCAGGTCCCACGGACAGACAGACAGACAGCGGTAACCCCTCCCTGCCTCTCACCATGTCCAGCTCTGAGACGAAAGCATCCTAGCTACTCATCGTCGTGTCCCCAGCACAAATCGGCTGGACAGAGTCACCCACACACCCCATATTCAGATGGGAAGAGTGAGGGCGGACACAGGATTTGAACTCAGCTCTGAATGCTGTTCCCCGGGACTCCCCTCCCCCCTTCCCCTTTAGTTCAACAATCGAGCACCTTCCCTGCTTCTGGTTCAAAAAACAAAAACGGCCCATTGTGGGGTGCACTTGGCACCCAGGCCCCCATGAGGCCAAGGGGGTACCCGCTTGTTCTGAGTCAAAATGGGCCCCTAGATGAATAAGAAAACGGCTTTAACTGTTCCCTCGCCACGGCGGGGCTCTGCCAAAACTTCCTGTGGGTTGGGGGGGCCCTGGGTTCCCGGAGGGGGGGGCTGCCAATTCGGACCGGTGGGAAGCTCCCGGGGGTCCCTGGGCCGCAGCCAGCGGGGGGGGGAGCGCACCCCATCACTCCTCTCAGGTCCCCGCATCTTCATTGTCCTGGCTGCCTGGTGCTGTGCGTGTGCATGCGTGCGCGTGTGTGTGCGCGTGCATGGGGGGGTCCCTAACGTCCGCAGCCCCCTCCCCAGGGACCTGAGTCACCCCCGAGGTGGGGGGAAGCCGAGAAGGGGTGAGTCACCGGGGTGGAGAAGCAGGAGCCAGGACGCTTTGCGGCCAGGGGACCCCCGGGCTGGCCTGAGTCACGCACGCCCCGGACCTGGCTGACCTCCCCGCCAGCCCCCCAAAGCCTCCTTCCTCGGGGGAGACGGGCTGGGGGGAGCAGGGGGTCGGCTGGGAGGGGACGAGGGTGGGGGCGGGGTGCAGCCGCCCGGCCGAGCGCGGGAAGCGCTGGTTCCCATGGCAACCGGGCGTGTGGGGGGAGGGGTGCCATCTCCGCTCCGCAGAGGAAGGGTCCTCCCTCCGCGGGGACGGCCCCTCGCCGCCACGGGGGAGCCCCCCCGGCGCGCGCGCGAGGGGCCCCAAGTTTCAGGTCGGGCAGGAAAGGGTTAACGGCAGCCCCTCGCTCCGGGTTTCACCCGCGCGGCGGCGGCGCCCCGGCCTCGGC
>NW_012267400.1:296852-308138 GCF_000151885.1 Dipodomys ordii | reverse complement strand
CGCGCACGCACGCACGCACGTACGCAGCCCAGCTGCCCCCCTCCGCCCTGCTTTCACACGCACTACCGCGTCGGCCTCCACGCACGCAGCGACCCCCATGGTGTCTCCACGTCACGCACGACGCACGCCCGCGCCCCCGCAGGGCGGGGCGGGGCCTCCCGGGGGGAGGGGCGCCCCACCTCCCCTCGCCGAGATGCGGGGTGCAGCCCCCCCATCCCGCACGCGCACACTGAGCCCCAAGTCTGGTGTGACTCGGACACACACGTGCACACACGCACACCCTCCTGCATCCTTCCCAAGGTCACCGCAGGCTCACCGGATGCACCTGCCACGCGGGTCACCGGCAGCGTGTGCGGGGACAGGAACAGAGCCACGCACGCCCCCCCCCCCGGGGGCCATCACAGAGCAGGGCAGAAAGTCCCGGGTCTGGATCGTCTCACACACACACACACACCCCTTCTTGGAGATGGTGGCCACAGAGACACAAGATAAAGGCAGAGACTTAACACAGGACACAGGAGTAGGATTCCATCACAGAAAGCCACAAGGCCACGACGGACAGCCATACTCAGATAGTCAAAGGCCCGTGGACCAGGACACATGGACCACAGAGAAAATGGGATCACAGACACACAACCCGAGGCCATATTGAGGGGCTGACTGTCACCTTCCACACCAAGAGCAACAGGGACCCCAATCCCGCCCCCCCCACCCCCCAGGTTTCCTAAGGAGGATGGTGAAGTAGGGAAACACACCAGCAAAAGATACAATCAGAGTAGCCAACCAAACTGCCAGACCATACAGAGATACTTGGAGAGCATGAGATTCCTGGTCACCCTAAAATGAGAAGTTATACCCAAGATGCATAAAGCCACCCCCCCTCACCCCCAGTTTTCTTGAAAACATCCCTTCTTATTCTACCTAGAGGGGCACAAACTATATGATGCCAAGACATAAAGGGAGCTGTGCACTGGTGGCTCACACCTGTAATCCCAGCAACTTGGGAGGCTGAGATCTGGGGATCATAGTTTGATCCTGGGCAGACAAATTTGAAACTTTGTGTGTGTGGGGGGGGGGGGTTGTAGGGCTTGAACTAAGGGCCTGAGCACTGTCCCTGAGCTCTTTTTGCTCAAGGCTAGTGCTCTATTACTTTGAGCCACAGCTGCACTTCCGGTCTTATGGTGGTTCATTGGAGATAAGAGTCTTATGGACTTTCTTGCCTTGCTGCTTTCAAACAGTGATCCGCAGATCTCAGCCTCCTGAGTAGCTAGGATTACAGGCGTGAGCACCAGCACCCAGTTTTGTGAGACTATCTCCAATTAACCAGCCAAAAAAAGAAAAAAGAAAGAAAAGGAAAAAAAAAAGCTGTAAGTGGAATGCTTCAACTTTAATTGAAAAAGCACCCAGACCCTGAGTTCAAGCCCCAGTACTGGCACAAAACAACACCAAAACCAAGGCACAAATGGACACACACACACACACACACACACACAATCACAGACCCATCTGAATACTGAGACACAGAGACAGGGGTGGAGTAGGAGAGGACTTCCAGGCAGAAGGTCAGCATTTGGGGTACAGGGGTGCTGCCAGATCCCCCAAGGTGATGGTGTGTGAGGCCTACCCAGTATTTTGAGTCAGGAGGGGAGATGGGGTGGGTACTGTCTTCCTCTTACGGGACCCTGAAGCCCCAGCCTTGATGAGTGAGTCCTTGCCCAGATGTTCAGGCTGGAGGGGCGGGCCAGGGTCCAGCTGTGGCCACAGGGAGGGTGAGTCACAGGCTTCCCAGCAACACAACCCAGGCTGGGCCCAGCTGTTCCTGGAAACAGACAGGCGGGGGTGGGGGTCCCCAAACCAGCTAGGGGCTTCTGGCTTAGACCTGGGTAAAAGGAGGGGCCTGGTCACTCCCAAACTTTAGGACTTCCTGTATTGAAAATGGCTTTGCATCCATCCCCTAAATCTCAGGATGTGGGTATGTGCCAATACTGTGGCTTGAACTCAGGGCCTGGGTGATATCCCTGGGCATTTTTGTTCAAAGCTAGTGTTCTACCACTTCAGCCACAGCTCTACCTCTTGGCTCTTTGGTGGAAAATTGAAGATAAGAGCCTCCTGGACTTTCCTGTGCAGGCTGCCTTCCAACTACACGTTTCAGATCTCAGCCTCTGAGTAGGATTACAGGCATGAGCCACTGGCTCATGGACCTTTATTTTACTCTTCTTCTTCTTTCTTTCTTTTTTTTTTTTTTTTTGGCCTGTCATGGGCTTGAATTCAGGGCCTGGGCACTGTCTCTGAGCTTCTTTGGCTCAAGGCTAGTGCTCTACCACTTGAGCCACAGTGCCACTTCAGGCTGTTTTCTGTGTATATGGTACTGAGGAATCAAACCCAGGGCTTTATGCATGCTAGGCCAGTACTCTACCACTGAGCTGGGTAGCCTCTTCATTTTACTCTTTTTTTCTTTTTTCTTTTTTGTTGTTGTTGGCCTGAACTCTGGGCTTGGGCGCTGTCCCTCATCTCTTCAGCTCAAGGTGAGCGCTCTACCACCTGAGCCACAGTACCACTTCCAGTTTTTTAAGTAGTTTATTGGAGATAAGAGTCACAAATGTTCCTGCCCAGGCTGGCTTTGAACCATGATCCTCAGATCTCAGCTTTCTGAGTAGCTAGGATGACAGAGGTGAACCACTAATGCCTGGCTTTACTTTTTTTTTTTTGTCGGTTTTGAGGCTTGAACTCTGGGCTTCTGGGCTGTCCCTCAGCTCTTCAGCTCAAGGCGAGCACTCTACCACTTGAGCCACAGCGCCACTTTCAGCTTTTTTCTTTTTGCTTATGTGGTGCTGAGGAATTGAACCCAGGGCCTCAGGCATGCAAGGCAAGCGCTCTACCACTGAGCCACCTTCCCAGCCCCCAGCTTTTTATTTTACTCTTGACTCCCTGGATATCTGGGATGTCGCGTCAACATCAGGACAATTTAAATTAATACCCTTAAAATTTCCCCTAAACTTCAAAAATCTCTGTGACATGTGACACTCACTCCAAAATCTATAACTATATTTGAAGTTCCTAGCATGCTCACGCACCTCCCTTTTATTTTTTATTTGATTTTTTGTTGGTTGTGGGGCTTGAACTCTGGATCTGGTTTTCTGGTAGTTCATTGGAGATCAGAGTCTCACAGACTTTCCTGCCCCGGCTGGCTGGCTTTGAACTGTGATCCTCAGATCTCAGCCTCCTGAGTAGCTGGGATGACAGGCATGAGCCACAGGGCTTCAATCCGTTTTCTTTCTTTCTTTCTTTTTAGTGTTGGACCTGGGGCTTGAACTCAGGTCATGGTCAGTGTCCCTGGACTTTTTTGTTCAAGGCTAAGGCTCTGCCACTTGAGCCACAGCTCCACTTCTTGTTTGTTTGTTGGTCATTATTAGTTAGTTATAGGAAGAGATTCGATCACTTGTCTTGGTCAGTGTCAACCCTTCCATCACTCTCCCTCATTTTCTAACTGTTCCTGGTCCACCTTGGGGATAGGAGAGTCCGCCGCAGCTGTTCCCACAGCGGCCAGCCGGCCAGCCGGAAGACGTGCAGCCCAGTCAGGAAGCTTTGGCCCTGGTCCCCTTCTCCTCAACCCTGCCCCCTTCCCCCCAGGGGCTGGAGTCTGGAAAACAAGGCGAGGGGTGTGGGGGTGGTGGGGGTGTAATCTGCCTCCTGGGCTTTGGCCTGCGGGCGGCCGGGCGGCCGTGCCTCTGACTGGGCTGGAACCCGGCGTCTGGGGGTGGAGCCTCCGCGTCCGTGGGAAGGGAGCCAGGGGGCACGGTCACCTTGCCGACCCCACCCTGAGGCAGGGTCCCGGGAGTCAGACTCTGTGGGTTCGGGGAGCAGCGCCCCACCTCTGCACCTTGGGCCCGCCTCTACAGCAGGGCGCGCCCCTCCCTCGGGGTGCAGCTAATAACTTCTAATTACTGCACACACCCCGCCCGCCTGCCAGGGAGGGGCTCCTTAGGGGACTTTGGGGTCAAAGGGCGCGGGCTGGGGCTCTAACCCCTCTCCTGAACGCCGGGTGCACCTGCAAAACCGGGACCTGGGGGTCGTGGGCGGCACTGTGGGCGTCTCCGTGTTTACCCAGCGACAGGACACAGGAAGCATCCCCGAAATGGTGGCTGGCGATTCTGTCGTTGACGCTCGTCACCCCGACCCGGGCGCCGGGAGCCCGGCTCGCCGCCCGGCGGGGTCTGGGTGCGGTGGGCGCGCTTCCCGCGCCCCGCGGCCCGCGCGCCCCCTGGTGGGCGGCGGGGACGGCAGCGTGGGCCGGCCTGGGGCGCTCAGGGGCCTCGAGGGCTCAGGGAGGCCTGAGTGGGGACGGATCCAGACTGGACAACTGTGCCGGTCCACTCCTGAGGAAGGCTGAGCCTGCCCGCCATCGACCACGCTCGCGCCCCGCCCCCGTGCCCCTGAGCAGGACCCCCGTGCCCCTGGGCAGGACCCCCCATACCCCTGGGCAGGACCCCCGTGCCCCTGGGCAGGACCCCCGTGCCCCTGGGCAGGACCCCCGTACCCCTGGGCAGGACCCCCGTGCCCCTGGGCAGGACCCACCCGGTACCCCTGGGCAGGACCCCCGTGCCCCTGGGCAGGACCCCCGTGCCCCTGGGCAGGACCCACCCGGTACCCCTGGGCAGGACCCACCCGGTACCCCTGGGCAGGACCCCCCGAGCCACTTCTACCATGGTGACCCCCCCTCACACCTTCGGATCCCGCCCCCGCTCCACGTCCGAAGGACAGTTCGCGCCTCCCGCACCGACGAAGGCTCCCATCCTAAGGTTAGACAGAAGTTCCCGCAGCTGCAGAACAGGACGGGAAGTGCCTGTAACGCAGGGTGGGGCCCAGCACCGCTCCAGAAGGATGAGCACCTCTTCGGCTCCCCTACCCCCCCCCAAATGAGCAGCGGGGCTGGGAGTCGGGGGGCGTGGTCACCCCCTCCGTGCGCACGGCTGGGGCCAGGCTGACCCCTAGCGGCGACGTGGGTGCCTTGACCTGTGCCCGGATGCAACATGGCGGATCTGGAGACAAGAGCTGGCAGGGGGCGAGGTCACGTGTTGTGGGCGGAGCCTGTGGCCCGGGGGCGGGGCGGGGCGGCGCTCTAGGCTGAGCGGGAGGTCGGGGCAGCGGGCGCTCGCTGGTGGCGGACCCGGAGCAGCTGCGGCGCTTGGGGTTCCGTGGCCCGGGGTCGAATCGGATCCGGAGCCATGAGCGTGGACAAGGCCGAGCTATGCGCGTCTCTGCTCACCTGGGTAGGTCGGGAGGGGGCGGGGCTGGGGACAGGTGTGCACCCGTTCCTCTCGCCCTGGATCCCCCCGCCCCCCCTCCCGGCCCTCGGTCCGTTCCCTCCTTCCTGGGGCTGGAAGGAGGAAGGGAGACGTCTGGCCTGCTGGGCGGTTGGACTGTGCCCTTAGTATCTGCCCCCGTCACGTGGCAGGTGTGCGTGGACCGAGCAGGTGAGGCCCCGCCCCTCTGTGGCTGGCTCACCGTAGGGCTGGGTGGGGGGAGGGGGGGAGGACACAGGTGTGTTGGCCTGGTCACGTGGTGCCTGAAGGGCCCAGGTGACTCGTGGCCCCGCCCCGATTTGGGCGCGCTGGGTTTGTGGGGCAGAGGTGAGGTGAGGCCACGCCCCCTCCAGACCCAGGTGCGCCGCAGCCGCTCCTCCCGCAGGGCTGGCGGGCCGGGAGCCAGCCGGCCAGCGCCTGCCCTGCCCTGGGAGCAGCCTGGTGGTCCCGGGTCCCCAGATTTCCCAGTTATTCCATTCCTTTCCCTTACTCAGTTACAGACATTTCAAGTTCCGCCCCCCTGTGCCAGCGCCCAGGACCTAAGCAACGGCCTTGCTATAGCCTATGTGCTCAACCAGATGTGAGTGAGGCTCAGGGTGTGTGTGTGGGGGGGGGTCCCAAAAGGGTCCCCCAGACAACTCATCCCACCTTCTCACCCTCCAGAGACCCCTCCTGGTTCAACGAAGCATGGCTCCAAGGCATCTGCCAGGACCCAGGTCCCAACTGGAGGCTGAAGGTGACAGGTGGACTTATGACTAAGGGCAGGGTGGTGGAGAGAGATTAGGGAAGGGCTAACTAGATGCACGTCCTTGGTGATGGACACACAGACTTGGCCTGGAAAAGGGACACATATCTAGTGATCAGTTGCATATGGTGGCATATACTTGTAATCTCAGCTACTTGGGAGGCAGAGGCAGGAGGAGGCTCTCCAGTTTGAGTCTGGACACAAGAATGAAGATCTTGTCTCAAGAGCTGGGAAGGTGGCTCTGTGGTAGAGCGCTTGCCTTGCAAGCATGAGGCCCTGGGTTCGATTCCTCAGCACCACATAAGCAAAAAGAAAAAATGCCGGAAGTGGCGCTGTGGCTAAAACAACAAGAAGAAATAGGGCTGTGAGTCATGTGGTAGAGCACCTGTCTAGCAAGGTGAGGCCCTGATTTCAAACCCAAATAAACTGAAAGAAGAGATAGGGGCATAGCTCAAGTGGTAGAGCACTGGAAGCCCTGGATCAGCTCTCAGTATTACAGCAGATGTCTGAGGAGTCATCAAAGTTTGTTCTTTCATCTATCTGTTGAACCTAGAAACTGAACACTCAAAAAGGGATAAAACGTAAGTTTGCCCAGGTACTGGTGGCTCATGCCTATAATCCTAGGTGCTCAGGAGACTGAGCTCTGAGGCTTGATTGTAGCTCAAAGCCAACCTGGGGAGGAAAGTCCATGAGACTCTGTAGATCTACACTGAACCAACAAAAAGCCAGGCGTGGAGCTCTGATTCCAGTGGTATAGCTCTAACCTGGAGTCAAAAAGCTCAGGGAAAATGCCCAGGCTCTGAGCTCAAGCCCCAGTACCAACACATGTGTGTGCACACAGAGAAATGGGCCAGGTGGGATAAGATGAACAGAGAAGAAGAAATGAGATAAAAAGAATTGAGGGCAGAGAATTTGGGGCCTGGAGGGCCTCTGGACAGCTGTATGTGTAGCCTCTTGACTTTCCCCAGGTCAGCAAGTTGGAGAAGATCTTACGGAGCGTGGTGGAGTATTCCCAGGATGTGAGCAGTCCTCCAGGGCATTCCAGGGTTGGGTTGGGATAAGAAGGAGGGTCCATGAACCTGACACCTGTCTCCCCCTTGTCTACAGGTTCTGGGACATCCCGTGTCAGAACAGCATTTTCCAGATGTGAGCCTCATCGGGGAGTTCTCAGATCCTGCCGAGCTGGGCAAGCTACTTCAGTTGGTGCTGGGCTGTGCCATCAGCTGTGAGAAAAAGCAGGGTATGAAGAGGGCTAGAGGGAGAGTGATGAGGGTCCCCAGAAGATGGCTGGGGCCTTCAGTCTCAATCACCTCCCCCCACCCCCTCGATCCCCAGAGCATATCCAGAGAATCATGACGCTGGAGGAATCTGTTCAGCACGTAGTGATGGAAGCCATCCAGGAGGTGGGTGGGGCCACCTGTGTGGCCATCATGGAACATCTGGGAAGGGCATGTTTCTGTGCCAAAGGCAACTGGGCACAAGCCCTGTCCTGGTTAAGGTCTGGGCTCTACTTGGAAGTCAGCTGGCCAGATCTCTCTGTCCTATTTTCCGGTCAACTCTAAGTCACAGCCCTGCAGGCCCAAAAGTCCTGACCTCCATCTGAGTCAGAGGCTGGAAGAACAATCTCAGGATTAGGGTTTTCTGGCAGAAGTGGCCTTAGAGCCAAGTGCTGGTGGCTCAGGTCTATAATCAGGAGACTGAAATTTGAGTTCAAAGCCAGCCTGGACAGGAGCATCCTTGAGACTTTTTTTTTTTTGCTGGTCCTGGGCACTGTTCCTGAGCCTCTCTTTGTTCAAGCTAGCACTCTACCACTTAAGCCATAAGGCCACTTCCAGGTTTTTCTGATTGGAGATAAGAGTCTCATGACTTTCCTGCTCTTGGATGGCTTTGAACCCTGCTTCTCATACCTCCATCTCCTGAGTAGCTAGGGTTACAGGTGTGAGCCACTGATGCCTGGCTCCTTGAGATTTTTTTTTTAAGGAAACTTTTATTTATTTATTGTCTTCATGGGGCCTGGACTCTGGGCCTGGGTGCTGTCCCTCCACTCTTCAGCTCAAGGCAAGTGTTCTACCACTTGAGCCACAGGGCCACTGCCCACTTTTTCTGCTTATGTGGTGCTGAGGAATCAAACCCAGGGCGTCATGCATGCAAGGCAAGCACTCTATCACTGAGCCACCTTCCCAGCCCCTCCTTGAGATTCTTATTTCCAATTAACCACCAAAAAGTGGAAGTGGAGCTCAAGTGGGTAGAGCACCAGCCTGGATTGAAAAAGCTCAAGGACATGGGGCTGGGAAGGTGGCTCAGTGGTAGAGCACTTGCCTTGCATGCCTGAGGCCCTGGGTTCGATTCCTCAGCACCACATAAGCAGAAAAGGCCGGAAGTGGTGCTGTGGCTCAAGTGGTAGAGTGCTCGCCTTGAGCTGAAGAGCTGAGACAGCGCCTAGGCCCAGAGTTCAGGCCCCACAACTGACAAAAAACAAAACAAAAAAAAAACAACTCAAGGATAACTCTCAGGCTCTGAGTTCAAATCCCAGTATCCCCACCAAAAAATAAATGAATAAATTGGCCAGGGGGATGGGATGGTGGAGAGATTCACAGTGTCTCTCCCACCCCCCTGCAGCTCATGACCAAAGACACCCCCGACTCCCTGTCGCCAGAATCATATGGCAACTTTGATACTCAGGTGAGAGTGTGGGGTCCCTGTTAAAGGTTTCCCACCCTTCTGCTGTTTGTCAGGACTTTCTGAGGTGGAAGGGGGTGGGTTTTCTGGGTGGTCCCGCCCTGCGGGCACGTCCCCTCACTGCACCAATCTCAGCGCTGCTCTGCTTTCTGGTAGCCCCGCCTCTTCTATTAGGCTCCACCCCCTCGTTCTTGGCTTTAGCCTAAACCTAGGCCCTGGTCTCTTACCACACCCCCAGCGTTCTAAGTCATCCTTCTCCTAGTCCTCAAAGCCTCTCTGAGATCCTGGGGAGTTCCTTAGTCTCCTCTTTTCTGTCCATAGCATTCCTACCTCCCCAGTTCTCCTGGGTCCCCGATTTTCTTTCCCTGAACCCCACTGCCTTCTCCCCAGTCCCGCAGGTACTACTTTCTCAGTGAGGAGGCGGAGGAGGGGGATGAGCTTCGGCACCACTGTCTGGATCTGGAGCGGCAGGTGGGCCAAGCTAGGGGAGTTCAACCCTGGCTGCTGGGGGCAGGGCCGCGTCAGCCACCCAGCTCACCCACCTGCCCTGCGCACAGCTGGTGCTCCTGTCGGAGGAGAAGCAGAGCCTGGCGCAGGAGAACGCGGCGCTGCGGGAGCGCGTGGGGCGCGCCCAAGCGGAGGGCGCCTCTGGCCTCACTGCGAAGAAGTTGCTGCTTTTGCAGTCGCAGCTGGAACAGCTGCAGGAGGAGAACTTCAGGTGTGGCTCCGTGGGGACATGCAGGGGATTAGGGGGAAAGGGTGTCCCCCCCATTTGGGGAAGGGAGCCTCTACTGGGCCTTGAACTCAGGGCCTGGGCGCTGTCCCTTAGCTTTTTCCACTCAAGGCTGGTGCTGCACCACATGATCCACAGCACCACTTCCAGCCTTTTGGTGGTTAATGGGGATGAGTCTCTTCAGAGAGTCATCCCAAAGCCAAGCTGGCGTTGAACTGGGATCCTCAGATGTCAGCTTCCTGAGTAACCAGTGTCTGGCTGGCATTGTCCTCATGTGTGCTTTCCCTGACACCCCCAGGCTGGAGAGCGGCCGGGAGGATGAGCGGCTGCGCTGTGCTGAGCTGGAGCGGGAGGTCACAGAGCTGCAGCAGCGAAACCAGGCGCTGACCAGCCTGGCCCAGGAGGCCCAAGCCCTGAAGGATGAGATGGATGAGCTTCGGTGAGTGTGTGTGTGGGGGGGGGTTCCCTGAGTGCCCACTTCATAGCTCCAGCACTGCCAGAGCACCCTCTGTAACCCTCGTATGTCCAGGGGGGCCCTCCAATGCCCCCAGACTCCCCCCTGTAGTCCCACACATCGCAGTACCTGTCCCAGGCTCGGCACTCTCCTCAGTCCTCACCATGTCACCTGATTTGGACAAAACCTCCTGGACCCATGGGACCGGACAGCACCCCAGAGCGTGCTGTTCTCTTGCACGGTACCCCTGGCTCCTCACCCCCACATTCTTCTGTAACCCTGAGGAGCACCTCATGACCCTGCAGCAACTTTTAGAAGGTGTCTCAGTGCACCTGCTAAAGACCCTTCAGCTGAGGCGGGCATAATAGTGCACTCCTGTAATTCTAACCCTGGCGAAGCAGGAGAATTGCCTGTTCCTGGTTTACCTAGCCTGGTCTCCAATCCATCAACCAACCAACCGACCAACAACCAGAAAACTCTAGCGCTCCTTAAGGTGTCCTTGGGAGCTCCTCAGTCCCTCTCTGGGTCCTCCCCTTGCAATCCCACAATCCTGCAACCCCCCCCGCCCCCCCATTTCCACCTGTGGATCCCTGGATAGCTTAACCATTGCTGTAATGACCTCCCCAGCACCATCCCTGGCTGATCGGTCCCTGCATCTCGGCTGACCCCCCCACTCCTCCCCCCCAGACAGTCCTCAGAGCGCGCTGGGCAGCTGGAGGCCACGCTGAACAGCTGCCGCCGCCGCCTGGGCGAGCTGAGGGAGCTGCGGCGGCAGGTGCGGCAGCTGGAGGAACGCAACGCCGGCCACGCGGAGCGCACGCGACAGCTGGAGGACGAGCTGCGGCGGGCTGGCTCCCTGCGTGCCCAGCTCGAGGCTCAGCGGAGACAGGTGCGCGCAAGGGCTCCTGGGAGGCCCCGCCCCTCGCCAAGCCACGCCCCCAGTCGGGCCACGCCCCACACCACGCCTCTACCCGTGGCTCCGCCCCGGGCACTGCTAAGTCCCGCCTTCACGTTACGGCCATGCCCTGCGCCCGCCCTCGCCCTCCGTGGCCAGTCGCCATTCTGGCTTGTAGGACTCTCCTCTCCAAAGTTCTTTTTCTGTCGGTCATGGGGCTTGAACTCAGGGCCTGGGCGCTGACCCTCAGCTCTTCGGCTCAAGGCAAGCGCTCTACCACTTGAGCCACAGCGCCACTTCCTGCTTTTTCTGCTTATGTGGAATGGAACCCAGGGCCTCAGGCAGGCGAGGCAGCCACCTTCCCAGCCCCCTCCAAAGGTCTGCCCCCGGAAGTTTCCGCCGGCCCTGCCCTCTGCTGCCTCCACTCAATGGCTATTCTTCCTTCTTTCCCATCCGTTCCTGCACTCCTTCCCCCCC
>NW_012267400.1:295546-296717 GCF_000151885.1 Dipodomys ordii | reverse complement strand
GTTCAGGTTCAGGAACTGCAGGGCCAGCGGCAAGAGGAGGCCATGAAGGCTGAGAAATGGTTGTTTGAGTGCCGAAACCTGGAGGAGAAGTATGAGTCATTGACCAAGGAGAAGGAGGTGAGGCTGGGTGCCACGGCGCAGGCTGCTCCCTGCATGTGCTGGGGGGCCAGGCCGGCCTCCCATGGCATCCGTGGCGTCCTGTTTCTGCAGCGGCTATTGGCGGAGAGGGACTCGCTGCGGGAGGCCAATGAGGAGCTGCGCTGCGCCCAGCTGCAGCCCAGGGGCTTCACTCAGGCTGGTGAGCTGGAGGCACATGGAGACCAGCCCCTGGGGCCGAACATGATGATCCTTTCAAAGAGAGCCCCTCGGTGCGGGGCCTGGGGGTGCATACAGACCTGAAGACGTCTCTCACATTCTCTAGATTCTTCACTGGACCCTAGACCATCTGGCCTGGAAAACTTGGCTGCTGAGATCCTGCCTGCGGAACTCAGGTATGGAAGTCACTCGGAACTCTGGACTCACCACCCCAGCTGGGGACCCCCCTCCTGCCTCCCCTCCCCTATCCATCCCCTACCTTTTGTTCTCAGTCAGGTATCCACCTACCAGTAGTAGCCTTGGTTCCATGGTGTAGGCCTCAGGGGGTAGCTGGGTGGCAGTTAGGTTCACCCATTCCTAATTCTGCTCATTGTCAATCCACCATCCATCTTCTGTACACAAAGTAGGTCCAGCCCACCTGGCTTCATTCCACGTGCTCTAGTCCTAACCACTTTATTGCTATTGTGTGTGTGTAGTAGTAGGTATTGGGGCTTGAACTCAGGGAATAGGTGCAATTCCTTAGCTTTTCTCTTCAAGCTCCATTTCTGGCTTTTTCCTGGTCCTTTGGAGACAAGAGCTTCACAGAACTTTCCTGCCTGGGCAGGCTTCAGCTAGGATTGTGAGCATGCACCACCAGGGTCTCCCCTTCCTCGAGTCTTTATTTAAGCCCCTTCCGGGATTTGGCCCCAGTGTACATTAGCCTGGTTAACTCCCCCACCCTAATTCTTTTTCTTTTTCTTTTCTTTTTTTTTCTTTTTTATTGTTAAGATACTATACAGAGGGTTACAGTTACATGAGTAAGGTAATGAGTACACTTCCTATTGAGCATTGTTACCCCCTCCATTGTTTTCCCCCT
>NW_012267400.1:258241-293886 GCF_000151885.1 Dipodomys ordii | reverse complement strand
ATATTGTCTTTATCCCCTAGAATTGTTTTGGCTATTCTAGGTCTTTTGTTGTTCCATATGAATTTTTGGACTGTTTTCTGTATTTCAGTGATGTACGTCATTGGGATTTTAATAGGAATTGCATTGAATTTGTGTATTAACTTTGGCAGTATGACCATCCCCACCCTAATTCTTCCCATTACTGCAGCAGGTTGGGGTTCAAACCCATGCCTGCAGCCCCGCCCTTCCTTGGCTCCACCCCCAGCCCAGGCCCCGCCCTCAGGCAAAACCCCTGCGGGTCCTCGGTGGTGCTACTCCAAGGTCTGGCTGGGCGCCCCCCCCATCCAAGGCTTCACCCTAACCCCTAGCATCACCAGCCAGCCCCGCTGCTGGCCTCGGGATGCGGGGCGCCCTGCTCACTGCGCACCCCCGGGGGTCGGGTCGGCAGGGAGACGCTCCTGCGGCTCCAGCTGGAGAACAAGCGGCTGTGCCAGCAGGAGACGGCGGACCGCGAGCGGCAGGAGGAGCTGCAGCGCCACCTGGAGGAGGCCAACCGCGCGCGCCACGGGCTGGAGACGCAGCACCGGTGAGCAACCGGGGCGGCCCCGCCTGGGCCCGGGGGAGTCCCTCCGCGGCCCCCCCAGGCACTGAGCCGTCCCCCACCCCGCAGGCTAAACCAGCAGCAGCTGTCTGAGCTGCGGACCCAGGTAGATGACCTGCAGAAGGCCTTGCAGGAGCAGGGGGACAAGATCGAGGACGTGAGTGCCCATCCCCGCCCTGCCTGGCCCTCCCTCCTGACCCCCTGTAATCCTCCTCCTTCTCTCCCCTGCTGCCTGATGCCTGGTGCAGGCCATTGTGAGTACCCTCAGCCCCGGGAGGCACCTTATCCTCTGCCTTCAGAGGGTCCAGATCTCTGGAGCCCCTCCATGCTCACCCCCTGATGTTTCTCTTCCTCCCCCAGCCCACTCTGTTGAAGAGGAAGTTGGAGGAGCATCTGTAAGTAGCACGCTTAAAATTTATATTTTTAGTGGAGACAGAGTCTCACTCTGTAGCCCAGGCTGGCCTTGAACTCTCCATCCTATCTGCTTCAACCTTCCAAGTGCTGAGATTGCAGATGTGCGCCTCCATGCCTGGTGCACAGCATCCGTTAAGATTAATCTGGGGGGTGAGGAGGGAGGCTGGGAAGGTGGCTCAGTGGTAGAGTGCTTGCCTCCCATGCATGAGGCCTTGGGTTCCATTCCTCAGTTCCACATAAGCAGAAAAAGCAGGAAGTGGTGTTGTGGCTTAAGTGGTAGCGCACTGGCCTTGAGCTGAGGAACTGAGGGACAGCGCCCAGGCCCAGAGTTCAGGGCCCACAACTGTCCAAAAAAAAAGAATAATCCTTGGGAGCTGGGTGTCAGTCGTCCTTGGGGACTAGAGGTGTGGCTCAAGTGGTAGAACATCAGCGGTGACCAAGAAAACAGCCTAGGATGGAGTCCTAAGTTCAAGTCTCCAGAACTACCATGAATGAATGAATGAATGAGTGTTCCCCCGCCCACAGGCAAAAACTGCATGAGGCCGATTTGGAATTACAGCGGAAACTAGAATACATCGAGGAACTGGAGCCACCATCTGACAGCAACAGTAAGCGGGACTGAGCAGTGACTGGGGTTCGGGGGAGCGCAGAGGGCTATGTGCAGCTCAGGGGCTTGCTGTCCCCACCCCAGCAGCAAGGCGGATTGAAGAGCTGCAGGACAGCCTGCAGAAAAAGGACGCAGACTTGAGAGCCATGGAGGAGCGGTGCCGACGCTACGTGGACAAGGCGCGGGCGGTGAGGACACAGGATTTAACCACTGTCTTCCCACTGGCTGGCAGGATGGCGGGTGGGGGGTGGGGAGGGATCTCTGAAGGGCGTGGCCTACATACTGGGTGTGGTTTGGAGATGAGCATGGTTTAGTGGTAGAGAGTATGGCTCAAAAGTAAAATGACTGCCTGGCATGTGTGGCCTCCTAGGTTCCATCCCCAGCGCACACACACAGGGCCCAAGTCATCTGGGCATGATGGTACATGCCTGTAATCCCTGTACTCTGGAGACTGAGGCGAAAGAATGGACAGTTCCAAGCTAGTCTGTTATACATAGTACGATATTATCCAACAGCAACAATAACAACAAAAAGATTGTCGGGCGCAGGTGGCTCACGCCTGTCATCCTAGCTACTCAGGAGGCTGAGATCTGGGGATCACAGTTCAAAGCCAGCCTGGGCAGGAAAGTCTGTGAGACTCTGATCCACAAGAAAATTGGAAGTGGCGCTGTGGCTCAAGTGGTAGAGTGCTGGCCTTGAGCCGAAGAACTGAGGGACAGCGCCCAGGCCCAAAGTTCAAGCCCTTCAACCGACAAAAGAAAAAAAGGAAGGCTGGATAAAGTGGTAGAGCACTTCTCTCTTGTAAATGCAAGGCCTCAGATCCAACTCTCAGTCCCTCAGGAAATGGCCAAGGTGGTGACCCTGCCTGTGATTTCTCCAAATCCTAGGTCATACAGACCCTGGAACCCAAGCCACGACCACCTGGTGGGCCACCTCCGGAACTGCACACCCTGAGGTCCCAGCTCCGAGAGCGAGACGTCCGCATCCGACACCTAGAGGTCAGTGGCCTTCCCTTCCCTTCGCCCTGTCTGCAGCACAGCCTGGGCCCTAACTCCCGCTTCTCTGACAGATGGGCTTTGACAAGAGCCGAAGTCAGAGGGAACAGGAAGAAAAGCTGCTAATCAGTGCCTGGTACAACATGGTGAGTGCCTTTCTACCATGGTAGGCGTCTGGGAGGGGCCTCCGCACCTTTCTGTTCTCGGCCCATCGCTCCCCGTCCTTCCAGGGCATGGCCTTGCAGCAGCGAGCTGGGGAAGAGCGGGCACCTGCGCATGCCCAGTCCTTCCTAGCACAGCAACGGCTGGCCACCAACGCTCGCCGTGGACCCCTCGGGCGTCTGGCGTCTCTGAGCCTTCGAAGCCCTTCTGACAAGCACTGACAATCTTCAGGATGCCGCCGCCATCTGCCCCGTCGGCTGGGCCATCCCGAGCTGCCCCGTGCTCCAGGAGGAAAAGGGCAGGTGGCGGGAACCCAATTCTTTTTAGCAAAGTGATTCCTTTTCTTAATTCCCTTCCAGTGGATGAGCTAGCTATCTGGGGGAGAGAACCTGATTTTCTATTTGAGAATAATAAAGACTTTAAATGTACCCTGTTTGGATTCTGAGTGTTAGGGAGAGAAAGTGGGCAAGGGATTCACGGCCATTGCTTTTATTTTTTTTTAATTACATGAGTGAGGTAATGAGTACACTTCCTCTTGAACATTGTTACCCCCTCCATTGTTTTCCCCCTACCATCCCTTCCCTCCCTACCTTCCCCAAGGTTCTTTTTTTTTTTTTGATTGTGATTAAGTGATTACATAATTTCCCAAATTTCACAGTATTGTGGAATAATGATGCTCATTTAAAGTCACAAGTTCATTCTAACTTTCCTGGAGCAAATTGTCTATCACAGTCTATAACATATAACGGTGTACACGTTATACACCATACATGTGATCAGCAGCATGGGGATATTTAGTAGTGTGGGAGTTCTTTGTTTCTTAAGTCCTGTTAGTTTTGTCGTATCACCTAACATTTTGGATTTAGCATCCACTTATTAGGGAGACCATGTACTGTTTGTCTCTTTGCTCTTGGCTTACCTCGCTCAACATGATTCCTTCTAGCTCCATCCATTTCCCTGCAAATGCCATTATTTTGTCATTTCTAATACACCCATTGCTTTTAAAGATAAGCAGGGCCTGGCACTACTGGTGCACACCTCTAACCTTTGCGACTCAGGAAGTTGAGATCTGAGGATTAAGGTTCAAAGTTCAGAGCCAGTCTGGGCAGACAGATCCTTGAGGTTCTTACCTCCAGTTAAGTAGTGATAAAGCCAGTAGTGGACAAGTAGTAGAGTCCCTGCTGTGAGCAAAAAAGCTGAGCTAGAACTCAAAGCCCCAGTACTGGCACATGGCTCGGATTCTTACTAAGGTGTGGATGCTTGATAGTCCTGGTGTAGTGTTTTTTGTTTTTTTTTTGTAATTGTTTTTCTGAAAGATGGTTCAGAGAAAAATATGTGCTTTCATGAAGTGGAATTATCCAATCAAGGAAGGTAGATAACAAAGTGGGAAAAATGGGTTGGGCATGGTAGATCATACCTGTAATCCGGCCAATTTAGGAGATGGAGACAGGAGAGTATGAGTCTGGCTCAGGCAAAGTTATCAAGACCTCATCTCAAAACACAAAACTGTAAGAACTGGAAACGGCCCAACAGCCTGGAGCAGAAGAGGCTAGCACCAGCATCAAAAATAAAATAAAATAAAAAATACAGCTGGGTGCTGGTGGCTCACACCTGTCAGCCTAGCTTCTCAGGAGGCTCAGATCTGAGGATCATGGTTCAAAGCCAGCTTGGGCAGGAAAGTCCGAGAGAATCTTTTTTTTTTTTTGTCAGTCATGGGACTTGAACTCTGGGCCTGGGCGCTGTCCCTCAGCTCTTCAGCTCAAGGGGAGCACTCTACCACTTGAGCCACAGCGCCACTTCCAGTTTTCTAGTGGTTTACTGGACATAAGAGTCTCATGGATTTTCCTGCCCAGGCTGGCTTTGAACTGTGATCCTCAGATCTCAGCCTCCTGAGTAGCTAGGATGACAGACGTGAGCCACCAGTGCCAACCCCTAAGAATCTTATCTCCAATAAACCACCAGAAAATTGGAAGTCATGCTGTGGCTCAAGTGGTAGAGCACTCGCCTTGAGCTGAAGAGCTGAGGGACAGCGCCCAGGCCCAGAGTTCAAGCTCCACGTATAACAAATAAATAAAGATATAAATAAATAATGTTGGGTGCTGGTGGCTCATGCCTATAATCCTTACTACTTAGGAGGCTGAGATCTGAGGATTGTGATTTATAGCCAGCTTGGGCAGAAATATTCATGAGAATCTTTTTCTTTTTTTTCTTTTTTTTTGGGGGGGGTCCAGTCGTGGGGCCTGAACTCTGGGCCTGGGCGCTGTCCCTCAGCTCTTCAGCTCAAGGCTAGCGCTCTACCACTTGAGCCGCAGCGCCACTTCCGGCTTTTGTCTTATGTGGTGCTGAGGAATCGAACCCAGGGCCTCATGCATGCAAGGCAAGCGCTCTACCACTGAGCCACCTTCCCAGCCCCGTCCATGAGAATCTTATCTACAATTAACCACCAGAAAACCAGAAGTGGAGCTGTGGTCCAAAGTGGTAGAGTGCTATCCTTGAGCAAAAAGAGCTCAGTTACAGTGCCCAGGCCCTGAGTTCAAGCCCTATGACTAACAAAACTAAAACTAAAAATACCAGGACGCCGGGCGCCCGTGGCTCACGCCTGTAATGCTAGCTATTCAGGAGGCTGAGATCTGAGGATCGCGGTTCAAAGCAGAAAAGTCTGTGTGAGACTCTTATCTTCAATAAACCACTAGAGGCCTGGGAAGGTGGCTCAGTGGTAGAGCGCTTGCCTTGCATGCCTGAGGCCCTGGGTTCGATTCCTCAGCACCACATAAGAAAAAAGCCGGAAGTGGCGCTGCGGCTCAAGTGGTAGAGCACTAGCCTTGAGCTGAAGAGCTGAGGGACAGCGCCCAGGCCCAGAGTTCAAGCCCCAGGACTGGACCCAAAAAAAATAAATAAATAAACCACTAGAAAACCAGAAGTGGCGCTGTGGCTCAAGCAGTAGAGTGCTCGCCTTGAGCTGAAGAGCGCAGGGACAGCGCCCACACCCAAAGTTCAAGACCCATGACCAACCAAAAAAAAAAAAGTCGGTCAGTGTAGGAACCTTTTCAATAAAGTTCCTTTTTTATTAACAACAACAACAAAAGAATATCAGGCACTGGTGGCTTCTGCCTGTGATTCTAGCTACTCAGGAGGCTGAGATCTGAGGATCGAGGTTCAAAGCCAGCCAAGGCAGGAAAGTCAGTGAGACTCATCCCCAATAAACCACTGGAAAGTGGGGAGTGGTGCTGTGGCTCAAGTGGTAGAACATTCCCCTTGAGCTGAAGAGCCAAGGGACAGGGCCCCAGGCCCTGAGTTCAAGCCCCAGGACTGACAAAACAGCGGGATATCCATAGCTCACACCTGTAATTCTAGCTACTCAAGAAGCTGAGATCTGAGAATCAAAGTTGGAAAGCCAGCTTGGACAGACACATCTTCCAGCTAACCAGAAAAAAAGCCAGAAGTGGAGTTATGGCTCAGCGGTAGAGCAACATCTTTTGAGTGAAAAAGCCAAAGGAGCTCAGGGGCCTGAGTTCAGCACTGACCGCACCACCCTAATCTCAGCTTTTTCTCTTGCTTCAAACTGATCCTCAAATCCCAGCCTCTTTAGTAGATAAGATGAGTGATCCATTAGTGCCTGGCCTCCTTTTATTCAGAAAGATTTTCAGGAGAAGTTTGGAAGTCGTGGCTCAAGTGGAAGAGTGCCTGCCTGGCAAATGTGAGATACTGAGTTTGAACGCTGGTACTGCCAAAAGGAAAACAGGAAAGAAAATGGGAAAGAAGTGTTTACAGCACCATCAAAAAATCCTGAAAGATGGGGCTGGGAAGGTGGCTCAGTGGTAGAGCGCTTGCCTTGCATGCTCGAGGCCCTGGGTTCCATTCCTCAGCACCACATAAGCAAAAAGAAAAAAGCCGGAAGTGGCGCTGTGGCTGAAGTGGTAGAGCACTAGCTTTGAGCTGAAGAGCTGAGGGACAGCGCCCAGGCCCAGAGTTCAGGCCCCATGACTGGACCCCCCCAAAAAAAAAATCCTGAAAGAAGCCGGGCGCCAGTGGCTCATGC
This sequence comes from Dipodomys ordii, assembly GCF_000151885.1. Classification (NCBI taxonomy): domain Eukaryota; kingdom Metazoa; phylum Chordata; class Mammalia; order Rodentia; family Heteromyidae; genus Dipodomys; species Dipodomys ordii. Next base: position 287,089 of record NW_012267400.1, on the reverse strand, counting down.
CTATCATCCTAGATACTCAGGAGGCTGAGATCTGAGGATCACAGTTCAAAGCCAGCCTGGGCAAGAAAGTCCATGAGACTCTTATTTCCACTAGAAAACTGGAAGTGGAATTGTAGCTCAAGCAGTAGAGCGCTGGCCTTGAGCTGAGGAGCACAAGGACAATGCTCAAGCCCAGAGTTCAAGCCCCATGACTGACCCCCCCAAAAAAAAACAATAAAATTCTGAAAGAGCTGGGTGCTGGGGGCTCAAGACTGGTTTTCTAGCTACTCAAGAATCTGAGATCTGGAGATTTAGTTAAGAGGTCAGTTTGGGCAGAAAAGACCATGAGACTATGTCAGCAAAATCCAGGACTAGAGGCATGGCTCCAATATGGTAGAGTGTCTATTTTTCAGCAGGCTCTTGGTTCAATCCCTGGTGTCTTCATAATGTCTAGGAAGAGAAGGCACACTAACAATTTGAGTAAAAAATAATTCTCTAACAGTTTATTGAGCACCTACTATAGGCCAGATACTTTGAAGCCATCATTACATTTAGTTTCTTCCTGGTAACAAGGCTCTCATGTTTCTGTTGGCTGGAAGAGCCCAGAAAGGCCACAGTGCTGTATGGATGACTGGCAACCAGCTTTGCAAGGAAGAATCCCTGGGCTTTCCCACAGTGCTGGGTCACCCAGGAATGAAGGCTGGTCAAATCCGAGTGGGGCCAGGCCCTGGTGACTCAAGCTGGCAATCCCTAGCTACTCAGGAGGCTGAGATCTGAGGATCACAGTTCAAAACCAGCCTGGTCAGGAAAGTTCAGTGAGATTCCATCTCCAATTAACCATCAACAAAGCAGAAGTGGAGGTGTGGCTCAGATGATAGAGCGCTAGCCTGGAGCAAAAAAACAAAAACAAAAAAGCTAGAGGACAATAGCCAGACCCTGAGTTCAAATCCCAGGACCTACACAAAAGGGATGGGTGGCAGGCTTCTGCTTGCATGCAGAGTGGACGTTTGGTTCCCTGGCTTTGGGAGGGTCTCAGGCTAGACTCTCCTCCTCTTCACCAATAGGGCTGGGCAGCCAGGGCGGCGCGGGTGCCCGGGGCCCAGGAATGGACACGGTAGTAAAAGCATCAGCCGCGGACCCAAGAAGAGGGCCAGGCGGCTCAGGACAAGCGGGAAGCTCCGGTTCCTGATCCCGCAGGCCGGGATCGAGCAGCGGGTCCCCGCAGCCACAATCCTGGGCCGCGCCGTCGGGGGCGCCCGCGCACGCGCAGCTGGCGGCTGTGGAGGCCTCAGACACGCAGCTGTTCTTGCGGCGGAGCAGGGACAGGCGGCGGCCCAGCAGGCCCCCGGCCGTTCCCGCGCCCGCCGGCAGGAGGCGCTGCAGGAAGTCGCCGTGCGCCTCTCCCAGGGGGCCGTCCGCGCCGTCCAGCCTCTGGAACTGCATGTCCTCCTTGGCCAGCCTACGGGGGGGAGGGTGACACGACGGGGCGGCGCTGAGGCATTGCTCCCCTGCTTCTTCTTATTTTATTATTATTATATGGTGGGAGAGGGTGATTTCTTGCGATGGAACCCAGGGTCTCAAAGGCTGTCCCTATGTCCCTTGATTGACAGTCACCAGGCTGTCGCTGGCTCCACCCACTTCTCCACTCACTGATCTCAGTGATCCTTTAGGTCTGCCCCCTCCTCCCCCCTCCAGGAAGTGTGACCCCAGTCCCTATCTCACCCCGGCTCAACCTTTGCCCTGGTCACAGTTTCTAGATTGTTAGCTGCAGTATCTCTAGCTTTAGCCCTTAACTTGGTTCGTGCACGTGTGTGTGTGTGCACGTGCGCGCTAGTCCAGGGGCAAACTTGAACTTAGGACCTGACCGCGCTGTCCTTGAGCTTTCTTCTCTCAAGGACAACGCTCTTCCACTTGAGCCACAGCGCCACTTTGGGCTGGCATGGGACATAAGCGCCTCACAGGCTTTCCTGCCCGGGCTGGCTTCAAACCACGGTCCTCAGACTCCTGAGTAGCTAATGTGACAGGCGTGAGACAGCCGCACCCGCTGCTGGTGGCTCCTAATCGCTTCCATTCGTATACGCCGGCGCCGACTCACGCCCCGCCCCGGGCCACGCCCCCGCCGGCTCACGCCCCGCCCCGGGCCACGCCCCCGGCTCACGCGATGTCGAAGGTGGAGCCTTGGAAGGAAGGCTGCTGCAGCAGGAAGGCGGTGGCCGCCGTGTAGGGGGCGCGAGCCTCGGCTGCATCCCAGTAGAGGTCCTTCTCCAGCATGGCCAGGTCATCGTACATCTCGTCCACCGCCAGCATCGACACCTGAGGAGGCGGACACGCGCGGGGCGGGGTGGGATGAACCCTCCCCCGCAAAGGGAGAGGGGGCGATTCAGGAAAGGGGCCGGCCAGGATGGCTTTGCTAGCTCACCTGGAAGTTGCGATCAATCAGAAAGTTCGTCTCAAAGTCGTCATCGTCCTCTCCGAAGGGGTTGATGAGCTGCTCGGCTACCTGAGTGGGAAGGAGGGAAGGTGGGCGGGAGGGAGGGACGGAGGGAGGCGGGATTGGAGAAGGTTCGTTCGCCATCTCCTCCCAGGTTCTGGCCTGGGGAGAGGTCCCCACTCACCTTGAGCCAGCCAGCATAGAAGAAAAACTGCAGTAAGGTGAATATGGGAATACACAGGTCCAGAGTGTGGTCTTTGTAGCCCTGTGCTGGATCTAGGAACTGACGACCAATCAGGCAAGCCAGGAAGTAGCTGTATACTGCGATGGTCACCACCTGAGGGGGCAGGTGGGGGGATGTTATGCCAGGTTAGAGTTCATCCTCTCCCCGCTTCAAAAAAGCCATGGGAAGAGCAGAGCTAAGGTGGAGTTTTATTAAGTTATTCTTTGTGCCAGTACTTAGGGCTTGAACTCAGGGCCTTGGGGCTGTCCCTTAGCTTTTTTTTTTCCCCTTAAAGCTGAAGCTCTACCGTTTGAGTCATGCCTCTGCTTCCGGCTTTTTGCTGGCTGGTTACTTAGAGATGAGTCTCACAGACTTTCCTGCCTGGGCTAGCTTCGGGCTGTGACCCTTCGAGCTCAGCCTTCTGAGCAGCCTGAGATTATAGGTGTGAGCACTGGTGTCCAGCCAGGGGTAGAGTTTTTGTCGGCCCTCAGTTTCCCTTTGAGACGTGTGACACAGAGTATAAAGGAAGGCATAGAAGAGGGAGGTTACCTGTGTGTAGACCAGGGGGATGCTAATCCAGTCATAGTGAAAGAGCATGCCACACTTGCCCCGAAACACATTCAGCTCCTGGGGGTGGACAAAGGTCATGAAGGGGCGCTGAACTATATGGCCTCCTGCGGACAGTAAGTGTGGGTACTTGGTTGGACGTGGGTGGTCACCTCGCGGGAGATGGGAGTGGGCTTCTGGGGGTTCCAGGCGGAGTATTTAGTGAGGGGTATCCTCCTGGAGTGAGGACATGGCGGATCTAGAGGTAGCCCGGAATTGAGCTGGGGGGTGACGAGGCAGGCTGTCCCTGACACCTGGGTTTTCTGCATGAATCACCGAATCACCTCCCAGCCGACCTCACCTCCAGCAGCAGCTTGAGGGCACTGTTGTCGCGGATGCGGCCCTCGCGCCGGGCTTGAGCTGCCAGGTTGGAGAACCACACGCAGGGCACCCAGTATTTGTTATAGGAAGAGTTCAGGTTCTCGAATTTCTTGCGCTCCTCGCGGGTCATAAATCCTGGAGGGGGCGTGCCTTCAGCGCCCCGCCCCTCGCCTTAGCCCCGCCCACCACGGCCCCGCCCCTGTGCTGTGGCCCAACCCGCTCTACCCCTCCCAGCCGTGGCCACGCCCCCAGTCGCTCCGTCCACATCCCCGCCCCTCCCCGGGGACTCACCGGCCTCCACCACGTGGTCTATGGTGGGGAAGCGCTTGAAGACGGCGGTGCTGACCGAGCGCAGGATCAGCACGGCGGAGAGGCCCGCGTAGCGCATGAGCGTGCGCCGGTACAGCCGGCCTCGGTCGTCGCGCCCGTGCACCGTGCCCGCCACCACGCACATGAGCGCATCGGGCAACGGCATGCATAGATACTGGTTCCACCAGCGGTGCACCACCAGCGTCACGTAGAAGCCTGCGGGGGGGAGGTAACCCGGGAAATGGGGAGAGGGGGCGCTCAGCAGAGTCACAAGGAGCTGAGGAATCCTCAGGGTCTGGAAGAGGGACGGTGTGGGGCCATCTGAGCAGGCTGGAGGTCATCCTGACCACCTGGTCTGAGAAGTTGGTGGTCCAGCCCCGAGGTTAGTGGAGCTACTAGAGAAGGCACCTGGGATGGAGCATCGGATGCCTGTTTGGGAGTGAAGCCCCCGATCTGTATTTGGGCTCAACAGAGGAACTCTATCAGGTAGATTGGTGCAGGCTGGTCACCCCATTTATGTGGTAGGGAGGAGACTGGGGTCATATGAAGTCTCAGGGGGTGGGTTGGAGGGGCTTGAGGTCAGGGCTTGGGAAAGAAATGCCTTTCCAGCCAGGTGCTGGGAGCTTCCCTGAGTAATCTTAGTTACTCCGGAGGCTGAGATTTTAGGATTTGCGAGCCACTGGCAGAAAAATCAGTAAGACTCTTATCTCCAATCAATCAGCAAAACTATAATAGTAAAATAAAATAAATAAACCAAGCCAGGCACTGATGGCTAATGCCTATAATCCTAGCTACTCAGGAGACTGAAACCTCACAATGGCACTTCAAAGCCAGCCGGGGCAGGGAAGTCTGTGAGACTCTTATCACCTATTAACCACCAGCAAAGCCAAATGTGGAGCTGTGACTCAAGTGTGAGGGTGCTAGCCTTGAGTAAAAAGCTCAGGGACAGCCTCAGGATCAACACACACACACACACACACACACACACACATCCACAAAAAACAAGAAGTGGAGGTAGAGCACCAGCTGTGAGCAAAAAAAGTGGAATGAGTGAGCAAAGCTCAGAATTCAAACCCCAGTACCACAGGGAGAGAAAGAGAAGGGGGGGTCCTGAAACGCCCTTTCAGGGCTGGCTTGAGAGAATGCATTGGATGGGTCCTTACTGGAGTTTTAGGGGGTCTCTGGAATGTAGGTTCCCGGGACTGAAGATGCGATGTATTTTCGGGGGACTAATCTCATGCACACATAAATGAAAGTAAATAGGGTGACTAGGGATAAGAGGCGGGAGGGGTGAGAAGGCTCCCCAGGAGGACAGGGGATGGATCTTAGCGGGGTACAGAGAGCTGTGAGCATCGGATTTGAGGGGTGCGTATGTCGGAGGAGCAAGGACGGGTGAGCTGTGAGGCATGAATGGGATTGGGTTGCTCAGGGACTTGGGAAGTGGGGTGTGTGTGTGTGTAGGAGACCCCAGGGCTGCGACCGCACCGAGCACGAAGGAGACTGGAATGAGGCTGGCGTACTGGTCGCAGTAAATGACCAGTTTCTCAAAGTAGCGCTTCTGATCTTCAGCCAGCATGAAGCTGCGGGGTGGCAGGGAGGGGGGTGGAAGGGCGCAGAATTAGGGGTGCGTCCCCTCTTCCCTCCCCCGCCCCCCGCGGTCCCCGTCCCCTCCCCCCGGCTCCGTGCCCCCGCGCCCCTCCCGCTCCGGACCCCGCACCCCCGCGCCTGCCGCCCCCACCCCGGTCCTCACCGGTAGGCGGCGCTCAAGGCCATGTAGAGGCCGAGGAAGCACAGCAGCTCCCGCCAGAGCAGCTTGTAGATGCTCCCGCGCCACAGCAGCAGCAGCTGCGAGAAGCCGCCGAAGCGCGCGTTGGCCACGCGGGCGGTGTAGGTGACGGTCATCGCGGGGCGGCGGCGGGGACACCGGGGCCGAGAGAGGAGCTGGGGCGGGGGGGGCTCAGGTCGTGGGGAGGGGAAGGGGGCGCTGGGCACAGGTGTCCCCACCCCGCCCTGGGGGGCCCCGCCCAGGGCTCCCCGTCCACTCGCCCTTGCTCAGTTTCCCTTCTCCTTCCATCCCGGCTTTGGATTCTCCCCCGAGTCGCGGTCTGTGTCCTCAACACCCCTCGTCCAGGAAGTGGGGGTCCCCTTTCAGTCCTCCAATTCTGACAACTTTAGGTCCCAGTCCCCAGGCTCGCTCTCCCTCTCTCCCCCTCCCTCCTCCCCACCCCCACTCGCTCGTCGCCCTCCACCCGGTCCCATTCCCCCTCACCATGCTGCCTCTCTACTCCTTGAGTCCTCGGGGCCTCCATTACCAGTTCTTGGAGCTGTGGCGTACCCCACCCCACTTTTGGCTTGCTTTCCTCTCTCTCAGCTGGTGGAAGCCCTGAGCATCTGGGTCCCCCCCACCTCGCACCCCCAGTCTGGCCCTCCCCACTGCTGTCCACCTCCCCCATGGATTCCCCTCCCCCTTCTCCAGGGTCCACCATGACCCTGCCTCCCCCATCCAGCCACCCCCCCCAGCCCTCCAGTCCCCACCCCACCCCAGGAGAAATCTTTCCTTGAACCCCATCTGTCCTTCTCAAGCTCTCCAGCCTAGGCTTCGCTCACCTGTTTGGAGGGTGACTGCTGTGGGGACACACGGGGACAGAGACTGAATGGGAGGCTGGCTCCTGGGCTGGGTGGGGCTAAAGGCAGACCCTGGGCGGGAGGGGGCTGGGAGTGGGCGTGGGCAGCCCCTCCCAGGCCCATCCCCCCCCCCCAGCAGAGTGGCAGCTTGGCCATTGTTTGGAGAAGTTCCCCGCCAGTTTGTCACCAGGGACAGGAGAAGTCAGGGAGGGACAGGAGAAGACAGCCCGTCCTTTCCCAACTCCTCCGGGTCTCCCTCCCAGTCAGCTTCCTGGCAGGTCTGAAGCTTCTGGAATTGAGAGCTTTGGGAAGAGGGGGGAAGGAGAAGGAGAGGGGGAAAGGGTAGGGGGCTTGTCCTTCCCAGAAACACAGGCGGGCAGCTCAGAGAGGTGGAGTGACCCCACATTTACCTGTAATCACAGTCACAGAAAATATACATGGCAGACCCAGATAGAAATTTAGCTTCATGGGGCTGGGAAGGTGGCTCAGTGGTAGAGCGCTTGCCTTGCATGCATGAGGCCCTGGGTTCGATTCCTCAGCACCACATAAGCAAAAAGAAAAAGAGCCAGAAGTGGCGCAGTGGCTCAAGTGGTAGAGCGCTAGTCTTGAGCTGAAGAGCTGAGGGACAGCACCCAGGCCCAGAGTTCAAGACCCATGACAGACAAAAAAAAAAATCAGCTTTACTTATCACAATTATAGTGACACAGAGGCTGTCAGAAAGACTTCCGAAGTTCATGTCACACCTAGCCCTCTTCCCTATCTCAACAGGTAGATTATAAGGCAGAGGGACCCTGTATGCATGCTCAGCTCACAGTTACACGCTTCATACAGACACATGGGGTGAGCAGAGCCCACTAAGTCCCCAGAATTACGTCACACACATTCACATACACATACGTTCACACAGAGGCCAGAATCCTGATTTCTCCAGGACAGAGATGTATTCGGGGTGTTGAAAACTATGGGGACACCATCCTTTCTCAAGGAGGCTGAGATCTGAGAGTCAATGGTTCAAAGCCAGTCCAGGCAAGGAGTCTGTGAGACTCTTATCTCCAATAAACTACTCAGAAAATGCCAGAAGTGGCGCCGTGGCTCAACTGGTAGAGCGCTCGCCTTGAGCTGAAGAGCTGAGGGACAGCGCCCAGGCCCAGACTGACAAAAAAATAAAAAATATATTAAGGATGGAGCTCTGGTAGAAGGACCTGGAATTCCATCGCCAGCACAGAAAAAAAGAAAGTCATTCGCACTATGAGGGACTTTGTTCCTTTAACGTCTCACTATGTACAGAAGCTCGTGAAACCCACCAGCGTTTAAGGGAAGTGAACACATCACACATATCAAGCCAGCTCCCCCCCAGCTCTTCCTTCTGCTGTGTTGTATGCAAACACACCCAGACACGCACCGTCCCTCACACAGCCAGCATCGCTAGGAACACACAAACTCAGGGACAGAAGTCCAGATGCTCACTCTTTACCCGCACCCCTAGAAGGGGGGGCACATTCTTTGGCACATATGGCATTCCCATCCCCACTCTGTTTAGTAACCCCAAAGACAGTCCCGTGAGAATGGGGGTGAGAAGGGCAGAGGTTCAGGGGTCAGTCTGAACTTGAGGGGTGTGGTATGTGGTGCCCAAGATGTTCACGAACTCTTTGCATTCGCCCCTTGTGTGCTAGGATTGGCAGATACCTCTACTCAGCACCACCCAAGGCCCAGCAGGCCGGGACATTGTGTTCTCAGGTTGGCAGATGTTTGCCCCGCCCGGGGTAATTAGGATCCGGCTTAGACTGGCCACCCTCAGACCGGTGTCTCCGCCGTCCAGCTGCTGGGCAGCCTATAAACCCTAGAAAAGAGGGTCACCTGAGGTGGTGGCACCAGACGCAGGACCTGGACATTCTCACTTCAACTGTGTCCCCATGCTCTAGCACTTAAGCTGTCCTTGCTGGGGTTCACCTTCCCATTCCTGCTCACCCCCACTCTCCCAGGTCCCCCCCACCCCCCACTTCCCATCTCAGACCCCCCCCTTCCCCCGTGCCAGAGTGGTGGGCAGGCCGCCCTGACAACTTCACGGTTGATCATCCATCTTAACATCAAACAATAACAAACAGTTTCTGGCAGGTCAGTGCCTGATGCTGTCGTAAAATTCCTTCACGCTTAGGGCTGTTTGTTGGTGCACAGAGCGAAGTATGGAGCGCTGAGTCTCATTATCCAAATAAGCAAATAGGGAACCTGGCTCAGAACGCAGATTGCTGGAGCAGCTCGGATCTGGTCAGGCAGCGAGGCCGGAGCCCGGGGTCCTCATCTCGGCGGTATCCACCTCCCCCACTTGTTTATGCACACCCCAACGTGCCCACACGCGTTTGCTTGCACACACCCGCAAGCATTGCAGAGTGGAGTTGGGGGGACGCGTCTAGGCTCGTGGCTGGGTTCCCCTTACACGCACACCCGGGCAAGCCCAGACTTTGGGTGTGTACACCCTGAATACCACTTCCTGAGTCATGTGTCTTCTGACCCCCCCATGTCTGTCCCCCCCCCGCCCCCCCCAAAGAGCTCCAGGCTTGGAACTTGCAAAACACTGAAAGCCATGCCAGGTCTGGAGTCTGCCAGGCAGAGATGACCACGGCTGCCCAGGAGGTGTCAGGGGCAGGAGGGGCAGGTCAAGGGGACCCCCTAGGTGCCTCCCAGCTGCCTGTGCCAAGTGTCTGGTGAACCCCGTTTTCAACACTCAAGAAGCAGGAGGCACATGCTGCAGGGGCCCCCTCTGGAAGTGGGTCCAGCCTTTGGGGTCCCTTCCAGCTGGAAGCCTCTGCCATGGGGTTCCCCTAATCAGCTCCATCTTCCAAGGTCTTTACAGGGAAGGGCAGCGGTCTGTGGGGGGGGTGTGTGTGTGTGGAGGGGAGGTGGAGATTCTTAATCCCCAGTCTGGCAGGCCCAGCCTCAGCCCAGGGCGCCCACTAATTCCCAAACCAAACAGCAGGCTGTCCTGGGCCCACTGCCGGCTTAATCCGCTCCCCACCAGCCTGGGGCGGGCCAAGGGGCCTACACATTCCCACACTCTGAGCTTCCAGCTCTCCTCTGTCCCATTTTCAGGCTTTGATGCCCCCAGCAGGGGCTACCCACTCAGAACCAGAACAAAGCGCCTCCCCCTCCCCAGACATCCTCCTTCCAAAAGTGCCAGGATAAACACACCCCTCTGCCAGGTCTCTGGACCCCTTTAGATGGGACGCCCTTGTGCAGTGCGCGACCCATCAACTTGCATGAAGGCACCGGCGCTGCCCGGTGTCAACAAACACAGCTGTCGAAGGTTATTTTATTGAGGAGCGAGAGACAGGGAGAGGTGGGGGCGACCGCAGGCCCCTCAGCCCCACCAGGGGGAACAGACCCCCTCTCCCCGCCTCCTATTCCCCCCATGGGTCTCCCCAGTACTATGGGGGACTTTGTGCAAACTCTGCCCCGTTTGGGGAGTGTGGGTGTGGAATGGCAGCAGCGAGGGCTGGTGCGGTGCTACTGGGCGCTGGGGGGTTTGTAGGGCTCCAGGAGGAGGGCAGAGAAGGTGTTGACCTTGTCTGACCCCCGCACCTCGTGCGGTAGCAATGGCAGCTTCACGATATGGAAGTCTTCATACAGGTCCTCCATCTGCAGTGGGGACGGAGGGCAGAAAGCAGCCATCAGGGGCAGGAGAGAAGGGCAGAAGAGGTCCACACAAGGGGTTCCAGGGGAGAAGAGGGGGCCTCATAGTATCTTAGGTGGGAGTGGGGCTGGTGATATGGGGACCCTCAGGGTAGGCCTCCCGTTCCCCAGGGCCCCGGGAACCCCAGCCAGGCCAGAGGTTCCGAAATGGGGACAAAGGACAGGAGGGTCAGAAAGCGAGGAAAGAAAGAAAAGTGCTACGTTGCCCAGCTTGGGAGCTCATGCCTGTCATCCCAGCTACTCAGGAGCTAGGAAGATCCAGAGTTCCTGAGACCCATCTCAATCAGGATGCCAGGCAGGGTGATTCACACCTTTCATTCCTACTTACATTTACAAGGGCGGTATCAATAGGAGGATCGTGTTCTGAAACCGGAGCCCCCCCTCCCCCCTCAGGGAGGGGCCACAGAGAAGTCCAGGCCGGGAAGGGTGGGCATACCAGAGCCCTCCCCCCCTCCCCCCTCAGGGAGGGGCCACAGAGAAGTCTAGGCCGGGAAGGGTGGGCATACCTGGTCCAGGTATTTGGCTTGGATCTTGTGGCGGGCCTCACACATCTTGCAGGGCTTCTCGGGGTCAGGGAAGACGAGCTGGTTCACAATGATATTGTGGGTGTCAATCTTGCACTTGGCTAACTCCTGGATCAGCCGCTCCGTCTCGTATAGGGACAGGAACTCGGCGATGCACACGCAGATGAAGGTCGTCTGCTCCTGCAGGGTACCACAGAGGATGGTGAGGGACAGCCCAGCCTCCCAGTGCCCATCCTCCCGCCCGCCCCCCACTGGGCCTAGACTCACAGGGTCTTTGAACTGTTCACTGACAGAGCGGATGACGGGCAGCGTCTCCTCTAGTTTGGAGGCCAGCTGGTCTGCGTTCATGTCTCCTAGGCCTAGCATGTTGCACATCTGAGGAGAGGGCAGAGTCCCCACTTACCTGGGGCCCAGGAAACGCTCCAGATTGAAGGGGCTCAAGAAACACAGGTGTTGGGAGCTGGGAAGGTGGCTTGCGGTGGAGTGCTTGCCTGGCATGCATGAAGCCCTGGGAGCAAGTCCAAACAAACAGAAAAAGCCAGAACTGGCACGCGCAACTGGTAGGGTGCTAATGTTGAACAAAAAGCTCAGGGACAGTGCCCAGGCCCTGAGTTCAAGACCCAGGACTGGCAAACAACAACAACAAAAAAGCACAGGTGTGTGTGTGTGTGTGAGAGAGAGAGACCCTATCATCTCCTTGCTGGTTAAATGCAATGAGCCAGCAGGGGCTCCTGGGGCGGAGCCTTATCCCAGGGTGCCACTTTGGGTCAACTGTGGTTAAGACCTTGGATCTCTCTCCCTTTTTTTTTTTTGGGTCCAGTCATGGGGCCTGAACTCTGGGCCTGGGCGCTGTCCCTCAGCTCTTCAGCTCAAGGCTAGCGCTCTACCACTGGAGCCACAGCGCCACTTCCGGCTTTTTTCTTTTTTGCTTATGTGGTGCTGAGGAATCGAACCCAGGGCCTCAGGCATGCAAGGCAAGCGCTCTACCACTGAGCCACCTTCCCAGCCCAGACCTTGGATCTCTTGCAGCCTCAGTTTCCCCATCTATAAGCCTGGCACACATTGACATCACAGAATGGTACTGGGCACATAATAGGTGCACAGTGAGTGTCACGGTAACAGGTAACCCGCAGGGCTACTGTGAGGCTGAGCAGGTGGCTGAGGAGGTAAAGCCACCTGTCTGGGGTCGCACAGCTGGGCTGTGCAATGGAGGGCAGAGGATGAGACGAGGCCGAGTATGTGCTATGCCCCCCATGCTGTCACTGGACTATGCTATACATCCTTCCTGGAGTAAGAGGAGAAAGGAGGAGGAGGGAGGGGCGGGGGAGGGACCAGCCTGCCTGGGAGATGAAGGGGCTGATCTGCGTTTTGATCTGCATGAGTCGGCCCAGGCCTCGTTCCACGATGGTGGGGAAGTTGAGCAGCCTGAGCGTGTGGCCCGTGGGTGCCGTGTCAAATACCACCACGGAGAAGTTCATGCCCTTCACCAGCCTGAGGGGAGAGGAAGATGGGGCGGGGGAGGGGGAAGGTCAGGTCTGGCCTCTCCTCTGCCAGACAGCCCTGCCCCCCCCCCCACCAATGGCTGGGCCTGACCTCATGACCTCGGCATAGCTCATGGCCTCGTCGATACCCGGGAAGGCGCTCATGGCCTCCTGCATCATTTTCTTGCCCATGCTCAACATGTTGTCCTCCTCGAAGAACTCGTCGGGCAGCTCAGCCACACCCAGGCTGGGGTCGATCTCCTGGGGACCCGAGGGGACCAGAGTCAGGCGCCACGCCACAGGGGGCCTGTGTCTGTCTAACCACAGGCCTGCACGAGGCCTCAGCCCTGCCTTGGGGGACACAGGTTCTGGTACAGGCTTTTACAAGCCAAGCTGAAATTTGCCAACCGGGACTAGGGCCCCAAAGGCAAACTTAAACCATCCCTGGACTGTAAGGCCCTGTTCCCAGTCTGGAAGCTGGTTCCTGAACCTCTTCCAGGTCATTCTAAGGTGAGCCTTCCTTGAACACTGGATCTACTAGTAATGCCCTCCTCCTCACACCCCATGTAATTGTGTGTGTGTCCCTGAGCGTGTGTGTGTGTGTGTGTGTGTGTGTGTGTGTGTGTGTGGCAGCAGTCCTGAGGCTTGAACTCGGGGCCTTGGCACTGTCCCTGAGCTTTTGTTCTCAAGGCTAGCACTGTACCACTTTGAGCCACAGCTCTAGTTCTAGATTTTTCTGGTGGTTCATTGGAGATAAGAGTCTCATGGACTTTCCTGCCCAGGCTGGCTATGAACTTTGATGTTCAGATCCCAGTCTCCTGAGTAGCTGGGATGACAGGCGTGAGCCACGAGGGCCTGGCTGGTAACCCAGGGCTTGTGCTCTTGCTGAGCTTTTCTTGCTCAAGGCTGGCATTATACCACTTAAGCCACAGCTCCACTCCTGGCTTTTTGCTAATTGTAAATAAGAGTCTCTTGATTTGTCTGCCTGGGTTTTGAACCTGGAACCGCAGATGTCTGCCTCCCAAGTAACTAAGATTATAGACGTAAGCCGCTATCGCCTGGTGAGCATGGCTTTATTTTTTTGTAGGGATTGAACTCAAGGTCTTATGATTAGCCATGTGCAGATTTTCTATGTGCATTTTGCATTTTGAGATATGTTCTGAATAGCTTTGTTGGAGCTGGCTTATGACTCGAGACCCTCCAACTTTTGCATTGAATGTAAGTAGCTGGGATTATAGGTATGAGCCATCATACCCAACTTCAGCCTCAGCATTGAAACCTCCATGGGTCCCGCTATCCAATGTCTCTTGGCTGTCACCTTTATGCAGCCCACACCCCTTGGGTTGTTCCTCTAAATGCTTTCTTCTTTGTGTGCTTCTCCCCAGCTCTGACACTGCTACAACTAGGTGCAGTCATTCCTTTCCTGCTCCCTGTTCCCATACACACTTGTCAAGTCAGACGACTCTGGGGCCCTCTTGAGAGATGCTGATCTGGTGTCTTCCTCAAACCTTGCCGTTCCACTGACTGCTGAGGCCCTGGCCTCAGTGAGAACAAAAGTCATTGGCTGCCCCCAGCCTCATCTCCATCCTGCAAATACTCCAGCTCTCCATGTCTCTGTCTGCCCCTGACCCTGGCAGAAGCTACCTTCTGGCTCTGTGCTGTACAGAGCTCTCCCTGCCTGAGGACAGCGCTCTGCCTAAATCACTGCTAACCCATTCTCATCACAATCTAATATGCTTTACCATCAGTTTTCTTAAAAATATCCTCCCAAAGCCAGACCTGGTGCACACACCTGTACTGTAGTCCTAGCTACTTGGGAGGCTGAGGTAGAAGGATAGCTTGAGCTCAGGAGTTCCAGGCCATCCTGGACAACAGAGAAAAACCTCTTGTCACTGGGCACTAGTGGCTCACGCCTGTAATCCTAGCTATTCAGGAGGCTGATATCTGAGGATGGTGTTCTGAGGCCAGTCCAGGCAAGAAAGTCTTTAAGACTCATCTCTAATTAGCTACCAGAAAAAAGCTGGAAGTAGAGCTGTGGCTGAAACTGTAGAGCACTAGCTCTTGAGAAAAAATACCTTAGGCACAGTGTCTTAGCCCTAACTTCAAATCCCAACACATCAGCACTAAAGGAAAAAAAAAAAAGACCTCTTGTCTGGGAATCTCACTTAATGGTAGAGTACTTGCCGAGCCTTCATGAAGCTCTGGGTTCGACTCCTCAGTTCCACATACACAGAAAAAGGAGGAGGCGGTGCTGTGGTTCCAGTGGTAGAGTGCTAGCCTTAAGCAGAAAAGCTCAAGGGCCGGGCGCTGGTGGCTCACGCCTGTAATCCTAGCTACTCAGGAGGCTGAGATCTGAGGATCGCGGTTCAAAGCCAGCCCGGGCAGGAAAGACCGTGAGACTCCTATCTCCAATAAACCACCAGAAAACCAGAAGTGGCGCTGTAGCTCAAATGGTAGAGCGCTCGCCTTGAGCTGAAGAGCTGAGGGACAGCGCCCAGGCGCGGAGTTCAAGCCCCACGACCGACAAAAAAAAAAAAAAAGGAAAGCTCAAGGACAATGTTGAGGCCTTGGGTTCACGCCCCAGGACGGATAAGAAAAAAAAATGCCAGAAGTAGAGGTGTGGCTCAAATGGTAGAGTACCAGCTTTGAGCAAAAAAGTTCAAGGATAGCACCCAGGCTCTGAGTTCAAGTCAGTACCAGTGCAAAAAGAAATGAATAAAATAAATGGGGCACCCGTGGCTCATTACTGTAATCAAAGCTACTCAGGAGGCTGAGATCTGAGAATTACGGTTCAAAGCCAGTCCAGGTGGGAAAAGCCCTAAGACTCTTATCTCCAGTTAACCACTGGAAGTGCTGTGGCTCAAGTGGTAGAGCGCTGGCCTTGAGATGAAAAGATGAGGGACAGTGCCCAGGCCCAGAGTTCAAGCCTCACAACCAACAAAACAATAAAAAAAAGTGTAAAAGTAAAGTAAAAAAATAAAATACGCTGGGCACCTGTGGCTCAGGTCTGTAATTCTACCTACTCAGGAAGCTGAGATCTGAGGATTGTGGTTCAAAGCTAGTCCAGACAGGAAAGTCCATGAGCTTCTTATCACCAATAAACTCTTCAAAAACTGGAAGTGGCACTATGGCTCAAAGTGGTATAGCATTATCCTTGAGCAAAATAGCTCAGGTACTGTGCCCAGGCCCAAAGAGTTCAAGTCCCATGACCAACAATAAAATAAAATAAGAATACCTTCCCAGTAAACTCAGAATCAATGCCAAGCTACTCACAGTGGCTTGTAAGAACTCATACCATCATCTCTTCCTATTCCTCCTTAGCTTTGCATACTTTGCTTCAGTTGTTCCTTCCCATTCTTTGTCAGTTTGTACTCATTCCTCAGAGGGCATGTTAGGAAGGGGTGAAAATAGATAGGCCAGGACTTAATTGGTGGCTAGTGGTGTGCCCGAGCAAGAACTGAGTGTGAGCTGAGTCCTGCTTTACTTACCATGGCAAAGAGGTTGTCATAGCCTTTGACCTTGGTAGGCACCTTGGAGAACTTCTGGTCAAAAGCATCTGAGATATTGTGGGCTGGGTCTGTGGAGATGATGAGGACACTTTCCCGCCCCTTGGAGAGCTGGACTGCTAAGCTGCAGCTGTTAGAAGGAAAGGTTGAAAAGCTGATGAGTGAGAGGTTGGGCACTGGTCCAGTTTCTATCAGAGAAACCAGAGACTTGGCTTGGCAGGTTCGGTGGGGGAACTCGGTCAAGACATCACCTGTGATCCACAACGTGGACTAAGGGTAGGAAATAAGGTTTAGTTATTGATGGAGCTTGGCCTGGTACTGTTTTGCTAGGCACCCAGTGGCATAAACCAACCATCAGGCCGTCATAGGTTACCTGTGTTCCCTTCCTCAACCAACTCTGGGCCAGGAGGTTCTCTGCTTCCGGTTAAGATCAAGATAGTTCATGGCCCCAAGCGCAGGCGGGACTGGTACTCAAGCCTGTAACACCCGCTACTCTGGAGGCTGAGATCTAAGGATCACAGTTCAAAGCTAGCCGGGGCAGGAAAGTCTTGCCTCCAATTAGCCATCAGAAAGTCTGAAGTGAAAAAAAAACCTTGAGTGAAAGAGCTAAAGGACAGCCCCCCCCCCCCCCGCCCCCCAGATTCTGAACTCAAGCCCTGGGACCCTTACAAAAACAAAAAGTTCACGAGGGCCTCGTGTCCAGGATAATCTGCCCCCCGGGATCCGTTTACCTTGGAGCGGGTGGAGAGTCTGATCACGTGCCCTCCCCGCCCCGCCCCCACGGTAGGACAGCCGGCCCTGGGGGCCCTTCCTCTCCACTCGGGGCGGACTCGGGCGCCGTGGGGCTGAGGGGGACACCTGTGTGTCCCTCCACCCCTCCCCACGCCGGCCCCAAAAAGTGCGGGATTCCCCAGGTCCCGCACCTCAGCCCCCACAGCAGCGATCCGAGTCCGAGGATGACCCCGGCCTGCCGGCCTTCGGGAAGTCCTCTTGGCTACGGTTGGAACCCGGAAGACCCCCGGCGCTGCCGCCTCGGTGTCCGGCTCCCAGCGGGAAACGCCGGTCCCCCGGCCTCCCCTCGCCCGGGGTGGTACATCCCACCCGCCGCTCTGGCTGCGCCGCGGCCCTGCTCACCTGCAGGTGGTCTTGCCCACGCCGCCCTTGCCCCCGACAAAGATCCACTTGAGGCTGCGCTGCTCGATGATGTTGCTGAGCGTGGGCTCCAGCGGCTCCACATCAGGCGCATCCTCGAACTCGTCCGCCTCAACCCCCCACCCGGCCACTCCCGCCGCCATCTTGGAACCGGCTCACGTGACCGAGCGGAGCGCACCACGCGGCGCGCCTCCGGGGGGGGGCGGGAAGTGTGCCCCCCGCGTTCCTCCTCGAGGCCGCGCGGGAGAGCACAGAAACCATAGCTTCGCGCTTCCGTGTTTCCAGCCTCCACCTCGCGCACCTCTTGACTCCACTTTTCCAGGATTCCCCCTACCTCAGGGCCGTGTTGGTACGGTCCGGATCCCTCCCCTCTTCTGATTGGACGGTAAGTCTTGCAGCCCTCTTTCCATTGGTGACATCTTTTCTTACTTCCACCAATCATTTCCACGTCCCGGTAGCCGCCGTCCTCTCCTTAGCAACCAGCCAAACACCCGAGTCCAAGTTGGTTCCCCGAAGTGAGAGCCGAGGTCCCGCCCGGCCTCGAGTCTGCAGGCTTCCTTTCGTGTCCGTCACTTCTCTAACTTGAGTGAGGCCGGCCGCCTCGGTTATTCCCCTGGCTGTGAGACATCTAGACAGGTCCCCGGGCTGACGGTGGTGTGTAAGGAAACACGATTCCAGTTCTGGGCAGAGTCCACGCACTCTGGGCAGGCCCTCCATGCTGGGCAGAATGTATCCCTGTAACCGTATTTCTTGTGTAAGAGGCTCGAATTCCTGAAAACCTCCTTGCACTTGGCTTCCTGTTTGAAGGTAACTCCAAGTTCAGCGAATTCCCTTTTGACTTGAACCCCTGACCTGGAGAAGGAATACAAGCGGTGTCCCAGTTCCTCGGCGGGGATTGCCATCTTAGAACACGTTTAACCTTCGGGGGGTGGGGAGGAACTCAACCTAGAAATATCCCTGGCTCCAATTGGCGAACCCCAGGTCGCAAAATTACCTTATTATTGGAGTCTCCAGCTCCACGGAGCCAGCTGTATTCTATTCTCAGACGCAAGTGCCTAACCTAGAAAACCTGCCATTTGTAGCCAGGGGGAGGGTGTCCCAGATTCGATGTGCCTTTTAGACCTATGAAAGAACCTGAGTTCCAATGTGTCAGTTGAATGAATATACAGCCCCAAACGGGGCACTTGCACTCACAAGGATTGTTCCTAGTGGCAGATGGGGGCTTTTAGGTAATGCTTCCAGTCCCGTGCGGGAATTCCAGTTGGGAACACCAGCTGACAGTCCCAGTCCGAGACGACAATCCCCTTCCGGAGGACCGTGCGTGTCCGCGAAACGCAAACTTGAATCGGACTCGAGTTTGAGAATCCAGGGGCGGGGCGTCGGGACGCCACGCCCCTCGCGTGCTTTGGCGCTCCAGCCCCGCCATTGCCCCGCCCCCTCGGCGGAGGCTTCCGGGGCTCCGACGTCTCTTCCCGGCGTGCACTGCTCCGAACCTTGACAGTCGGGCGCCAAGCGCGGGGCCGGAGTGGCCTTCCCAGAGTCCTTTGCGCGGCACCTGGCGACAAGATGGCTGCCCGAGGGAGACGGGCGGAGCCTCCAGGCCGGGAGGCGCCAGGCCCTGCGGGCGGTGGCGGGAGCCGATGGGCCGAGTCGGGGCCCGGAACGTCACCCGAGAGCGGGGACGAGGAGGTGGGCGCCGGTTCGAGCCCGGTGTCGGGCGGCGTGAACTTGTTCGCCAACGATGGTAGCTTCTTGGAGCTGTTCAAGCGGAAGATGGAGGAGGAGCAGCGGCAGCGACAGGAGGAGCCGCCCCCGGGCCCGCCGCGGCCCGGCCAGCCGGCCTCCACCGCCGGCGGCCCCGGGGATCCGAAGAGGAAGGGCGGCCCGGGCCCCACGCTCAGCTTCGTAAGGAGCCGCGGGGTGGGGGCGGGCGCCGGCGCCAGGCCCCGCCTTGGCACCGGGGAAAGCGGGTCCCGAGGAGGGATCGAGGGCCAGGCCCACACTCCGCCGCCATGAGGGGACCCTCCCGGGGTGGACGCTGGGTTCCCGACGAGAGGAGGCCCGGGGCGGGGGGGGCGGGAGTGGGTACCCCGTAGCCTACCCGCGGGAGAACCGGAGAATTGCGCTCGGAGCCGCACTCTGGCCATAGGGAAAATCCTAGACACCAAGGTTGCATGTGTGAGTGGAACCCGGACTTGGATACTGGCGACACCCTATAAATGTGGGAAGGGGGGGCAAGTTGAGAACCCCAAGTTGATCTACGTGTAATTAGGCTTAGACCGCTGTGTGGCCTTAGGATGTACGCTTGACTTCTGTAAACCTCACGGAACCACTGTCCGTTTATTGAGTACCTGGGTGCTCAGTCACTTAACATGATAGAAAGGATCGCAGTTTTGTTTTTGTTTTCAGCTTGGGCAGGTCTACCCTTTTTCTCTTCACAAAAAACAAAAAAAAGTCAATTTTTTTTCTTTTGTTCCCCCGCCCCCTTCCCAGTGAACTAATCCCTGCATTATAGCATGAACCTAAAGCAGGGGTATCTCAACTAAAGACCGTCATCATCTCCTCCCCTCCCCCCCTGCACGGCAAAGTCTGGAGACATGTTTGGGTGTTAAAACTGGACGAGTGGCTAGTGACATCTATGGGTGATGGCTAGGGACTCTGCTTGACAATGCATAGAACAACAAAGAATGATCTAGTTCAAAATGCCAGTGCCAGGTTAAGTATTTCCAGGCTGAATTAATGAGCTGTATACAGATTGTTAACCCTAAGCTTGTCTCTGGTGTTGGCATCAGTGTTGATATAAGAATAACAGACTGGGAAGTGGTGCTGTGGCTCAAGTGTTAAAGTGCTCGCCTTGAGCTGAAGAGCTGAGGGACAGCGCCCAGGCCCAGAGTTCAGGCCCATGACCAAAACAAAACAAAAAAACAACAAAAAGAGAATAACAGGCTGACTGGGCATCGGTGGCTCACGCCTGTCATCCTAGCTACTCAGGAGGCTGAGATCTGAGGATCACAGTTCAAAGCCAGGCCAGGCAGGAAAGTCCCCATGAGACTCTTATCTCCAATAAACCATCCAGAAAACCGGAAGTGGCGCTGTGGGACCTTGAGCTGAAGAGCTGAGGGATAGCGCCCAGGCCCAGAGTTCAAGCCCCGTGACCAAAACAAAACAAAAATACAGTGTCCAAGCCTGAGTTAAAGCCCCATAACTGACAAAAAAGAAAAACCAGACTTGGGTAGGCGGGGATCAAGCCTGGGATTCAGCTTTGTGGTGTGGGGCAGGCCTCACTTCATCTAGTAAAAATGGTGTGTGAGGATCTGAGGGTTGTTGTTTGAAGTCAGCCTGGGCAGGAAAGTATATGAGACTCTTATTTCCAATTAGTTACCAAGAAAAGCTGGAAGTGGAGCTATAGTTCAAGTGGTAGAGTGTCCAGCCCTGAGTTCAAGCCTCCCAGGTCTGGTACAAAAAAAAAGGAGGCGGGGGGGGGAATGTCTGGGAGCCAGGTGTTGGTGACAAATGCCTGTAATCCTAATTACTCAGGAGGTTGAGATCTGAGAATCACAGTTTGAAGAAAATCTGTGAGACTCTTATCTCCAATTCACCAAAAAGCTGAAAGTGGAGCTGTGGCTTAAGTAAGTGGCTTAAGAGCACCAACCAGCCTTGAGTGAACAAAGAGGCCCTGAGTTCAAGCACCCTGGACTGGCACCAAAAAAAAAAGTCTGTGTGGACTGGAAATGTGGTTTGGTGACTGTGCACTTAACATGTGGGAAGCCATGGGTTCAATTCCCAGCACTGTCAAAAGTGGGGGAGAAGCCGGGCGCCGGTGGCTCCCGCCTGTCATCCCAGCTACTCAGGAGGCTGAGCTCTGAGGATCGCGGTTCAAAGCCAGCCCAGGCAGGAAAATCCGTGAAACTCTTATCTCCAATAAACCACCAGAAAACCGGAAGTGATGCCATAGCTCTAGTAATAGAGCGCTCGCCTTGAGCTGAAGAGCTGAGGGACAGCGCTTAGGCCTAGAGTTCAAGCCCCACGACTGACCCAAAAAAAAAAAAAAGTGGGGGAGAGGGACAGGGCTGTTGTAGCAATACCTGGTATCTAGCTGGTTGAAGTGCAGGCCCTGACATACAGAAAGTCTCCAGTCAAGGGGAGTGGAGAAGATAGTGAAAACCCAGAGTGAAGTTTTCCTGTGGCAGAAGTGTATGTCAGGTCCCTGGGTAGATACGACAGCAGCACTAGTCCCACTGTTGCTACTGTCCCTGTCACATTAATTGAGGGGACATTGAAGGCACACATACACACACATACAACACTAGCAACAAATGACAGGTTGAGGACAGGGAGTTAGTGTCCCTTGGGCAAGGTTCAGGGTGCTGACCAAGTGGCTCAGTTCCACCTGGCTGTGGGAGCCTGCTCTGCCCCTCCCAGAGTCTTTCCAGGGCTATAAAATGGTTCTGAGAAGGTGCAAGACAATGACTCCTGTACTCACAGGGCTCCACATACTGTAGGTGCTCACTAAAGGGAGCTATAGCCCCCTACAGTGTCCAGGGAGGGCAGCCCAGGATCTAGGACTGCCTTGGCATGGTGGCCCCCCGCCGGGGCAGGCGCTGAGTCGCATGTGCTCCTCTGATTGCTGCGCAGGTCGGCCGGCTGGTGGAGCTGGGCACCCCGTCGAGACGGGCCGGGCCGCCAGGCCGGGCTAGGAAGGTGTAGTGGGCCTCAGCGCCGCCCAGGGCGGGCCCGGCTCCTGTAACCCTTGCAGTCTTCTGTCCCTTCACCCAGGTGGGCAAACGCAGAGGCGGGAACAAACTAGCCCTCAAGACGGGAATAGTAGCCAAGAAGCAGAAGACGGAGGATGAGGTGAGCAGGCGGGTCAACTCTGTTCCCAGTGGGTGAGCCTCTGCCATTCCTGCCCTGCCCCTGCCCCTGCCCCGTGGCTGGTGGGCAGAATTTCCCACCAGTCTCCAGACAGCTGGGCCCGCACGTGCTTCCCATAAACCCCAGGCCTTCCGGGGGCCCCTGGGGATGGTTCCTGGCCCCTTAACCTCCTTGTCTTCATCTGCGCCCCCTCTCACAGGTATTAACAAATAAAGGTGACGCGTGGGCTAAGTACATGGCAGAAGTGAAAAAGTACAAAGCCCACCAGTGTGGCGACGATGATAAAACTCGGCCCCTGGTGAAATGAGCCCTCCCTGCGCCACGGCCTGGGACTCTGCGATGTACATACTATTTAATGCGAGACGGCGCGGCGGCCTTCCCCGAGGACTGATTCACGGAAGGAAACCGAGGGCCTTCCCGCAGCCGCGGACGATTCTCCAGGACTCTTTTTTTTACCTTGAGCACTTGCCTCCTGAGACTTACTAGAACAGTGGTTCACTGTCCCCTCCTGCCCCCTGCTCTCTCTGGCTCTTTCTGTCTTCCTCCTCTTGCCTTCCTCTCCTTCCCTTAGCCATCACTTCCGGGAAGTAAAGAACTCGACTTAGTGCCCGAGCTGTGTGCTTGCTTTTGTCTTCTTTACCCTGCCTGACTTCAGCCCCCTCCCCTAAGATGGGGAGGGGCACCCCATCTAACAAAGCCCGGGCCTGGCTGGGTGTGGAAGGGGGGAGAGGATCAGAATACAGAGGCACATTCTCTCCTTTGTCCTGGACTCAAATCAAGAACCATCTTTCTGGGCTGGGGAGGTGGCTCAGTGGTAGAGTGCTTACCTTGCATGCTCGAGGCCCTGGGTTCAATTCCTCAGCACCACATAAGCAAAAAGAAAAAAAGCCCAAAGTGGTGCTGTGGCTCAAGTGGTAGAGCGCTAGCCTTGAGCTGAAGAGCTGAGGGACAGCGCCCAGGCCCAGAGTTCAGGCCCCACGACCGGACCCAAAAAAAAAAAAACCTCTTTCTTCCCTGCCACTGCACCCCCACTCTGCCATCTTAGGTCTGGTCTCTAATATTTTTGTCCAATACCTGATCTTCCTGACTATGCCCCAAGAGCCGTGATTCCAGGTGTGTAATCCAGGCTGGTTCAGTGTGATCCGATTCCATTTCGGCTCTAGCTCAGAGGCATAAGGCTCCGGGTGTAATCCTCAGCACTCACTGCACATTCGTTTCCACACATCTGCCATCTTGGCTGGGCCAGAGCTGTTCTTTTGCTTATTCAGCAGATACTTAACAGCTTGTCCACTATATGCCCACCCTGTTCTTTGTGCCATGGGGTCACAGGTGAGAACAGGCTTCCCTCTCCCTGCCCTTGAGGTTGGGTGCAGCTGAAGCCGTTTTGGAGCAGGACTGGTAATAAGGACAAAGTGGAGGCTGGCTGGTATGGCCGGGTTTATTTCACTTGACATCCGATCGGTCCTGGGGGAGGTGAGGATGGGCGGCCCAAGTAGAAGGATGGGCCTGGGTTACACATACATGGGCAGGAGCGGCCCTGATGGGGCCTGAGAGGAAGGGCAGGCAGCTGTGGGCCTGGGAGAGGGTGAGGTGGGTCCCTAGCCTCAGATTCTGTCCCAAGCAGTAAGCTTGGTGACATCTGTAGTACAGTGCTTGAGAGGAAGAGGCCAGCTTGGGGCTATAGACCCAAACACCAGAAGCGAAACCACAAAACGAGTTCTGAATGCCTGCTTCCGTGGTGACACAGCTGCTGCCATTGTGTGTGTAGCTGGGGAGGAACAGCCCAGAAATGAACAGATAGAAGAACATCTCCTAAGGCCACATGCCACGGTCTGACATTCCACCCACAGAGGTTCCAGATGAGAGCAAGAGGCGGTCAAATGTATGCAGATTGGGCAGGATGACCAAAGTGACAATCATTTCAAGCCCTGAAGGAGGTGTGTCCTTGGAGAATGCCCACGTCCAGGGACAGGTGCAGACCTTAACTGAAACCCACAGTTTGCCTTCTTCCTTCACTGTTGCAACCACACATTAAGGCTAGTCTGGTTGGTTTTCCTGGAAGGCTCAAAGGTCTCTTCCTTTAGGGGAGCCAGGGGGGGCCCAGGTATGACTTTGGCTTGGGGCATGGCAGGTGGGGGAGGGGCCAGGGAAGCTAAGGCTGCCACCACCATCTCCTCCCCCCAAGCCAGCAACAGCCGCTGGATCTTTAAAAAGAAACAAGTGAGAGAAGTAGGTCACCCCTATAGTAGCTTGGCCTCCATTCTGGAGCTGTTAGAGACACTGCTTGTGCTACTCCCCCACCCTGTCAGTAACCCTGGAAAAGTGAAGGAAGAGGAGCATTAAGTTTTGGTGAGTCAATAGGGCTTCAATCTTGTTTTAGTGCCTGTTAGCTGTGTGATAGTCTATAATCACTTAGACATGTGTGCATGTGTGTACTGGTGCTATGGCTTTAAGTTGGAGACTGTCCTTTAACATTTTTTTTTTTCCAGTTGTGGGGCTTGAACTCTGGGTCTGGGCAGTGTCCCTCAGCTCTTCAGCTCAAGGCAAGCACTCTACCACTTGGAGTCACAGCACCACTTCTGGTTTTCTAGGTAGTTTATTGGAGATAAGAGTCTCATGGACTTTCCTGCCTGGCCTGACTTTGAGCTGTGATCCTCAGATCTCAGCCTCCTGAGTAGCTGGGATGACAGGTATGAGCCACCGACGCCTGGCTCTAGCATTTTTGCTCAAGGCTGGTGCTCTGCCACTTGGGTCACAGCTCCATTTCTGGTTTTTTGGTGGTTAATTGGGTATAAGAGTCGTGGACTTGGGGCTGGGAAGGTGGCTCAGTGGTAGAGTGCTTGCCTGGTGTATATGAAGCCCTGGGTTCAATTCCTCAACATCACATAAGCAGAAAAAGCCAGCAGTGCTGTGGCTGAAGTGGTAGAGCGCTAGCCTTGAGCTGAAGACCTGAGGGACAGCGCCCAGGTCCAGGCCCATGACCAACAACAACAAAAAGTCATGGACTTGCCTGTTCAGACTGGCTTCCAAATGTGATCCTCAGATCTCAGCCTCCTGAGTAGTTAGATTTTAGGAGCGAGCCATTAGTCTAGTGCCTGGCCTTTCTGTGGTTCAGACCTTCATCTATTTTTCATCTCTAAAGTCAAGTGTTGCTCAGTGATAAGAGTTTGCCTGACACTGGTAATAATTGGGTTTGATTTTTCAGCATTACAGAAAAGAAAAACAGATGCCAGTGCCTCACAGCTGTGGCAGAAAAGTCCATGAGATTCTTATCTCCAACCAGTTAATCATCAAAAAGCCAGAAGTGGAGGTATGACTTAAATGGTAGAGTGTCATCATTGAGCAAAAACGTTAAGGGGCAGTGTTCTGGCCCCAAGTTCAGGCCCCAGCATGGCAAAAAATGAAAGAGCATACTGATAGAACTTTGACATTGTTTGAAACTACTATTATTGCTTCTGTGCGTGGAGATAATTTGTGTTTGAGGGCTGCGTTTATTTTGTAGTGCTAGGGATTAGAACCTAGAGCCTCATGCCTGTTATGCAAGTGCGGTACCCCTGACCTACATGTGGTTTTTTTAGTTTATTTGCTTTTATCCATTGTACACTTGAACTCAGGGCTTGGGCATTGTCCCTGAGCTTTTTTTTTCTTTTTGTCTTGAGGCTTGAACTCTGGGTCTGGGCGCTGTCCCTCAGCATTTCAGCTCAAGGCTAGCATTCTGCCTCCTTTTTTTTTTTGTCAGTTGTGGGGCTTGAACTCTGGGCCTGGGCGCTGTCCCTCAGCTCTTCAGCTCAAGGCGAGCGCTCTACCACTTGAGCTACAGCGCCACTTCCGGTTTTCTAGCATGAGCCACTGGCACCTGGCTTCCCTGAGCTTTTTTGCTCAAGGCTAGCACTCTACTATTTTGTGCCACAGCACCACTTCTAGTTTTCTGGTGGTTTATTGGTGGTAAGGGTCTCACAGACTTTCCTTTCCGGAGCTGGCTTTGAACTGTGATCCTTAGATTCTCAAATAGGATTATAGGTGTGAGCCACCACCGGAGACCTACAAGTTTTCAGCTGTATTTAATAAATATTGATTTTGAGGGGGCTGGAGGTCTGGCTCAAGTAATACAGAAACTACCAAGCATGTAGGCCCTGAGATCACAACCCCCAGAACCTCCTCTCTGCCCCCAAAAGAAAATACTGATTTTACTGGAGCTCAGTAGCAAGCAAGAGCCCTTCTCCCCAAAAATTAATTTTTATTGGTCAGTCATGGGACTTGAATTCTGGGCCTGGGCGCTGTCCCTGAGCTCTTCAGCTCAATGCAAGTACTCTACCACTTAAGCCACAATACCACTTCTGTTTTTTTGGTGGTTTATTGGAGATAAGAGGCTTCATGGACTTTACTGTCCAGTCAGGCTTTGAACTGCAGTCCTCAAATCTCAGATTCCTGAGTCGCTAGGATTACAGGCCTGAGCCACTGGCACCCTGCTGATTTTTATTTTTAGTGGGTGGATACCGAACCCAAGAATCTCTACATGCTAATAAACAAGTGCTGTACCACTGAACTACACTGCAGGCTCCCCACCCCAGTAATTCAGTGTGAGGAGATGCAGGCAGGAAGGTTTGTAAAGAGAACACATTTCCCTCTGATTCATTTATCCCAGAACCAGTTGAGCACTGGCTCCCTGCATTTTGCCTGCATGCTTCCAGTTAAGTTTGCCATACTTGGGCCTGTTGTGAGAATCTCATGCGGTTTAACATTTGGAAACCGCTTTTCAGATAATAGGTTGCATAGAAAATATGAGTCAGGGGGCTGGGAAGATGGCTCAGTGGTAGAGTGCTTGCCTTGCATGCATGAGGCCCTGGGTTCAATTCCTCAGTACCACATAAACAGAAAAAGCCGGAAATGGTGCTGTGGCTCAAGTAGAGCACTAGCCTTGAGCTGAAGGACAGCGCCTAGGCCCAGAGTTCAGGCCCCACAACCCACAAAAAAAAAAAAAAAAAGAAAATATGAGTCAGATGTGGTGGTTGTAGTGCATGCTTATAGTCCTGGCTATTCAGGAGGCGGAAGTGGGAGGAGCGCTTCATATCGAACAAACAGATGAAGAAACTTGTTGACATCCAAATTGTGTATCTGGGAGTTTCTCTGACCAGGAGGCTCGAAAGCAATGTAGGCAATACATGGCAGCAAGAGGCACTTTGCTCTGCTGCAACTACCCAAGGCTTGCACAGGGCAGGTGAAAACTTGCCACACATCAAAAAGAAGGGTGAGGTTGGATGTGGTGGGACACGCCTATAATCCCAACTCTGGGAGGCTGAGACAGAAGGATCTCTAACCTAGCCTGGGCTACGTAATGAGAACCTGTCTTGAAAATGAAAGAAAGAAAAGAAGGGAAGAAGGAAGGGAAGGAGGGGTTACACATATTGAATTGTCTGTTGCACATCAGTGCCCGGCTGAACCAACAACAAGTGTATGGAATTCTCAGTTCTCCCAGTAGCACTCCAATCCAGCCTCACGCCGACAGACTGCTCTGCTTAAAGCGATTTCAGAGCCGGCCCGGCATCTCCTTACTTTTTGATTCTCAGCCAGAGCCCCTAAGCGCGGCGGTGTGAGCGCGAGGCACCACGGGATTTGTAGTTCTGGGCTCTCAGCGCGCCGCGCGGGCCGGGGACGGGGCGGGCCTGAGAGGGAGGGGGAGCGAGGTAAGCGCATGCGTACGTGGCGCCTGCACGCACGCACGTGTGTTTTTTGAGTAGCGTAGCTGGCATCGGTGGGAATCTTTGCTCCTTTTCCTGAGTCGCGGAGTGGAGTCAGGCGCCAGGCGACCCTTCCCTAATCCGGGAGGCCCTAATGCCAGGGTTTCATGAGTGCCTTTGCCCACCGGAATTGGGCTGAGAAATCTGTCCCTCTTTTTATTTTATGTTTTACAAGTCGGAGCCAACATTGATTTATGTCTCACCCGGGGTCAAAAAGTCCCGCTGGGAAGTGCTGGGTTCTCCTTTGGGATTAGAGCTCCAATTGATTCAGTCAATATTGATTTAGGAAGAGACAATACAGGGAAAGGACGTGCTTGAGGCTTAAGGGTAAAGACCACGATTTTCAAAGAACAATTTGCAGATGGTCAGGTAATATTAACTTGGATTATCTCTCAAGGAGTACACTATTCTTATCCTCTCTGGGGAAGTTGATCCTGAAGTAGCAGTAGGTTACCCCCCCACCCCCATTCCAGGGTCTGCAACTCTTCCAAGAACGCTTTGCTCTCAGAGAGAAGGGAAAACTTCCCAGCTCTCTTCAGATGGCTTGAGGACCATGAATTTCTTTCATCCTGACACTGCCTTCGCCTAAGTTTCCTGGACAAGGGATTTCATCTCATCCAACTTCAGGTAAGGGAGAGGGTTAAGCCTTGGGGTGAGTTTATTAACTCATTTGTTTAAAATACCCTTGCACCTTTTTTTAAGTACTGCAAAATAACCGAAGCGGGGCCAGCTTTCTTTCCTTTGTTTCTGGCGTCTGAAGTCCACCCAGGACTTAGTCCCTCTGCACTTCTGTGCGTTTGGTGGGGGGGGCTCCCAAGTACCCTCTCGATGGGGCAAATTCAGTCATCCACTTCGTGGGGAAAGGGAAGGGGAGGGAGCGCAGCAGTTGGGCCGCCCCAGGGATTCCAGGGCCCCTCACACACCACTAGTCCACACGTTCTATCAAATCCCGGGCTCCAGCCAAGAATTCTGGCCACGCCGTTGTGGGATACTGGGGAAACGAGACGCTGGGAGGACCCGCTGGCTAGAGGGGCGGCCTCTCCTCCGTCACGTGACTCGGCCTGCCCGGGGCTAATGTCAGGTCGCGCGTCACGGTTGCACTTTCTGATTGGCCCAACTGGGTCAATTTGAAAGGACTACGGGGGCCGCGGCGGTTCATTTTCGGCGGCGTTTCCCCCCCTCCTTTTTTTTTTTTTATTTAATTCCTTCTCTCCGGTTCCCTCCTTCCGTGCGAGTCTCAGGAGAAGCCGCCGCGCCAGGCGCCGCCGCCGCTCAGGGCCTGGTAAGTGGGCCTCACCCAGGATCCGGACTCGCTCGGCTCCGGCTTGCGTCGACCCCCGCCGGGCTTTGGGCCTGCGCCGTGCGCGGCCCTAGCGTCGGGGCCGCGCCCGACC
>NW_012267400.1:246276-258078 GCF_000151885.1 Dipodomys ordii | reverse complement strand
GGGGGGGTGGGGTTGGGCCGGGGCTAATTAGGAAAAGCTTCTGGAATGTGAGGGAGGGGATTTCCGGCTCCAGGAGGTGGGGGGCTTGGCGGAAGTCGGGGGGGGGAGACGCACCGATTCGACCCCTCCTCCCCAGTTACTGCTGAGTGGGGCGGGCGGAGGGTGGGAGCGGGAGAGGCTTCGTCCATCCTGATGGGGACGGGCGGTGGGGACCAGTCCTGGGGGTGGGCTGGGGTGGGGGGCTCTGTCCCGGGTTGGGCTGATTTCTCCTTCGGAGGCCGCGGAGACCTCTGTGGCGTTTGCTCCCCGTCCTGTTCTGGGGAGCCGCTGCACCGCGCCTCGCTAAGCCGGGAGGACGGCATCTGGCATCCGCGGGGCCTGAAGGGCAGGTTTAGGGGAGGCGGCGGGGATGGGGAGCGTGCCCGGGGACCGTGCACCTGGGGACGCGCAGGGACCAGGCTCCGATCGGGGGCAGCTGGGGTCTGGCGGAGTCTGAGAGGCCGGTTTCGGAGAAGGGGAATCTCCCCGGCACGAGGGGACCGGGGCGCTCGCGCCCCCTGGAGCCGCGAGGGAGGTGCAAACCTTAGGGCCGGCGGTCGAGGGCGGTCGAGGGCATGGACCGCCTTGGGAAGAGGGCTCCACTTTGTTCCGATGAGGATCCGCCGGGCCGCGCCGCCGCCGCCCGCCGTGGCCCGCTTCCGAACACCCCCCCCCCTTCCCTCCTGCGCTCCCAAGCCCGCCACTGCGCGGCCGGGGATGGCGCGGCTGGCGGGGACCCCGCACCCGGGCGGGCGTGGATCGTCCTGCGGCCACCGCTCCCTCGGGGGCTCAGCCCGAGTCTCACGCGGAGCCCCGGAGGTGTAGCGCTGACCCCGGCCCCGGCCCCGCAGCTCCCCTTGCGCAATGGACTGGCAGCCAGACGAACAAGGCCTGCAGCAGGTACTGCAGCTGCTCAAAGACTCGCAGTCGCCCAACACAGCCACACAGCGCATCGTGCAGGATGTATCCTTCCTTCCTTCCCGGACCTGGGGGAAGCCAGCAGGGCTCATTTCCTGACTCAAAAACCCCCTTTGTGGGAAAGGAACAGCACGAAGCCTGGGGCTGGTGTGGCTCACACCCCGCATTCCTAGTTACTCAGGATCTGAGGATTGTGGTTCCAAAGCAGCTTGGACAGACAGCAAAGTCTGGGAGACTCTTAATCTCCAGTTAACCAGCACAAAAGCCGGAAATGGAGGTGTAGCTCAAGTTGGTAGAGCAAAAGCAGCTCAGGGGCAGCGCCCAGGCCCTGAGTTCAAGCCCAAGGACCAACACCAAAAACAAAGCAGAACCAACAAACAAAAAACCCCACGACAAACCAGGTCTGGAGACTAAATTAGTGCTCTGAATCCCTGGGTCCAGTTCCCAGAGCTGTTGCAGCCATTGTTAGGAGAAACCGTGGGAACTCCTAGTACTCAAGAAGTACTTGCTACTTAACTTACACAGTGGGGAGCTGTTGTTCTGCCCATTTAACAGATGGGAGCCTGGAGACTCAGAGAGACAAAGACCAACCAATTTAATAAAGGCAGCAGCTAGGAAACACTAGTGCCAGGGCTGGTGGTCCCTCCCACTCAGGCTTGCATTCTACTCTGTCCTGTCAGACTTGGGAAGATGCACCGCCCCCCAGGGAAGTGGGGTGCATTTTGAGTTGGTCTTGGGTTTTGTTTAGGCTTTAAATTAAACTTGTTTGAAGTCGGGCACCAGTGGCTCATGCCTATACTCCTACTTAGGAGGCTGAGATCTGAGTATTGCAGTTCAAAACCAGCCAGGACAGGAAAGTCTGTGAGACTTGTCATCCAAAAAAACAACCCAAAACCCGAAGTGGAGCTGTCGCTCCAGCAGTAGTGTGCTAGCCCAGGGAGTAGCAGCTGCCATCTTAGGAGGCGCCGTCTGGTCCCTTAGCATTCCACTGTGATCCATGAGGGAAACCTTTCCCTATCTATGAGGGGGACTTGGGCAGAGGGCTTGGGCAGTGGGATTCTAGATTACACTGCTGCCAGATTTCACTGGTCACTAGTGGCAGCTATGAGACAGGACATCCCGCGTGGAAAGCTTTTGTCTCCCAAGTCCCTTAACAGCCTGGCAGAAACTCAAGCAACTCAACCAATTCCCCGACTTCAACAACTACCTAATCTTTGTCCTGACGAGGCTCAAATCAGAAGGTATGTCCTGCCGGTCCCTGGCTCTGACCCTGCCCCGCCTCTCTTCGTGATGGACCCCTGAACCTTGGTCCTCTCTCCCCCAGATGAGCCAACCCGGTCTCTCAGTGGGCTCATCCTCAAAAACAACGTGAAAGCACATTACCAGAGCTTTCCACCACCTGTGGCTGACTTCATCAAGCAAGAGTGTCTCAACAACATCGGCGATGCCTCCTCTCTCATCCGGGCTACCATCGGTGAGAAGGGCAGGGGGGATGGTTTTTCAGCTTTGTCCTGGCTTAGGCAGCTGGTCAGCTGCCAGTTCAGGGTCTTGTTTGTTTGTTTGTTTCTGGTCCTGGGGCTTGAACTCAGGGCCTACGTGCTGTCCCTTAGCTTTCCCCCCACAATTCTGGCCTTCTATCATTTGAGCCATACAACTCCACTTCCAGCTTTTTGCTGGAGATGAAAGTCTCAGGGACTTTCCTACCCAGGCTGACTTCGAATGGTGATCCTCAGACCTCAGCCTCCTAAGTAGCTAGAAGAGTGAGCCATTGGCACCTGGCTATGATTAATTAATTGCCAGAGTCAGAAGTGGAGTTGTATATAGCTTCCCCCTCCCCCACCCCCTTTTTTTAAACTTAAGCCTTAAAAAAAAAAAAAGCTAAGGGACAGTGCCAAGGACCTGCATTCAAGTCCCAGGACTGGCACACACACACAAAAAAACCAATAATAAATAGAAATAGTGTTTGTGCTGGATGCTTGGACCTGACAAATATGCTGATTTCGTAGCTTCCTGCTTGAGGCCATGGAAGGTTTTAGAGCTCATTCTAGGTGGTAGACTCTGCTGACACATGTCCTCAGCTTCTACAGCCACAGGTTCAAAACTACTCAGAAACAGCAACTTGTTTTGAACATGGGAAGACTTTTTCTTGTCATTACGTAGCATTAAGAAGCTCTCTAGAATCCATTTGAAGTCTATGAGAGGAAGTATCCGTTTTTCTAGGAAGCACTATTGAGCCGTTCCCTGGAGGACGCTTTCATAGAAGCCTCCAGGTGAATCTTAGGAGGGTGGTAGCTTTCTTTGCCATATAACTCAAACCCTTGATCCTCCTGCCTCAGCCTCTCCTGAGTGCTGGGATCATAGGGAGGAGGCTGGTGCTCTTTCCATAGAAGGGTGAAAGCCGGGGAGGGTGGGTAATGTGACCACCCCTAGTGGTAGGAAACACTGCCATCTTGTGGTGGCGAGTGGCATTAATGGCTCACAATGCCCCGGGGAGTTTCACTAGTCTGTAAATTCCTACCTGTAGCCACAAAGCCTTACACAAGTTGTCTGCTCTCACCTCCTGCTGTGCCTTCCCTTCACTCTCCGCTTCTCTTCCCCTCTGTGAGAGCCTGTTCAACCCCAGGGTCTTGACACTGGTCCATCCCTCTGGCTGAGATGCTCTTTCTCCCAAGTCCCTGGTCTGTTTCTCTTCTCTCAGGCCTTTCATGTGAGGGTATCAGCTGTTGAGGCCTTCTGTGTCCACCCAGTCACTCAGCCCTCAGCCTATGACCACCCTGTTCTTCTCTTCTCCTAGAACAGGCTTTGGTGTTTGGGGCTGGACTATATCCCAGGGTCTGGACAGAACTGGCTGGCTTGTGGGGCCCAGAGGATGTGTGCTGAGTCAGCGAGTGTGTCATCCCTGTGGGTCCCCCCCCCCCCACCAGTTCCCCTGTCCCCTGCCCTATCAGGGCTAGAGCGTGCCCAGCGGCCAAGTTCTTACCTTGCCCAGCTGAGGTCCTAGCCAGAGGAAGACAGGAAAAACAACATCAGCAGCAGCAGCAAGGGGGCTGGGTGGGGTCATCTTGGGGAGGGGTGGGGAGCATGGAGGGGCAGGCAGGCCCTTGCCCAGCCTGAGGCAGCCTCCTCTCCCCGGCTGCCCAGGTATTCTTATAACCACCATCGCTTCCAAGGGTGAGCTGCAGATGTGGCCTGAGCTGCTGCCCCAGTTATGCAACCTGCTCAACTCGGAGGATTACAACACTTGTGAGGTAGGCAACAAGCTGTGGCCCCACCCTAGCAGGGGCCCAGGCCCGGAGAAGGCCTCACCCCCTGCCCCCCACATCTGTCTGCTCCAATCCACCCAGGGAGCCTTCGGAGCCCTGCAGAAGATCTGTGAAGACTCCTCCGAACTCCTGGACAGCGATGCGCTCAACAGGCCGCTCAACATCATGATCCCCAAGTTCCTGCAGTTCTTTAAGCACTGCAGCCCCAAGATCCGGTAGGTGTGGCTTCCCCAAGGCAACCCAGAGGCTCCGAGCTGGAGGACAGGGTTGGTTGGCGGGGGAGGGGGGCTGAGCCCCATTTCCACTCCTCACCAGGTCCCACGCCATCGCCTGTGTGAACCAGTTCATCATGGACCGAGCCCAGGCGCTGATGGATAACATTGACACCTTCATCGAGGTAGGCCATCTGGCCGGGGCGGGCAGGAAGAGGGCTCCCCCACCCCGCCCTTCTTAAGTAGCTTACCCTGGCCATCCCCACAGCACCTGTTCGCCCTGGCTGTGGATGACGACCCCGAGGTGCGGAAGAATGTATGCCGTGCCTTGGTGATGCTTCTAGAAGTGCGCATTGACCGGCTCATCCCCCACATGCACAGCATCATCCAGGTGTGCATGGTCAAGGTCACAGCCAAGGGCAGGAGGGGCTGGCCAAGGCGCGGGAACCTCCTGAAGCCCAGCTGGACTCAGCGTCTCCCTCTCCACCTCCCCTGCCCCAGTACATGCTCCAGCGGACCCAGGACCATGACGAGAACGTGGCCCTGGAGGCCTGTGAGTTCTGGCTGACGCTGGCCGAGCAACCCATCTGCAAGGAAGTTCTGGCCTCCCATCTGGTCCAGTGAGTGGCGTCCTGACCCACCCCACCCCATGCCTGCGCCTTTCCTTTTCTGGTCACCCCTTGAGCTTGCAGAAAACCACAGCGTCAGGGGACTTTGCAAGAAGCTTTAACCGACTTTTTAAAAAATTGGTAACTGTTAGAAGTGAGCTGGGTATCAGTGGCTCACGCCTGTCATCCCAGCTACTCAGGAGGCTGAGATCTGAGGATCATGGTTCCAAGCCAGCCTAGGCAGGAAAGTCTGTGGAGACTTTTGTCTCCATTAAACTACCAGAAACCCAGAAGTGGCGCTGTGGCTCAAGTGGTAGAGTGCTCGCCTTGAGCTGAAGAGCTGAGGGACAGCGCCCAGGCCCAGAGTTCAGGCCCCACCACCTACCAAAAAAAAAAAAAAAGAAATGAGAGACCAACCATGGCTTCAGGCACAACTAGATCCAGGTGCCCAAAGGATATAAAAAACACATGTGTCTTAGCTTTAGCTCTGCTTCTCCAGCACTGGGCTTTGTTCTCAGGTATGCTCTTCCTGGGTAATGCTAGGCCCTCTGTATCCTTCCAGTATAGGAAAGCCAAAGCAAAGACTTGTCTCTTACAGTTGCTGTCTTGTGTGTGTGCCTGCCTGTGTCCTGGGGCTTAAACTCAGGGCACCTAGACACTGTCCCTGAGTTTCTCACCGAAGGCTAGTGCTCTACTAGCTGAGCTCTAGCTCCAATTCCAGCCTTTTGTTGGCTAATTGGAAATAAAGAATCTCATGGACGGCTGGGAAGGTGGCTCAGTGGTAGAGTGCTTGCCTTGCATGCTCTAGGCCTTGGGTTCGATTCCTCAGCACCACATAAGAAAAAAGCCGGAAGTGGCACTATGGCTCAAGTGGTAGAGCGCTAGCCTTGAGCTGAAGAGCTGAGGGACAGCGCCTAGGCCCAGAGTTCAGGCCCCACGACCGGACCCCAAAAAAAAAAAAAGAATCTCATGGACTTTCCTGCCCAGGCTGGCTTTGAACTTCGATCCTCAGATCTCTTGTCACCTTAATAGCTAGGATTACAGCCGTGAGTCTCCAGGCCCTGGCTTCAACTACTGTCTAACCAAACTCCTCAGAGCTGACCCTTAACCTATTGGAATCCCTTAGCTTTTCTGAACCATTGTGGAAAATGGTGAGTGGGGCCGGAGGGAAGGAGGCTTCTGGAAAGTGACGAGGGAACCATGTTGAAGCAGGCACAGGAGGCCCTCTGAGAATTGAACTCCAGCTTTGCAATGAAGCCGCATTGCCTATTTGTCCGGCGCTTCTCTGCCCCATGCAAGGGCCCAGAAGCCAGGCACTGGTGGCTCATGCCTGTCATCTTAGCTACTCAGGAGGCCGAGATCTCAGATTGTGGTTTGAAGTCAGCCTGGGCAGGAAAGTCCGTGAGACTCTTACCTCCAAAGAACCACTAGAAAACCGGCTGTGGCACTGTGGCTTAAGTGCCACTCACCTTGAGTTGAAGATCTCAGGGACAGACAGCCCCCAGGCCCAGAGTTCAAGCTCCAGGACCAACCAAAAATAAACAAAGCATGTTTGTGCTTTCTACACGTGGTGCTAGGGAACCTGATCCTGTTC
Source organism: Dipodomys ordii (assembly GCF_000151885.1). Taxonomy (NCBI): domain Eukaryota; kingdom Metazoa; phylum Chordata; class Mammalia; order Rodentia; family Heteromyidae; genus Dipodomys; species Dipodomys ordii. Next base: position 251,444 of record NW_012267400.1, on the reverse strand, counting down.
TGAAGTTGCCGTGTGTGCAGGGGTCTGAGAGTTTTCCAGTAGCCAGGCCTAGGCCAAGAGCTTCCTTTCCTGTGGTACAAAGAGTGGTGTGTCCCTAATCCTGATGCTTGAAACTAGGCTGGGGTAATTGCCCCCTCCCTGGGGAGATGTGGGCACTAGCCCCACATGCCCAGCATAGGTTTCCAGCACAATCTGCCCTTGCCTGCTGCTGCTGCCCAGCCTTCTTCTCCCCCCCCCCCCCGCCGTCCCATTGAATCGTCATCCCCCAATGAATAGTCATCTTCTCTCCCCATAGGTTGATCCCCACTCTTGTAAATGGGATGAAGTACTCGGAAATCGATATCATTTTGCTCAAGGTGAGTGTGTGTGTGTGGGGGTGCTGGGCACGGCATGGCTCTGGGAACCGCCCGGTGCCAAGCCGTCTTGTCTGCCCACCCTGCCAGGGCGACGTGGAAGAGGACGAGGCTGTCCCCGACAGCGAACAGGACATCAAGCCACGCTTCCACAAGTCACGCACGGTGACGCTGCCCCACGAAGCCGAGCGGCCTGACGGCTCCGAAGATGCGGAGGACGATGATGACGACGATGCGTTGTCCGACTGGAATCTGAGTGCGTGGCCAGCCCTGGGGCCGCCATGGTGCCCAGCCCCCCTCCCGGGGTGAGGGCGGGCGTGGGGAAGCCAGGTCGGCTGGGAGCAGGTGGTGAAGATCTTCCCTTCCCTGAGACTGCCCCCCTCCCCCACCATCCAGGGAAGTGCTCTGCAGCTGCGTTGGACGTCCTGGCCAATGTTTTCCGGGAGGAACTGCTCCCGCACCTCCTCCCCCTGCTCAAGGGCCTCCTATTCCATCCCGAATGGGTGGTCAAGGAGTCCGGCATCCTGGTGCTGGGTGCCATCGCCGAGGGTGAGTCCTGGGGTCTCCTGTGCAAGGGACCCCACCCCCTGCCAGGGACTCAGCGTCCCCCGGCCAGGGGCGGCCAAGACAGCTAGGACGGTAGGGAGGTCTGGGTGAATTGCTTTGGAGCACACGGAAGACTCCAAGTTCAATTTCAGGACGGCCCAAAATACAAAGTAAATATGATGCTACTCAGGAGGCTGAGATCTGAGGATTGCAGTTCAAAGCCAGCCTGAACAGGGAAATCTGGGAGACTCTTAGTGCCAGTTACCTCCAAAAAATGCAAGAAGTGGTAGAGTGCTCACAAAAAAATGATCAGGAACAGCACCCAGGCACAGAACGTGAAAATGGCTAAGAGAGAGTAAAGAATAAAGGAAAAGCACAAGGAGCCATGGAGAATTTTGGATGAGAATATTCCTCTCTAGCTGGGTCAGGGGCTCTCCTGTGAAGCCCAGTTCACTATGCAGTGAAGATTCTGAACTAATGAATAAACAGCTAAGTTAGTGCCACCTGCCTTTCCTGTCCTGGGCTCTGAGTGAGTGTCTCTGGGCCAGTGATTGAACCTCAATTTCTCATCTGCCAGGAGGTGGTCTTTGCGCTCCCAGAAGGGTGCGGGTACTGTAGCTCCAGGACCCAGTCCACCTGACACCTCGTGTCCCCTCTCTCGGTGGCTTTTAAGGCTGTATGCAAGGCATGGTGCCCTACCTGCCCGAGCTGATCCCACACCTCATCCGGTGCCTGTCGGACAAGAAGGCCCTGGTCCGCTCCATCGCGTGCTGGACACTGAGCCGCTACGCCCACTGGGTGGTCAGCCAGCCTCCGGACATGCACCTCAAGCCTCTGATGACAGAGCTACTCAAACGCATCCTGGATGGCAACAAGAGGGTGCAGGAGGCAGCCTGCAGGTGACCCTTGACCCCTGACCTATGGCATATCCCCCCCCATTGTCCTGCCCCTTGGGAAGGGATGACTGCTGTGACTGCTGATGTGGCACTGATTTCTGTCGTATTCGTACTGGCTGATCCCGCGTGGGGCCTCTTCCTCTCCCCATGGCCCAGAGCCACGCGCGCTGGTCCGCTGAGCCCTCCCTGCGTTCTCCCTCCTTCCAGTGCCTTCGCCACCCTGGAGGAGGAGGCGTGCACGGAGCTGGTGCCCTACCTCAGCTACATCCTGGACACCCTCGTCTTCGCCTTCGGCAAGTACCAGCATAAGAATCTGCTCATCCTCTATGACGCCATCGGCACTTTGGCCGACTCCGTGGGCCATCACCTCAACCAGCCGGTGAGATCCTCCTGCAGCCCCCTCTGCCTCCGCCCCACGCCAGGGACAGGGTGCCGGGCACCCAGAGCCCCCAGCGCACTCCAGCACCCCAGCCCCCCCAGCCCTGGCTCCAGTCTAGGCCAGACAGCCTGGTGAGTGCTGTGCCAGGGGTGTGCCCAGGCCTGGGGGTGTGCCGGGGACCCATGGGTGAGAAGGACAAAAGCCTGCAGATATGGCTGTGTGGTGAGCAACCCCCCCCAACAAGGGTCCCGGACCCCACCCTTCAGGGAATGGGCCAAGCCAATCAACGCCCCTTACTGTGGAGCCTGACTTCTCCCTCTCCAGGAATACATCCAGAAACTGATGCCACCGCTCATCCAGAAGTGGAACGAGCTGAAGGATGAGGACAAGGACCTCTTTCCCCTGTTGGAAGTGAGCGGCCGCAGAGCCCCGCCCCCAGCCCCGCCCCCATCTCTCCCTAGGCTCACCTTCCCTGCCCTTCTCCCCAGTGCCTCTCCTCGGTCGCCACTGCCCTGCAGAGTGGCTTCCTGCCCTACTGCGAGCCCGTGTACCAGCGCTGCGTCACCCTGGTGCAGAAGACACTGGCCCAGGCCATGGTGAGCACCCCTGGCTCCCCTCTCTGCCCACTCAGCTGCTGCCCAGGCCTCTGCCCACTCCCTCCCCCGCTCCGCTGACCTCCCATCCATTCTGTTTGCAGATGTACACCCAGCACCCTGAGCAGTATGAGGCCCCCGACAAGGATTTCATGATCGTGGCACTGGATCTGCTCAGCGGCCTGGCTGAGGGCCTGGGCGGCCACGTGGAGCAGCTAGTGGCCCGGAGTAACATCATGACTCTGCTCTTCCAGTGTATGCAGGTGCGTGGGTGTTCCACGCAGGCTGCACACCATGGCTGCTGGGTACCGGTGGCTCACGCCTGTCATCCTAGCTATTCAGGAGGCTGAGATCTGAGGATAGGATTGTAGTTCAAAGGCAGCTTGGGCAGGAAAGTCCATGAAACTCTTATTTATCGCCAATACACTACTCAGAAATGGTGCTGAGGCTTAAGTGGTAGAATACTAGCCTTGAACACAAAGAGGCTCAGGGACAGCACCCAGGCCCTGAGTTCAAGCCCCACTACTGGCACCCACAATGTGTATGCACATGCATACATACATAACTCGTGCACACCTGTGACCACACACAAACCACAAAGGTGCTTCAAATAGGACCCAACATCCTCTAGAAGTCATATCACTCACATGTAGACTGCCAGGCTAATAAGCAAGTGTGTGGCCCTGGATTCAAACCTCAGGTCTATCAGAAAATGTCAAGTACTGTTTTTGTGCCAGGACTCAATGCCTGAGGTGCGGCAGAGTTCGTTTGCTCTCCTGGGAGATCTCACCAAAGCCTGCTTCATCCATGTCAAGCCCTGTATTGGTAAGCCACCTACCTCGACCGCGCTGAACCCGAGCCTCGCCCTGGCCTCGCGTGATGGATACGTGCCCTGGGATGACCGTGACCTAACTGGGATGTATTCGTACTGTCTGATGGGGTCCCGCCCAGCCCTGCCCCGGACCTCCAGGTGTCTAACTTTCCTGCTTAGCACTGTTTCTCTCCTGAGCAGCCGAGTTCATGCCCATCCTGGGCACCAACCTGAACCCCGAGTTCATTTCCGTCTGTAACAATGCCACCTGGGCCATCGGTGAGATCTGCATGCAAATGGGTGAGTGCCTGGCCAATTGCCTAGGCCTTCCCCCATTGGTCTGTTCATAATTTGGGGCGGAGTCTTGCTGTGACTGACAGATCTCAGGGAAGTCAGCTGATTGGCCAGAGAATGACTGTTTTACATTGGGAGTCAAATAACTGAAAGGCTTTTTTTTTTTTTTTTGGTCTTTTTGTCTTTTTGTCAGTCGTGGGGCTTGAACTCTGGGCTTGGGCGCTGTCCCTCAGCTCTTCAGCTCAAGGCGAGTACGCTCTACCACTTAAGCCACAGCGCCACTTCCGGTTTTTTTCTAGTGGCTTATTGGAGATAAGAGTCTCACGGACTTTCCTGCCTGGGCTGGCTTTGAACAGCGATCCTCAGATCTCAGCCTCCTGAGTAGCTAGGATGACAGGCGGGAGCCACCGGCGCCCTGGTGAAAGGCCTTTTTGTGATTAGCTTCTCCAAAGAGGCAGGAGAGGAGTGGACCAGTTGATGTAGTTGGCTGAACGGCCTCATGGGATTGGTTGGGTGACTGCTGTCTCTTAAGTTAGCCCTGGGTTTTGGGCTGGGGAATGTGGGGAAATTCCTGTGTGTCCTCTGAGTGGAACAGGAATCACCGTGAGGGTGGCCTCACTCCTGACTGACCCAGGAGCTTGGGGAGGCCTGGCGGGGCTCTGATTTTGACTGGTCCCTTAGGGGCAGAGATGCAACCCTATGTGCAGATGGTCCTCAACAATCTGGTGGAGATCATTAACCGGCCCAATACACCCAAGACACTGCTGGAAAACACAGGTGGGCGCCAGGTCTGGGCTGTCCTTTCGTGCCCTCTTCCTGGGCCCTGGGGAAAACAAACCCAAGTCTGCAGACTCCTGGCAGGGAGTTGTGCAAGGAGCCCCAGGGCAGATGCCCCCCTTGGGAGGAGACCTGGGGAGACACCAGGTGGGGGAGGCTGGGGAAGGGAAGCAGGCTGGGCCAAGCTCGGGGCCCTGGGCTGGCCGGCAAGAGCTGTTCCCTTGGGGTCCATGGGGCGGGGCTCGGTGCCTCGTGCCAGAGGCCTTGCCACCTACCGTCCCGGGGCCACTCGGGGTTGCAGGTCGCCTGACGAGTCCCTCTGCCATTCCAGCCATCACCATTGGCCGCCTGGGCTATGTGTGCCCGCAGGAGGTGGCTCCTATGCTCCAGCAGTTCATCCGGCCTTGGTGGGTGTGCGGGGCCTGCTGGGACCGGGCGGGGTGCTGGGGTGGGGGGACAGGCAGCCCTGCCCTTGCCCTCTGGGCTCTGCCCTCCCCCGCCGGGTACCCCCTGTCCCCC
>NW_012267400.1:235400-245881 GCF_000151885.1 Dipodomys ordii | reverse complement strand
CCCCCCCCCCCCCCCCCCCCCGCAGATCCTCCACGGCTTCAAAGACCAGGTCGGGGAGGAGAACTGGCAGCAGTTTTCGGAGCAGTTCCCGCCGCTGCTCAAGGAGAGACTGGCGGCCTTCTACGGCGTCTAGGCGAACGTGGAGACTGCCAGGTGCGGGCCGGGCAGGGGGGCCGGGGGGGCCGGGGTGAGGGGTCGCGGGCCTGACACCCCTCCCGCCCCCCAGGTTTCTGTCTGCGTCATCGTCGAAGGGATTGCTGGGAGCGCGCTGTGTCCGGAAGTCGCGGTGCCCTGGTCGAGGGGGGGGTAGGGAGGCGTGCGCGGGATCCAAACCCAGAAAGAAGCCTTCCGCGTGCGTGCGTGCGTGCGTGCGTCCGCCCGCCTGTCCCACGGGCCGGCCTGGCCGGCACACGGGCAGATGGGTGGGGCCGCCACGCGCTAGTCCTACACACAGGGAGGGGGGTGGGGGGTCCGGCGGCACGAGGCCCCGGGCTCTCACGGGGGTCGTCTCAGGCCGCCCACCCGGGCCAGCCCCGTGGGAGGGAGGAACCCGCGCGGGAGGCGGCGCGGGGAGCGCAGGCGGGGAGGGGGGTGTCCTTGTAGAGACGCGCACACTCACGTCCACGTGCGGCCGCGCGCGGGTGGGCGCGCCGCCCCGTCTCCCCGACTGCATGGAGACAGTAGACGTAGTGAACCCGAGTTAAGCCGTTCGGCCTTCCGTGTAATCTGCACCTAGAGTATAAGAAGCTTTCGCTGTTTGGCCGGGATCGCCGGTGATTGGGGAGGGCTTGGGGGGGTTGGGGGGGCCTCGGCCGAGACCCCGGGGCGGGAGGGAGGAGGACGGCTACTTGCGGCCGCCCGTCAGCACGTGCACGCTTTGGACCTGCTCCGCATACTTCCTGCCAGCCTTGGGGCAGACTCAGATCATGTGCCCCCATCTTTATCCTCTCCAGCCAGCCACATAGGGACCATCCCCGCCGCAGGCAGGGGCCCCCGAGACCACCCCGGCCCCCTGGCTTGTGCTCACTGACCCTGGGCAGTGCGGGGCTGGGAGTTTTCCCTCCCCCCACCCCCCACAAAGAGAGCTCGGGACAGCTCTGTCCCCCCCCCCCCCCCCCCGCCCCCAAGGCTCTGGGGAAGCATCTTTAAGAGCGGCCTTGCTCTCTGCTCCTGGGAGTCCACCTCTAGGGTCTGGGCTGAAGGCAAGAAAGAAGCTGAGCTCAGGCTTCCAGGAGGGAAAAGGTGAATGTCCCCATCTCCACTTTGCCCCCTCTGAGACTCCATGCTCATCACAGCCCCTAGAGATGCCACCAACACTGGGGCAGATGTCCTAGGACATAGGTCTTGGTGGAAGGGTGTCATCCGCCCCACCCCAAGGGAAGTGGGCCTGGTTATTTGAGTTGCTAGGAAAATTGGGCCCTGTGTAGCTCCTTTAAGATTTACCCTTTTGGTTTTTCTTCCCTGCTTTCCACTTCTTAGGGGGACCCCTTGTATTTGGGGGGGCTTGACTGGAGTCTTTCAGCCCGGAGCCTGCTCCACTCACCCCTCCAACGCCCTACACCCCATCCCAGCCTGGCTCTTGTCTTCTGTGAGGCAGAGTCAGACCCTGCCTCGATTGATTCCAAGGGGGCACTTAGAGCACATTCCATAGCCCAGCTAGGTGTCCCTGTCCTTTCTCCCAAAACTCGAGCAGGTCTCTGGAAGCCATTTGTAAAAAAAGAAAAGAAAAAAACGTTTTTTAAAATACCACTTAGCTTTCTGCTAGTTCTTTGAAGCATCCTCTGTTGGGTTTTGGGGTGTGCAGGTGGGTTGGCTGATGGGATTGGTATAACCCCCTTTCCTCCCAAGGTGAGGGGTGCCAAGCGCCACCTTCAGGAATAGGGAGCCTGATTGTTCTAGTTTTCCTTTTTCTTTCAAGAAAACTATTTAATTTTTTAATTTATTTTTGGTTGGTTTTTGCACAAGGTTTCAGCTTCTTAACCTTTCCTGCCCAGGGCTGGGGACACAGACTGGCCTTGGTCTGCCTTCATTCCCTGTTTCCCGAGTCCCTTCTTCCCTTCTTTTCCCTGAGGGCTCCCAGGTCAGTCCATTTGTTACAGTGCTGTGCTGGAGATTGGCGCCAAGGTGGCGTGAGATTCCACTTGTGTAGAACTTTGTTGAGTAAAGATGAGTTTCTTGTGACACTTTTGGTCTCCAGTTTCCTGTGTTCTTTGCTTGGCTGGTTGAGAGGTGTAGAATTGGGCCTGGGACTCTCAGAGGGATCTGTGGTATATCCCTGGAATCCCACCATTGTAGGGACTGAGGGAAGAAGATGGTGAGTTTAGGGCAAGCTCGAGTTAGAGGGGGATTCCTGTCTCAAAAATAAAACAAAGGTGAGTGGGTGGCTCGAGTTAGAGGGGGATTCCTGTCTCAAAAATAAAACAAAGGTGAGTGGGTGGCTCATACCTGAAATTCTAACGACTCAGAGAGTTGATATCTGAGGATCATCGTTTGTAGCCAGCCCAGGCGTAAAAGTCCATGAGACTCTTCTCCAAAAATCCAGAAGTAGAGTTGTGGCTCCAGTGGTAGAGTGTTATTCCTGAGCAAATAATTTTAGGGACTGCCCAGGCCCTGAGTTGAAAAACTGTATCACTAAATGAAAGTAAGTAGGGTGAGTATGCACACATCTGGAAATAAAATTGAGCTAAGGAAGTATTATGCTTCTTTTTTTTGGGGGGGGGGTTCCGGTTGTGGGGCCTGAACTCTGGGCCTGGGCGCTGTCCCTCAGCTCTTCAGCTCAAGGCTAGCACTCTACCACTTGAGCCACAGTGCCACTTCCGGCCTTTTTCTTATGTGGTGCTGAGGAATCGAACCCAGGGCCTCGAGCATGCAAGGCAAGTGCTCTACCACTGAGTCACCTTCCCAGCCCCTTTTCTTTTTCTTTTGTAGGTCATGGGACTTGCACTCTGGGCCTGAATGCTGTCTTGTCCCTCAGCTCTACAGCTCAAGGCGAGCACTCTACCACTTGAGCCACTGGGCCATTTCTGATTTTCTGAGTGGTTTTTATTGGAGATAAGATTTTCATGGACTTTCCTGCCCAAGCTGGCTTTGAACCTCGATCCTCAGAGCTTAAGCCTCCTGAGTAACTAGGATTCCAGGTGTGAACCACCAGTGCCCGGTGGAAGTATTAGTTTTTGAGACCCCAATCCTGTGTTTTCTACCTCCCAGCCTCCTGTACTGGGGATTGAACCCAGGGCTTCCACTAGAGCCACACAACACAGCCCCTAAAGTGTCTTCTTGCTTGTAAAAACTAAAGGCCAGTGTGGAGGGGGAGATTGTGCTCAGTTGGAAGCTTGTGAAGCCTGTGGCTATCTTCATGACTTTTCAGGGCCTGGGCACTGTCCCTGAGCTTTTTGCTTAAGGCTAGCACTCTCCCGGCTTTTTGTGTATGTGGTACTGAAGAATCGAACCAGGGGCTTCACGCATGCTAGGCGAGCACTCTACCACTGAGCCACCTTCCCAGCCCCTGGAACATTTTTAAAAGGTTTATGTCCAATCAAGCACCTAAAGACCCTAAAGCGGAGCTGTGGTTCACGTGTTAAAGTACCAGCCTTATGTGTTAAGACCCTGAGTTCAAACCCAGTTCCGACACCAAAATTCGCCGGAGAAGCCAGCGATCCGGTGATTGAGGGTCATTGCCAGCCGTGATAGAATAGACCTTGAGACTCCGAATGATCCAACAGAAGGGTGGTAGAGTACAGGCTGAGGAGCGAGCCTCGCACAGCACTGGCCCGGCGCGCGCGCGCGCAGGCAGCTGCCGGTTAAGTCGGGTGCGGTGGAGCACTCCTCTAATCCCAGCTGCTGCGGACGCTGGCCGAAGGACGGTAAGTTCGAGGCCAGCCCAGGGAAACCGCTTTTCGGTGTCTTTTATAATCGGGCTTCTGGAAATGGTGCTGTGGCCCAGCTGGAGGAGTGCTAGCTTTGAGCAAAAGAAGTGCCCGGGCCCTGAGTTCAAGCCCCAGGGCCGGCAGAGAAAGAAAGCCAGCAGTAAAATCGGCGTCGGCCTCCCCAAGCCGGTGGTAAAGATGCGGGCGCCGCGCGGGACTCGAAGCTCCGCCGGCCGAGGCGCCCCGGCGCCGTCCCCGCCGCCCCGTCCCGCGGCGCTGCGCTCGTTTCCGGCCCGCCTCGACGTCATCAGGTGGCGCCGGAAGGGCATCTCCGGAAGTAACCTCTCGCTGCCTAGGAGACGGGACGCGGGGCCGGCGGCTCCGGGGGCGGGCTGGCCGTGCCCGCCCGGTCGCCATGGAACTTTCCCCAGAGCCCGGCGATTTTCCTCGAGCCTGGGACGACGATTCGGACCCGGAGCCGGAGCCGGAGCCGGACCCGGACGCGCAGGCCGAAGCGTACGTGGCCCGCGTGCTGAGCCCGCTGCAGCCCCGGGCCGCGCCCCCGTGCGCCTCGCTGCTGTCCAGGCCCGCCGCGTCCGCGGGCGCCCTGGAGCCCCGGGCCGCCGCCAAGTTCCCTCCGGTGGGAAGGCCGGGCCTGCTGAGCCTCCCTCCGGAGCTGTTACTCGAGATCTGCGCCTACCTGGACGCGCGCCTCGTGCTGCACGTCCTGTCGCGCGTGTGTCACGCGCTGCGCGACCTGGTGTGTGACCATGTCACCTGGAGGCTGCGCGCGCGGCGCCGCGTGCGCGCGCCCTACCCAGTAGTGGAAGGTGCGCGCTCCGGGGGCCCGAGGACGCCCGCCCGGGTCAGGCTTGGAGGCTAGGGTGGGGAGAAGTACCTAGGGAGCCATAGGCACCCACGTAGAGCAGGCTTCGTGGCTTTGGCAGCCGGGGCATGGAGGCTGAGGCTTGGACGCTCAGGTGATGCTTCAGGTGATGCTCGCTTCTTAGTGAATCATGAAGTAGACATTTGGATCTTGAGGTCTCACCAGTTAGGGTTCCTGACCAGGATTCTCTGCTGATATCAAGGCTTTGACGCCTGTTGCAGGAAAACACTGAGACTTGATGTCTTGGGCTGTTCCTGGGGCTCAGAATAAGCTCAAGAATCCTCAGGCTTTGGTATAGCTACCCAAACCCTTTACCTCGTTAGGCATTGACTCAAGAAGGGCCCGAGGGTGGCATCCCTTCCCCTAGCTTAGGGTTTAGGGCTGATGATCACTTACTTATTCTGCTTCTGAGTTTACTGGTCCACAAGAGGGGTGGGGGAAGATGACATAGGAAGGAGGAGAGAGACCTTGATTGCTATAGTTGATTTGGAGATGTTGATTCTGATATTTGTACTCCAGGCCCTTGATGGAACATGAGCACACATAGGCTTATTGATCCCCCTAATGGAGGCAGAGGGGATTCCTCTAATATGAAGCAGGTGGGGGGGAGGGGGAGGGGTGGGGGGGTCTCCTGTGTCAAGGTGTATGAAGATGTCACTATGGACAACTTGGTCAGACTTTCTTTTAATGAGTTGGATACATAAGCCAGGTGCTGGTGGTTAATGCCTGTAATCCCAGCTACTCAGGATGCAGAGATCTGAGGATAAGGATTCAAAGGCAGCCCAGAAAGAAGGGCCAGGAGACTCTTACCTCCAATTAACCAATGACAGCCTCCTGAGTAGTTAGGATAACAGGCATAAGGTTCTGCTGCCTAGCTTTTTATTTCAGTTTTGAGACAGGGTATCACTAACTGTCCTGTCAGGCCTGTAACTCAAGATGCTTCTGCTTCTACCTCTAAAGTATCTAGAAAGCTGGGCACTAATAGCGCATGCCTATAATCCTAGCTACTGGGGAAGCTGAGATCTGAGGATTGCAGTTCAAAGCCAGCCCAGTCAGCAAAGTCATTGAGATTTTTTTTTGGGGGGAGGGCAGTCCTGGGGCTTGAACTCAGAGTGAATCGAACCCAGGGCTTTATGCATGCAGGGCAAGCATTCTACCACTAAGCCACCTTCCCAGCCCCCAGCCCTTGAGATTCTTATCTCTAACCACCAAAAAAGCCAGAAGTGGAGTTCTTTGAGCAAAAAAAAAGCTCAGGGACAGGGCTCAGGTCCTGAGTTCAAGCACCAGAAACATCACACACACACACACACACCTGTGTGGACACCCCTGTGCCCTCCCCACACATATAGTGTAGCTAGGATTATAGTTCTGAGCCACAGTACCCCACTAGGAGGCTGAATCATGAGACCCCAGCCTGATGATTAAAGGCCTGAGGTTGAACCTCCTTGGCTTCCTGAAACTACCATCTGCCTGGCTTGGGTTGGGGGAATGAAGGCTGGAAAGGTGGGCTTGAGACCCAGTGTTTGGAAACAGCTGGGAGGTGAGCACACCCAGCCGAGGAGGTGGGTGAGTGATCAGCTCAAAGGCCAGAACCTGGCTCTACCTGGAAGAATCTAGGTGATGCTTGCACCAAGTCTGGCAGCCAGGGGTGGGCTCAGCCAGCTGGTGCCCAAAGGGGACCCTGTGATGGTGCCCTACAGAGGAGGACTTCGACTGGCCAACGGCCTGCATTGAACTGGAGCACCACCTGGCCTGCTGGGCGGAGGACGGGCGTCGGGCTGAGTACTTCTGCCTGGCTGACGGGCACATTGCATCCATTGACTCAGTGCTGCTGCTCCAGGTGAGGGGAGCTCGTGGGGAAGGACAGGCGGAGATGGGCCAGGGTGGCTCCAGCTCCATGTCTCTTTGCTCCCCTCCCAGGGTGGGACGCTCTGTTTGTCTGGCTCTCGAGATCGCAATGTCAACCTGTGGGACCTGCGGCGGCTAGGGGAGGAGCCTAGCCGGGTCCTGGTCAAGTCCTTGGGCACAGAGAAGAACAGCACACACAAGGTGAGTGCCCACCAGGTGTGGGGGGGGAGGGGGAGAGATGTGGGGTGGGAAGGTGCCAGGCTGGCCAGATTCCAATCCTGCTCAGCAGTAGCTGGTGGGACTTTGTGTGACTGCACTGGGCCCTGGTTAGGATGAGGCTGAATGGACATGGGTCATGCATTAATGTGAACACTCAACTTTCAGGCTTTGGCACAGTAGATGTTAAGTACATGTCAATAGGCTGAGTGGGGCCAGATATGGTGATTCTCACCCATAATCCTAGCACTTGTGGAGACATTGGTTTGGGAGTTCTGGGCCATCCTGGATTGCATGGCCAGGTTGTGTCCCAAAAACAAGCAAAAGGAAAGAAGAAAAAAAGCTAGGCACTGATGGCTCACACTTGTAATCCTGGCTACTGAAGAGGCTCAGATCTGTTCAAAGCTTGTCAAAGCAGGACAGTCTGTGAGACCTAAAGTGGTAGAGTGCTAGCCTTGAGCAAATAAGCTCAAGGACAGCGCCCAAGCCCTGAGTTCAGCCCCATGCCTGACCACAAAAAAAGAAAAAAGAGTCCCTCTTGCAAGGCTGTCTTTGGGGACTAAATGGCTAGATTGCTCAAGCTGTCTATGCCAGGAAGCGCCTCCACCACTCATGAAGATGGTCCAGGGCCATTGGCGTTTGGGGTCCAAATCCCAATCTGCTACATCCTGGTTGTGTAACCTTGGGTGGGTGACTCAACCTCTCTGTGCCCCAGTTTCATCATTTATGAAATGAGCTCTCTGTTCCAGTACCCTCCGTGGAGGATTTGGGGAGAAATGAGTCAGTCTACCACTGAGCCACCGTCCCAGCCCAAGGGGAGGAAGGGGGCCTTTCTGGGGATGGAAACCATGGCTTCCCGTATGCTAGGCACAAGCCCTGCCCCTGAGCTATACCTCCAGCCCAGCCCCTTTTTTTGCTTTTTGTTTTGTTTGGTCAGTCATGGGGCTTGAACTCTGGGCTTGGGCACTGTCCATGCACTCTTCAGCTCAAGGTGAGCGCTCTACTGCTTGAGCCACAGCGCCACTTCCAGCTTTTTTCTTTTTGCTTATATGGTGCTGAGGAATCGAACTCAGGGCCGCAGGCATGCAAGGCAAGCACTCTACCACTGAGCCGCCTTCCCAGCCCAGCCCAGCCCTTTTATTTTGAGATAGGGTTTCCCTCACTTTGTCTGGGCTGGTCTTACTTAGTCTCATGATCTTTTTGCCTGGGCCTCCATGGTAACTGAGATTAATGAGATTTTCTATGTGGTAGAGTGAAATTGTTACAGTGTGGAAGATTTCCCTCACTCGGTGCACATGACAGAATTGAACAGAGGCAAAAATGTGCAATGCGCAGGCGACAGCAGAGTTCATGAATGGAAGCGGTTTCAGGTTCCTTGCTGCTGCTGCTAACTTCAATCTACAACTGCATGCTATTAAGGATTCCTGATTCATACGCATACTCAGGAGGCTGAGATTCGAGGATCAAGGTTCAAAGACAGACAGGGCAAGAAAGTCTGTAAGGCTCTTATCTCCAGTTACCAGTTGGAAGTGGAGCTGTCTCAAGTGGTTAAGCTTTGAACACAAAGGTCAGGAACAGCTGTGGCTCTGAGTTCAAGCCCCAGGACTAGCACATGTGCACACAAACACACACACACACACACACACCACCACCACCACCACCCACCACCACCACCACCACCCACCACCACCACCACCACCCACCACCACCACCACCCCCACCCCAAACCAAAATTAAAATCAAGAATTGCCTGAAGGGCTGGGAAGGTGGCCCAGTGGTAGAGCGCTTGCCTTGCATGCCTGAGGCCCTGGGTTCGATTTCTCAGCACCACATAAGCAAAAAAGAAAAAAGCTGGAAGTGGCGCTGTGGCTCAAGTGGTAGAGCGCTAGCCTTGAGCTGAAGAGCTGAGGGACAGCGCCCAGGCCCAGAGTTCAGGCCCCACGACCGGACCAAAAAAAAAAAAAAAAGAATTGCCTGAAAATTCTTTATTTTATTTTTTTGTTGTTTTGGTCTGCGTTGAACTCAGGGCCTGGGTGCTGGCCCTCACCTTTTGTGCTCAAGGCTAGCACTCTGCCACTTTGAGCCATAGTGCTACTTCTAGTTTTCTGGTGGATCATTGGAGGTAAGAATCTCATGGACATTCCTACCCAGGCTGGCTCCTCAGATCTCTGCCTCCTGAATTGCTAGGATGACAGGTGTGAGCCACTAACATCTGGCTCGTCTGAGAATTTTATCATGATATTTTTCCTTGACTTCTGGGTGTGATCAGGGGCAGAGCACTTACCATGACTGCACAAGGCCCCATCCTTAAGGTAAAAACCAGTGTTACTGGTTCTGAAGTAGACAGACCCACAGGCCTGAACCCCGTCTCAGAGACTTGGCCCTCCATTGTTTGCGTCTCCTGTGGGGTGGGATGGTCACTGGCACCTGTCAGATTTTGTGTTGGGGAAGAAAAGCTGTGTGGCTTAGGGTGAGTCTGTTTACCTGTCTGAGCCTCAGCTTGCCTGCTCGCCCCATGGGCGTGGGGGGCTGGCGTGACGCGGTGCCCTGTCCCACAGGGCTGGGTGTGGTCGCTGGCGGCACAGGACCACCACGTGTGCTCTGGCTCCTGGGACAGCACGGTGAAGCTGTGGGACATGGCGGCCGAAGGGCAGCAGTTTGGAGAGATAAAGTGTGAGGGGCGTGGGCAGGGGAGTGGGGTGGAGGGCCCTGTGTGGCCTCTGCCTCAGCGGGTGGTCTGTGTGTCCCCAGGGGAAAGGCAGCCGTGCTGTGCCTTGACTACCGCCCTGACATCTTGGTGGCCGGGACCTATGACCGGAAGGTGGCCCTCTACGACCCCCGAGGTGGGTGCAGGACACCGTGGCCCCTGACTGGCCGCCCAGCCAGCGCTGCACCCTCCACCGTGCCATGTGCGCGCAGGGCCACTCGGCCCCTGGGGGACCCTCACCCCCACTTGCCAGCCGTATGACGCCAAGCACCCTGGAGCCCCAGTTATCCATATTGTACAATCTCAGTCATGGGCTGGCCGGGCACGTGGGCACGTGGGCCAGAGGCCGCCAGTTCCCCCCTAGCTCCTGCACGTTCCCTTCCCTCCCTCCCTCCCTGCCTCCCTCCTGGCCTTCCCTCCCTCCTTGCCTGCCTGCCTGCCTGCCTTCCTTCCTTCCTTCCCTCCCTCCCTTCTCTCCCTTCCTTCCTTCCCTTCCCTTCCCTTTTGGATGACACTGGGGTTTGAACTCAAGACCTCTGCCACTTCAGTCACACCTCCAGCCCCTCTGTCTTAGTTACTTTGAAGATAAGGTCTCATGATTTCCCCAGGCCAGCCTCTGACAGAAATCCTCCAGCTCTTGCCTCCCCAGGAGCTGGGTTTACAGGCACGCAAGCCACCACACCTGCCTTCTGTGGTTTATCCATGTATTCCTATTCTCTGCCACTGAACGTCTGCTGAGTCATGGCTCTAGTGGCAGAGTACCTGCCTAATGTGTGCAAGGCCACGAGTTCAAAGCCTGGTACTGGAAAAAGAGAAAAAAATAAAAAATAAAAACAAGAAAGAGCCGGGTGCTGGTGGTTCACGCCTGTAATCCTAGCTACTCAGGAGGCTGAGATCTGAGGATCGCGGTTCAAAGCCAGCCCGGGCAGGAGAGACCGTGAGACTCCTATCTCCAATA
>NW_012267400.1:231548-234692 GCF_000151885.1 Dipodomys ordii | reverse complement strand
TCCAGGGGTCCTGGGGGGACCCGGCTGCAGGCCCGGCCGCTCACCCCGTTCCAGGGGTCCTGGGGGGACCCGGCTGCAGGCCAGGCCGCTCACCCCGTTCTAGGGGTCCTGGGGGGACCCGGCTGCAGGCCCGGCCACTCCAGCCGTGTGTCTGCGTCCTGCGCAGATGGACTCCTACCTGCTCTGCATGTCGTACCAGCAGCCCCAGCTCTGGGCCGGCGACAACCTGGGCCAGCTGCAAGTCTTCGCCAACCGCCATGGCTGCTTCCAGCTTGTCCGGGTGTGCCGGGACCCCAGCCCTTGCCTGTGCCGCCCGGGGGGCGGGGTGGCTTGGGAGTGACTTGCCTGTCCACTGACCGCCCCCTCCCCCACAGTCCTTCAATGTGGGCCATAAGTCGCACATCACAGGGATCAAACACTCTCTGGGAGCCTTGTACACCACGTCCATCGACAAGACCATCCGGGTGAGGACAGCACCCCACCCCGACCCCATCGCCCAGAGCCCCCCACCTGTTCACCTCTGACCCCTGCCCCTCCCAGGTCCACGTGCCCACGGACCCGCCCTGGACCATCTGCACCCGCAGCCACCACAGAGTCCTGAATGGGGTAAGCCCTGCCCCCAGCCCCCCCTCCAGCCCCCTGTCCCCAGCCTCCCCTGACTCCCGGGTCCCCACCCCCACCCCATCCAGATTTGTGCTGAGGGCAACGTGGTGGTGGCCGCCTCGGAGGACTCCTCGCTGGAGGTCTGGAGGCTGCAGGCCTGAGCAGGACCCCGTGGCTGTTGGTGTGCACTGCCCACCCAGGCAAGCCTGGCCTCTTCCTGGGGACCTCCCCCACTGGTGCTGCCTCTGCCCTGCCCCACAGGCCTGGGCACGGAGTCCCGGGCCTGGCTCGGTGGGTCCCGTGCTGGCCCCCACTTGGCCACCTCAGGGACCTGCCGCCCACCCTGCACCTTGTATGTCGTTTTGTGGAAAGGGTCTCACTGTGTAGCCAGGCTGCCTCCCGCTTGTGGCTCCTGGCCGCTGGGATGCCAGGTGGGTGCTACCGTGCCCGGCCGGGGCCCTGGTTCTGTTAGTGTTTGGAAACTCCTCTCTGGTGACGGTGAGGAGGAATAAACCTGTGGAGTGTACAGACTGGTGGCGTGTGGGTTTCCTCCTCCCCCAGCCCTGACCTGGGATGGGGGGCCCTTGGGGTGTGCCCTGGGGAACCCAGCGGAAGGAAGGTGAGCAGCAGCTGCTGCCCGTGTGACCCCCAGGTGTGTGTGGGGAGGGAGAGGGTGCAGGGAGGGGTGAGGCCCGTGTGTGCGAGCGTGAGTGCGTGCGAGCGTGCGGCTGCCCTGCCTGGGAACTGGCCGGGGTTGGGAGGGAAGGGAGTGGGGGTGGGGGGTCAGATCCCTTGTGCCCACAGTGGCCCTGTCCCCCCCTTACCCCCCTCTGCCCGCCCAGTCCAGGTGAGCCGCAAGGAGCAATCACGTGATGTTTATTGGAGGGTCCCCCGTTGCCAGGGAGTGGGGCTCAGAGAATGGCACAGGGCTTCTTCTCCTTGAAGGGGTTGGTGGCAGCCGGGATGCCCACCAGGAAGGGGTCACTTTTGGCCTGCTCCGTGCAGAACTGCAGCAGGTCGCGAGCTGCTTTGGACACCTGCAGACCCATCTGTCTGGTCAGCCAGGCCGCCCCCCATCCCCAAGCTGTGCCCCCTCTCCCTCCTCCCCTCCCCCCACCCTGCCCTCACCTTCACGCGGTCGATGCCCGCCTCCATCCGCAGCTGCTCCACCGCCCGGCGGGCCTGTCCAATGTCACTGCCGATTGCCACCTTGCTGGACATCTGGGGGGGTGGGGGTGGGAGGGGGCTGTGAGCAAGCCAGAGCCGCGGCCCTGCCTCCTGTGGGGGCCCAGGGTGACCAGCCAGGCTCACCTCGAACCTCCCTCTGCCGAGGACTCCTGAAGACGCCTGGCTGCCCGCTCCTCCCAGGCCCCGGCCACCCCGCTCCTCCGGCCCCCTCCCCCACAGCCTGGCCTCTCCAACCCCCACGGAGACTTTGAAGCCAGAGCCCAGTGAAATGTCACCAGCTGCCACAGCAGAGGGGGTCCCTGCCCTAGGAGGCCCAGTGGCTGCCCTGGTGTCACGTGTCCCCTGGGTCCCCTGGGGGTTGAACAACTTGGCTGAAGAAGCAAGAACACCCAGGCCTCGCATTAACCTGCTGGGTCCCCTGTTGACCATGCACACCCTGCTGCTGGCCCCCCCTCCCGCCCCCCAGCCTGGGCCGGGGACCTGGCCTGCCTCTCCTCTCCCTGTGGCAGTACACACTCTCTCACCCCCCAGGAGACTAGATTCTGCTTTTAAATCCTTAAATAAAATCTATCTTCTTGGGGCTGGGGTCTTTGGGTAAGGTCCTGGGTTCCATCCCCAGACCAGCAAAAGGAAAAAGAAACACGCCGAGCCAGGCACCTGTGGCTCACACCTGTCCTAGCAACTCAGGAAGTGAGATGTGCGGATCACAGCTCAACACTAGCTCGGGTAGAAAAGTCCATGAAACTCTCATTTCCAAGTAACTACCACAAAGCCAGAAATGAGTGGAACTGGGGCTCAGAACTATGCTCAAATGGTAGAATACTAGCTTTGATCAGAAAAGGCTAAGCAAGAGTATGAGGTCATGAGTTCAAGTCCCAGTACTGGGATTAAACAAAACAAAAGCCCCCAACAAAACCTTTCCACTAGCTGGGCAACAGTGGTTCACACCTGTCATCCTAGATACTCAGGAGGCTGAGATCTGGTGATTTCGGTTCAAAGGTGGGTGGAGGGGGGAGTCTGAGATTCTTATCTCCCTCCAATGAACCACTCAGAAAACTGGAAGTGGTGCTGTGGCTCAAGTGGTAGAGAGCTATCCTTAAGGGAAAACATTCAAGGATAGCAAGCCCATGATGAACCTGTCCCTTTCTCTCTCATTCACACACACACACACACAATGCTGGAGATTAATCCTGAGCCTCACTAGCATGGAGTCAACTACAGATTTTTAGCTGAGGGTGGAGCCATTTCCTGGAAGGCAGAAGGGGCAGGGTTAGCTGGAGGTTCAGTACTGGAAGGGGCAGGGTTAGCTGGAGGTTCAGTACTGGAAGGGGCAGGGTTAGCTGGAGGTTCAGT
>NW_012267400.1:219038-231498 GCF_000151885.1 Dipodomys ordii | reverse complement strand
GGCAGGGTTAGCTGGAGGTTCAGTACTGGAAGGGGCAGGGTTAGCTGGAGGTTCAGTACTGGAAGGGGCAGGGTTAGCTGGAGGTTCAGTACTGGGAGGGGCAGGGTTAGCTGGAGGTTCAGTACTGGGGTTTGGGCTCAGTGCCTCATGCTTGCTAAGGCAGGTGCTCCACCACTTGAACCACCTCAGTCCCTATCAGGCAACTCAGATCTAGGTGAGGATGTCAAGAGGTTCTGATTCCAAATAAAGGAGGTACATATCCACCTTGGGGCCTTTGCACGGGTGGTTCTGTCTCCTGTGGGGGAAAACATCTTTCTAGATGTTTTTTTCTTCTTCTGCCAGTCCTGGGGCTTGAACTCAGGGCCTGGTCACTGTCCCTGAGCAAAAAAGGCTGGCACTCTACCACTTGAGCCACAGCACCGCTTCTAGCTTTTTCTGTGTATGTGGTACTGAGGAATCAAACCCAGGGTTTCATTCATGCTAGGCAACAATTCTACCACTAAGCCACATTCCCAGCCCCTCTTCCTAGATCTTTGTATAGAGTCTTTCTCAATCATCTGCCTTGGTTCAAATGTCCCTTCCTTGTAAACTTTCCAGTCACCTGTCCCTCCAATGCACCAATCCCTCCACCCATTCCCATTCTTGTCATTGATAATCCTGATGAGATCCTCAAGGACACTTGACTTTGTTGGTAATTCTTTTTACTTTTGTCAGTCGTGGGGCCTGAACTCTGGGTCTGGGCGCTGTCCCTCAGCTTGAAAAGCTAGTGCTCTATCACTTGAGCCACAGTTCCACACTGGTGCCACACTTCCAGCTTTTTCTGCTTATGTGGTGCTGAGGAATCGAACCCAGGGCCTCAGGCATGCAAGGCGAGCGCTCTACCGCTGAGCCACCTTCCCAGCCCCTTTTGTGGGTAATGTTCTATTCTCTCCATCAGATACGCTCCCCGATGGCAGGGTCCCCATTCTTCCCACTAAATCTCAGGACGTAGCCCAGTCCCGAGTGTAGGACAGACTTCATGTGCTCCAAGAGTCTTTGGGAAGTGGGGGAGACCACGGGGGGGGGCGATGTGAGCCCTGGACCCCAGCCGCGGCGGCAGGCCTCTCAGGACACGGTAGCTAAGGGAGAAGGGGCCGTGTCCTGTGTGGGGGCTGCGGGGCACCAAGAGGAACCACGACCCTGCAGAGCAGCGCCCGGCCGGCGACCTCAATCCGTGCACAGGCGGAGTCGGAGAAGATTGGCTCCTCCGGGCTCCCGTGGTACGGAACAGACGCGCGGACATGGCAGCACCCTCGGACGCTGGCGCCGGTCACGTGACCGGGGGCTTCCGGCCCGCCGCGGGCTCCGGAAGGAGCTCTTCCGGTGCTGGCAGAGGCGCGTCCGGGGCCGCGCGGACCCGGCCGGGAGCGGGGGGCGGATGGAGGCGTCCCCGGAAGGGAGGGCGCCCGCCGCGGCGCTGGCCGCCGTGCTGAAGCACAGCTCGGCCTTGCCGCCCGAGCGCGCCCAGGTCCGGGGCTACGACTTCAGCCGCGGCGTGGACTACCGCGCGCTCCTGCAGGCCTTCGGCACCACCGGCTTCCAGGCGACCAACTTCGGGCGCGCCGTGCAGCAAGTCAACGCCATGGTGCGGCCCGGGGGCGGGACTTCCTGCGTGAGGGGGCGTGCCCTCCGCGAGAGGCCCAATAAGGTGGAGGGGAGGCGGGGCCGGCCCTGGGGCGGGAGCGCAGTGCTGGGGGCGAATGGGGTCTAAGCGGGCGGCCGCTTCTCAGCCAGGGCAAAGCGCGGGGAGATGGACGAAGCCCGGGAGGGAGCCGGAGCGCCTCAGTCAGGAGCTCAGTCGCTTTCAGTGGACTTCCAACGGGGAAGAGGACTGATGCTCTCTGATTCCCACAGGGAACCGAATTGCACGTGTGCCCTGAGGTCGCCACTAGCAAAGGGGTAGGGGCCGCAGCGGGGGCAGGCCTTGGTCTCCGTGTCCTTGAGTGGCTAGAACCAAGAGTAGAATCTGGCTTCGGGGTCCCACCTGGGGTCCTGGGGATGGGGTCTGGGGCCTTTCTACTCAGATCGAGAAGAAGCTGGAGCCACTGGCGCAGCAGGAAGATGAGCACGCAGACCTGACTCAGAGCCGCCGCCCGCTCACCGGCTGCACCATTTTCTTGGGCTATACCTCCAACCTCATCAGTTCAGGCCTCCGGGAGACCATTCGTTACTTGGTGCAGCACAATATGGTAAGGATCGCATGGTGGCTCAATTATTGAGCAATGAAACTCATCGGTCATCTCCATAACATGGGGAGATAGGGCTTTTTTTTTTCTTTTTTGCTGGACCTAGAACGTGAATTCAAGACCTGGGCATTGTGTCCCTTGACTTTTTCCCTCAAGCTCGGTGCTCTGCCCCTTGGGTCACAGCTGAGCTTGGCTTTGTAGCAGGCTCCACACGGAGGGTCATAGGTGAAGGCTGATGTTTGGAGTCCTGCCAACAATGAAGGCCAACCTCACTGCTGTGTCTGCAGGTGGATGTGTTGGTGACCACGGCCGGGGGTGTGGAGGAGGATTTCATCAAGTGCCTGGCCCCCACCTACTTGGGCGAGTTCAGCCTCAGGGGAAAGGAACTCCGGGAGAATGGGATCAACCGGTGAGAGCCACAAAAGATATTGGGCAGAACTGGGCTGAGGAGGTCCCGCAGACTGACTCCCATGTCTCCTGCCCCCAGGATTGGGAATTTGTTGGTGCCCAATGACAATTACTGCAAGTTTGAAGACTGGCTGATGCCCATCCTGGACCAGATGGTTCTGGAGCAGAACACGGAGGTGACGCTGGCATGTTGTATGTGTATGGGAGTGGCGCCAGAATAGTGGAGTCAGGGCAGGTGTGGACTAAAACTCCCCCCCCCCCCCCAGGGTGTGAAGTGGACGCCTTCGAAGATGATTGCCCGTCTAGGCAAGGAAATCAACAACCCGGAGTCAGTGTATTATTGGGCCCAGAAGGTGAGGGCTGGGCAAGGGCAGAGTGAACCCCAGAATCTGAAAAGTAACAAAAGCCTTTGCTTTTGCTAGGCATTCCGTATGAGTTTGCTCACATCTTCCTCCTCTTGAGTCAGGAAGTGTTGTCACCCTAGTTCCACAGCTAGTGAAACCCTAGAGATGCCACTGGGATGGGAGCCAGGGCACCCCCTGCAGGCTTGGAGCTGCAGTCGCTGCCCTCCCTGTCCTCCCTCAGAACCACATCCCCGTGCTGAGCCCAGCGCTCACTGATGGCTCAATAGGAGACATGATCTTCTTCCACTCCTACAAGAACCCAGGCCTGGTACTGGACATCGTGGAGGGTGAGTGCTGGAGCCCCAGGGGAGTGGGGAAAGGACCCACTGAGACCAATGCCCAAGCTCAGCCTTCTCTCCACAGACCTGCGGCTCATCAACACACAGGCCATCTTTGCCAAGCGCACTGGGATGATCATCCTGGGTGGAGGTGTGGTCAAGCACCATATTGCCAACGCCAACCTCATGGTGAGTGGAGTGGTCCCTGCCCACTGTGTAGACATGGGGTCCAAGGCATAGGCCACAGCTGTGACACATACCTGTAGTCTCAGCTGAGGAGGCTGAGGCAGGAGGATTGCTTGGGCCCAGGAGTTTGATGCCAGCCTGGGCAACACAGACCCTGAGTGTAGTGTGGATTGGATGAGCCAGGCACTGGTGGCTCACGCCTATAATCCTAGCTACTTACTAGGCTGAGATCTGGGGATAGCAGTTTGCAACCAGTCTGGGCAGAAAGAAAGTCTTTGAGACTCTTTATCTTCAATTAACAGCTAGAAAGCCACAAGTGGAGATGTGGCTCAAGTGGTAGAGCAAGAGCCTCAAGCACAAGTTTAGGGACAGGGCCCAGGACCTGAGTTCAATTCCCCCTTCTCCCTCTCCCCCGGCCAAAATAAAAAAAAGCCAGATGAGTAAGGGGCAGAAATAGGCTTCCAAGAAACTGGTGTGAGCAGAGGCTTTGGGAAGGTGTCTGGCTAAGGCCCTGGGTGACTGAAGCTGGCAGTGAGCAGCTAAGCGGCTGCAGGGGGCCTGGCCAGTGCCTTGGTGTTGCTACAGGGCTTCTCTGGGGTGAAGCGCTTTGCTTTGCTGAGGTAAAAGGGGCCTCCAGCGCCCTCTGATGGCCATGAAAGGAACAGAGAGATGGTGATGGGATGAATGAACCAGGACCAAAGGTGGCACTGGAGGGGGTTGGGTTTGGAGGTTTTCTGAGGTAGGTAGAGCAGAGGGTTGTTCACAGAGGTGCGGTATCCATTAGGGTTTGATGTGTGCTTAAGACTGGGTCTCTAGCCGGGCGCTGGTGGCTCACGCCTGTAATCCTAGCTACTCAGGAGGCTGAGATCTGAGGATCGCGGTTCAAAGCCAGCCTGGGCAGGAGAGACCGTGAGACTCCTATCTCCAATAAACCACTAGAAAACCGGAAGTGGCGCTGTAGCTCAAGTGGTAGAGCGCTCGCCTTGAACTGAAGAGCTGAGGGACAGCGCCCAGGCCCAGAGTTCAAGCCCCACGACCGACAAAAAAAAAAAAAGACTGGGTCTCTATCACTTGAGCCACAGCTCCATCCACTTGTGCCTTTTTGGTGGTTAACTGGAGATAAGAATCTCAGACTGCTGGGCGCTGGTGGCTCATGCCTGGATTCCTGCTCAGGAGGCTGAGATCTGAGAATCACGGTTCAAAGCCAGCCAGGGCGGGAAAGTCCACGAGACTCTTATCTCCAAAAAACCACCAGAAAACCGGAAGTGGCGCTGTGGCTCAAGCAGTAGAGTGCTAGCCTTGAGCTGAGGGACAGCGCTCAGGCCCAGAGTTCAAGCCCCATGACCGACTCCCTCCCTCCCCCCTAAAAAACAGATGCAACCCTGTGAGCACCTGCACACAGATTGCAGGTGATCTTGTGCAGTTTCTAGCTTGCTTGTGGTTTGTGACTGGTCACAGATCCACTGTGGAATTTTCCACCATGGAATCTTGGCAATATCTTGGGTCTGAAGTGTTTTTGGATTCTGGGAACCACCAGGGCTCTTATTCCTCTAGCCGACCCTGACTCCAGGCTTCGTCAGATCTTTCCTGATGAGGGACTTGCCCCTCAGCCCCTCAGTGCTGGCTGACCAGGCCTGCCCTGCCCGGCCCCTCCCATTCTCTCCCTCCAGAGGAACGGGGCTGACTACGCAGTATACATCAACACGGCCCAGGAGTTTGATGGCTCTGATTCGGGTGCCCGGCCTGATGAGGCTGTGTCCTGGGGCAAGATCCGGATGGATGCACAGCCGGTCAAGGTAGAAGCTGGCTGTCTGGGCCCTGGGTTTCCCGGGTCCCCTGGCTTCCCCGCTCACCCTGTCTCTCTGCAGGTCTATGCTGATGCCTCTCTGGTCTTCCCCCTGCTCGTGGCTGAGACCTTCGCCCAGAAAGCAGATGCCTTTGCCCCTGAGAAGAAGGAGGACTGAGAAGAACCGGGAGGAGCCAGGAAGGCCACGCCCCTTTATTTATTAGTTTGTACACAAGCCCCTCCCAACTCCATGGCCCACACTGTCTGGGGAATAAATGGTCTCTGTTGGTGCTTCCGTCTTGGTCCTTGGGCTCAGCCCGCCCCATCCTCCACTTCAAAGGCCTCTTCCCGCCAGCACTGGATGCTGCCCCCCATTGCTGTTAGCAGGCAGGGCTCTGTGGGGTGGTATGCCAGCGACTGTACCACACCGGGACCCACAGGCAGGGTCAGCGCCAGGGCACCCTGGGAATCAAGGAATAGTTAGCAGTGGCCAGCTACCCCACCCCAAAGCTCTCAACCTTCAAACATGGACCAGACCAGACACCCCCCTCCAGCGCCCTCTACCTCTGGGCCTAGGCACTGTCCTTACCGCTCCATTTGCACAAGGCTTGCATTCTAACACTGGAGCCATAAAAAGCCACTTCTGGGGTTAGTTGGAGATGAGAGATTCTCACAGGGGCTTTTCTGCCCCAGCTGGCTTCAAGCCTTGATCCTCAGATCTCAGCTTCCTGACTAGCTGGGATTACAAGCCTGAGCCACCAGCCCCTGTTAGCAGTGCATATGTTTAATGTAGCACAATAGATATCACAGACACAGAAGCAACAGGCCAAATGACTATGGACTGCAACTTGCAAAATTTTGAGCATATAAATATTTCTATTTTGGTCTGGGAAGGTGGCTCAGCAGTAGAGTGCTTCCCCCTTGCATGCATGAGGCCCTGGGTTTGATTCCTCAGCACCACATAAGCAGAAAAAGCTGGAAGTGGCGCTGTGGCTCAAGTGGTAGAGCGCTAGCCTTGAGCTGAAGAGCTGAGGGACAGCGCCCAGGCCCAGAGTTCAAGCCCCACGGCCGACCAAAAATAAATAAAAAGAAAGAAAAAGATGGGTGTGGGCCGGGAAGGTGGCTTAGTGGTAGAGTGCTTGCCTAGCATGCACGAAGTCCTCAGTACCACATATACATACACACACAGAAAAAGCTGGAAGTGGTGCTGTGGCTTAAGTGGTAGAGTGCTAGCCTAAGGGTAGTGCCGAGGCCCTGAGTTCAAGCCCCAGAACTGGCAAAAAACAACAAGAAAAAGATGGGTGAAGGTGGTTCATGCGTGTAATCTTAGCTACTTAGGAGGCTGAGATAGGAGGATTGTGATTCAAAGCCAGCTCCAGCAGGAAAGTACCTGTGAGA
The DNA here is from genome assembly GCF_000151885.1 of Dipodomys ordii. Taxonomy (NCBI): domain Eukaryota; kingdom Metazoa; phylum Chordata; class Mammalia; order Rodentia; family Heteromyidae; genus Dipodomys; species Dipodomys ordii. The sequence goes on along the minus strand of NW_012267400.1, from coordinate 224,813 downwards.
CTCTTATCTCCCATGAACCACTTAAAAACTCGGAGTGGTGCAGTGGCTCAAGTGGCAGAGGACCAGCCTTGAGCACAGAGATGCGAAGAACAGCCCTGAGTCAAGACCCACAATGAATTAAAAAACCAAACAAAAAAAGGCAGAACACAGCCACTGGCCTCCAATCCCCCCGATCCCCATGCGACTAACCTAAGCGGGGATGGCCTGTCCCCAGCCCAAGCGCAGGCCGGGGCTGGCGGCCACACCCGAGGACACTCGGGGATCAATCAAGCGTGCTGACCTCTCTGCCATCCGCTGCCCTTGCCCAGGGGTCTCTTCTTTCTTGTGGCTCAGCCTGGTTTCGTGGCCCTATCTGACCTTCATCCGGCTGCTGCCACTTTCGCAAAGTCCTGTTTGGTACCAGGGCTTTACCTCAGGGCTTTGCTTGTTCAGCTTGCTTGCTTAGTTGGCACTCTACCGCTCCAACCACACCTGCAGCCCTACTTTCTGTTGACTAATGGAAGATAAGAGCCTCGGGACCTTTTTACCCAGGCTGGCTTTGAACCCTGATCCTGCCAGGTCTCATCCTCCTGACTAGCTAGGATTACAGGTGTGAGCTACAGCACTGGGCTCTAAAGTCTCGTGACTGGTGTATGTGCCTTGCCTCTGTGTCTCCGCATATGCTATTCCCTTTGCCTGGAATGCATTTCCGGCTCTGTCATTCCTTTTGGACCCTATTATTCACTCTCCTCAGACCCAGGCTGGCAGGGCTGGCAGAGGGGCTGGGGGGGGGGGAGTTAAGGCTCACCTCCACCAGGTCCCAGAAGTACACCTTCCCATCCTCAGAGCAGCTGACCACGTGTGTGTCGCGCTCACTCAGGCAGCAGTCCAGCTTGTACTCTTGGTTCTTGTGGCCCGTGTACCTGGGGTGGGCGGGACGAGGTCTCGGTGAGGACCCTGGGCTGAGGGAGGGGAAGGACCCCAGCACTGTGCAGACTCACTCGCCCAACAGCTCCCCGGTGTCTTTGTCCAGAAGCCGCAAGGTGGAATCCAGGCTGGACACCAGGATGCACTGCCCGTCCCGGCTGAAGCAGGTGCAGGTGATGGGGCCTGGAGGGAGGACAGGATAGAGGGGGTGAGGCTGGGGTGCCCCTGGCCACTGCACCATCTCCCCTGTCTGTTCCCCAAGCCTGGGCCACACTCACTGCCCACATAGTCTGAGAAGAGCTGCCCCATCCTCAGGTCATAGCGCCTCACGCGGCCGTCCACGGAGCTGCGGCAGACGGTGGGCCAGAAGGCCAGGGTTAGTTCAGGCAACGGGGTTGCTCCTCTTCTAGCCCAGCATCCTGTGAGCAGGGCCGGCCCTGCTCTTCCCGTGTAGGACTGGGATTTGGAGGTTCTGGTGCGAGACTCAGGCGCAACATTACCTGTCTCCGAGGATCTACAGCCCCCTTTCCAAGCCCCTAGGGCCCTCCTCCATCCCCCTTCTACAGATCAACTGCCACAAAAGCCCACCCTGTGAATCTACCTGCAGATCAAAGATAGCTGATCCAGGGCTGGGAAGGTGGGCTCAGTGGGAGAGTGCTTGCCTAGCATGCATGAAGCCCTGGGTTTGATTCCTCAGTACCACAGACACAGAAAAAGCTGGAAGTGGTGCTGTGGCTCAAATGGTAGAGAGCTAGCTTGGGACAGCGCCCAGGCCCTGAGTTCAGGGCCTTTCCCAGGACTGGCAAAAAAAAAAAAAAAAAGCAGAGCTGGGTGGGGTGTAGCTTGCTTGGTGTTAATGAAGCCTCATGATCCACCCCCAGTGCTTCCCCCAAAAAACAAATCAAACAAAACACTGCATCTGTACCAAGTGTGTAGATGTTTTCTTTGTTGCTAATGAGAATTGTCCCGTTCCCCCCAGCCGAACGCACGTCTTGATCTCGAGTGCTTGCTCTTCCCTCAGTTTTACACTAGGTGGCACCCTCCCCAAGCTTTGAGTCTCCCAACATCACAGGGCTTGGGCTCACCCCACCAACCCTACTACAACTCTCTAAAGTGCCCCAAGAGAGCTTCTCTCGTGCCTTCTCCAGTTCCCTTGGTTCTTATCATCACTGCTTCGATTGCGTTAGAAGGAACTTCCCTCTCATGCCCACTGAAACTGGCCTGCTGGGGGAGTCGCTCCTGAGGAAGTTTAGATAACAGCTTGGTTTCAGTTAGGTGATATGGAATTTCAGTGTGGTCAACTTGTGTGTGCGTGTGTATGTGTGTGTGCGTACAGGTACTGGGTGCTGTCCCTAAGTTGTGTGTGTGTGTGCGTACAGGTACTGGGTGCTGTCCCTAAGTTGTGTGTGTGTGTGTGTACAGGTACTGGGTGCTGTCCCTAAGTTTTTTTTTGCTCAAGACTAGCACTCTACCACTTGAGTCCCAGTTTTGACTTTTTGGTGGCTCACTGGAGCTAAGAATCTCATGGACTTTTCTGCCTGGGCTGGTTTTGACCTGTGATCCTCAATCTCAGCCTCCTGAGTAGCTAGGATGACAGTGTGAGCTGCTGGCACCCAGCTTATCGGCTGTATTTCTTTCTTTTTTTTGGTTGTAACCGGGGTGGCCTATGATTTGGGACTGACTATCCTGCGCTAACTTACCCCCTTCTGGGGTTACAGGCCTGGGATGTAGCTCCTGGACAGCCAGAGGCAGCTTCTTCCACTAGGAGATCTACAAAGGCCTCCTCAAGTGTGCAGCATTCTCACTGGGGTTTGCAGGCTGAAAGCAGACAAATGTGCAGTCCAAGGAGCAAGGTGTAAAATAACTCTGACAAGAGCCATCGCTTTGTATTTAGCTGGCTATACTGGACCCAACAGCCTAGGCTAAAAAACATCAAAATGATACAACTTTGGTGGGGGGGTCGGGGAGGATGGGATGGGAAGGGGAAACAAAGGAGGAGGCTACAATGCTTGATAAGAAATGTACTCATTATCTTACCCATGTAATTGTAATCCCTCTGTACAGTATTTTCACAATAAAAAAGAATTATAAAAAAAAACAAACAAAAAAAAATCAAAATGAAGCAAGGTGCTGGTGATTTGAGAATCAAAGTTCAAAGCCAGTCTGGGTGGACAAATTCCAGACTCTTATCTCCAATTAACCAGCAAGAAGCTAGAAGTGGAGGTGTGGCTCAAGTGGCAAGTGCTAGCTTTGATCAAAAAAAGCAAAGTGAATGCAAGGAGCATATTCTTAGAAGAGGAACACAAAGGCTCAATGCCGAGCCCTAGCACCTGAATACACATAAAGGAAGTTGGCCACATTGAAGTTACACATTACAAAACTGAAACTGGTATCTGAACTTCCGAAAAATCAGGAGAGGAACTATGGCCAAATTTCCCCCAGCAAGCCAGTTTCAACTGTCTGGTAGAGAATTTCCTTTTTTCCCTTAACTCTTACACAAAAAGGTAGTTATGGTAAGCACTTCCTTTCCTTTCATTTATTTAAAAAAAATAACATACATAAAAATTCCGGGCCAGGCACTGGTGGCTCATGCCTGTAATAAGTGGTAGAGTGCCAGCCTTGATCAAAAAAGCAAAATGAACCAAAGGAGGATATTCTTTCTTTTTTTGTGTCGGTTGTGGGGCCTGAACTCTGGGCCTGGGCGCTGTCCCTCAGCTCTTCAGCTCAAGGCTAGTACTTTACCACTTGAGCCACAGCGCCACTTCTGGCTTTTTCTGCTTATATGGTGCTGAGGAATTGAACCTGGGGCCTCATGCATGCAAGGCAAGTGCTCTACCACTGAGCCACCTTCCCAGCCCCCAAAAGGAGGATATTCTTAGAAGAGAAACACAAAGGCTCAATGTCTATGTGCATCTGATCATATAAAACATAATATTTATCAAAATGAACTCCAGGAAGTAGAAATGAGGGTTTTTCCTTTGTTGTTTCTTTTCTTTTTGTCTTTGTTTATCTGTCTTTGGGAGGGTATGTGGGGAAGCACAGAAATGAAGGGACGATGGGTGAACAAACGCAGCAGTGGCACTCAACAGACACTATGTGGAAAATGAACTACACAACCTCTGAATGGTGATTGGAAGTAAAAACTTGGAGAGAGTACGGGAAGGGGTGAGACTTTGTCCAAAAAGAAATGTATGCCAAGCACTGGTGGCTCATACCTGTGATCCTAGCTACTCAGGAGGCTGAGGTCTGAGGATTGTGGGTCCAAACCAGCTTGGGGAGGAAAGTCCAAAGACTTATCTCCAATTAACCACAAAAACAATGGAAGTGGCGCTGTGGCTCAAGTGGTAGAGCGCTAGCCTTGAACTGAAGAGCTCAGGGACAGCGCCTAGGCCCAGAGTTCAAGACCCCCATGACCACCTCCCCCCCAAAAAATGTACTCATTATCTAATTTATTAACTGTAACCCAGGTTTCTAGGTACACTATGCACTTCTAGGATCCCATCCATCAGCTTTATAAGATTGAAGAAAAAACAAAAACAAGAACAGTTTGGGAAACCCTGACTTTAAGTCTGTTCTCTGCCAAAAATGGGGCCCAAAACTTTTTTTTTGGCTTGCACTCAGGGTCTGGAGCTTGCTAGTTAGGCCCGCCTATTTTCTCAGCCACACGACACTCTCCCATCATCCAAATTCAGGGCCTTCTGTATGCCACCACCAGCCCAGGTGCTTAGACTCTAAGCACCGAGAAGCGATTTGGTTTCCAGTGGTCGCCAGGGGTGGACAGAGGCCCTGCACCCACTCACCCTGCCAGGACCTCATGGTCTGACACCTTTACACTGGATACGCCGTCCCTGGCTTCGTCCAGCTTCTGCACGGGCTCGGGCCTCCTAGACCGGCAGTCCCAGCAGCGGATACTGGAATCAATAGAGCCTGGGAGGCCAGCATGAAGGTGGTCAGGTTAGGGGTGCTGGACAGCCTCCTGCTTCCTCCTACCAGGCCTCAGACTTACCCGACAGGATGACTGTGGCCTCTTCATTAAACTGCACCGTGTTCACCTTCTGAGAAACAGACATTGCTACTCAATAGGAAGTAGGCGTTGGAAGACAAGGCTAAATATGGGTCCCCAGAGGCGCAGGTGGCTCATGCCTGTAATCATAATCCTAATTACTTCAGGAGGCTGACTTGAGGAGACCAGTGCTGGCAGGAAAGTCCTCGAGACTCTTATTTCCAATTAACCACCAAAATGCCGAAAGTGGGGCTGTGGCGCAAGTGGCAGATCACTAGCCTTGAGTGAAAAAGCTGAGAGACAGCGTCCAGGCCCTGAGTTCAAGCTCCAGTACCGGCAGAAAAACCAATAAAACAACACAGGGGTCCAAGGAGTAGAGGGTCGCAAGTGAGAGGTTCCCCGTGACCGGCCGTGCGGACAGGGACATCTGGGGACCGCTGTAGTGGATGTCCTGGGCACCACCCCTCCGCCACTCCCACGCTCAAGAAGGCCTCCCGCTGGCGCTTACCCCCGCGTGGCCTCTGAATTTGCGCACGACCTGCCCAGAGGCCACGTCCCACAGCACCACCGCCTTGTCCCCGCCGCCGGAGCAGAGATGGCTGTTGTCAAAGGAGCTGGAGACCAAGAAAGGGGTCAACGCCGACTTCCGATCGCTCGCAGCCTCGGCGCCCGCGTCCCGGGGCCTCGCCCCCAGCTCACCCGGCTGCGTCCAGCACCTCGTAGCCGTGACCGCTGTACGCCCGCAGCAGCGTCCCCCGCAGCGGGTTCCACAGCTTCAGGGTCTTGTCGCTGCCGCACGTCAGGCAGTAATGGCCGTCCGCTGGGGGACATCAGGCTGGGGATCAGCGGGCCGCGCGCCTCGGGGG
>NW_012267400.1:215287-218233 GCF_000151885.1 Dipodomys ordii | reverse complement strand
AGGTCCTCCATAGCCCCAGGTCCAGCGAGGTACCAAAGGCGGCTCCGCCCCAGCCGCGCTTTCCTCAACTACTGGCTGAGGAGGCGGGCTGTAGCCAGGGCGACGGCCGCGCCACGCCCACCCGTGGCCCCGCCCCCATCGCTGATTGGCAGAGACGGGCTCGGGGTGGAGCGTTCCCCCGGATTGGCCGGGGGCGGGGAGGGGGTGGGGCCCGCGGGCAATTCGGGGCGCTCACCATTAAAGCGCACGGCTCGCACGGCCCCTTGGCCGCAGTCCAGCGTCTTCAGCCGCTTCCGAGGCAGCTCCGGGGCCCGCGGCTTCGGCTGAGGGAAAGCCATCGTGCCAGGCCCCCTCTGTCCGCGCCAACGTGGGAACCGATCACTCGGCCCCGGGGGAGGCGGCGGCCCGGCGCCGCTCAGCCGCCACGCTCGGTGTAACGTTATTACCGTTCCCCCAGGACACTTCCGGTTTCCAACATCCGGGCTCGCCACCTCAGTCACAATTCGGGGAATACCGAAGTCCGATTTCAGGCTCGCTCTCGGTTCCCATTTTCTATCCTCCAGGATCATTCTACGCCTCTTGTCATTTTTCGTCCACTGGCTACGGCGTCATCCTGGCACTGGCCATAGGGAACGAAAACGTGAGGGCGTCGGGTGCTACTTTAAAAGCTGTCCCCCTCCCGCGCCGGAAGCTGCCACTCTCCCAGCGGAAGAGGCGTGACCAGGTCGCAGTCTGGCTATGTCCACCAACAATATGTCCGACCCACGGAGGCCCAACAAAGTGCTCAGGTGAGGACCCCGGTGTCATGGCGACGGGGCTCGCGGCCGTGGGCGTGGGTCAGGGCCGGGCGGAGCGTTTGTCCATCCAGGGGGCCGGGCTCTTCCACTGGTGACCTTTGAACCTGCCGCAGGTACAAGCCTCCGCCGAGCGAGAGTAACCCGGCCCTGGACGACCCGACGCCGGACTACATGAACCTGCTGGGCATGATCTTCAGCATGTGCGGCCTCATGCTTAAGGTGGGCGGCGCCTGGGCGTGGCTCCGCCCCGGAATGAGCGTGGGGGACCAGGTGGTGGGGCCTGGGATTGGCTGCGGGCGGGGCTGGCGTGGACCCGACGTGGAAAGTCCCACTTTTAGGAGAAGTGGGAATTGAGGCCGAGCTGGGTACTTGGTGACAGATTGTGCACGGATTGAGGTTTGCTTGTGTGGTGCCAAATATCTGGAATTGGGAACTGAATCCCGCAGGTCTCCACCTTCAGTTAGCCCCTCTGGGAAGCCTGCCGTACCGGGCAGAAACCTGTACTTGAGCCGGACGCCTGAGGCTCACGCCTGTAATCCTACTCAGAGGGCTGAGATCTGAGGATCGCGGTTCGAAGCCACCCCAGACAGGAAAGTCTGTGAGATTTACCTCTAGTAAACTACCAGGAGAGAGAGAGAGAAAAAAAAAGCCAAAAGTAGAGCTGTGGCTCAAGTGGTAAAGTGCCATGCCAGCCTTGAGCAAAAAAATCCCAGGGACAGTGCCCAGGCCTGAGTTCAAGCCCTAGGACTGTCACGCATGCATGCATGCACTCAGGTAACCATACACGCAGAGGACCCCCCCAAAAGGGATGAGACCTGAGGGAGTTCTTGGGTGAAGGGGAGCAAGGTTTGAGCTATACAAAGAAGGATCAGTGATCAGGAAGCGGCTGCTGGGGATGTGACTGGTGGCTTGCCTCTAACCTACTGGGCCTGTCCATCCATCTTTCCTTAGCTGAAGTGGTGCGCTTGGGTTGCCGTCTACTGCTCCTTCATCAGCTTTGCCAATTCCCGGAGCTCGGAGGACACCAAGCAGATGATGAGTAGCTTTATGTAAGGCTTGGCCAAAGAGGGAAGGGGTCCTGGTTAAAGGGTGGGGGAACCCAGGCCTGTCACCCAGGACTGACTGACGCCTCTTTCCTGTCCCAGGTTGTCTATCTCTGCTGTGGTGATGTCCTATTTACAGAACCCTCAGCCCATGACGCCCCCCTGGTGATGTCATCCTCAAGGGGTCACAGTGTGGACTCCCTTTATCCACCTTCCTGGCGTAGCCTTTGGCTGTCTCCACCTCTTGCCCTCAGCTGCTGCCTTAGGTATGCTCAGGGCCCCCAGCTGGATGGAGAGAACCTGATTTTTTTTTTCCCCTGGGGTTCCACTTCTGCTCCATTGTAGAGGGAAAAGCCTTAGGCTTACCATTTTTGTGTTCCCTGCCCTGACATGCTGTGGGGGAGACATTTAATATTTCAGAGTGTATTTGTTTTCTGTGGAAAGTGTTGATTAAATAAAGTTTTTCACTCTGGCCGTCCTGTTGTGGCCTCTCTTCTCCTCATTGGGATACTCCAGTTCCTCCACATAGGCGTGTGTGTGTGTGTGTGTGTGTGTGTGTGTGTGTGGTCCCAGGCTGAACCTTCTGGTGTTTACCTCCTTCTTTCATAAGATTTGAATCTGAAGTCGGGCACCAGGGACAGGACAGTGACTCTACCTTAGGGCAGCTAATAGCCTTTCCACCTAAGGAATTAGGGCATTTTTTGTGCCCCCAACTCCGTGTTATGCAGGTGCTCTACTACAGATCTCACCTCCATCCCTACAGTTCATTTGTTGGAGAATAATCTCTGCTAACTGCAGGTATCGATAGGAGGAGGGATGGCGTGTGCGACTCAGGATCCTACCTGGCTAGTCCGGCCCCCCACCTGTCTATAAGATCCTGGTGTGCTTCCTAACCAGGACGGGCTCTGGCCTCGGGCGACCGTTACCCAACGTCCCAGTCCCCAGGAGACAGAGCAGGACACTTCTCAGCCCCGGCTTCCAGCCACGCTGGGCGGCTCCAGGACCCATCCCTGACGCTGGCCGGGCGGGACGCCCAGGGTCCCCGTGTTCTGCTCGGTAGGAAGGACTCGTCCCTTGGAAAAGCTGACTAGGCTCCGCCGGAGACC
>NW_012267400.1:208265-214227 GCF_000151885.1 Dipodomys ordii | reverse complement strand
TGGGAGGGCCGGCCGCCTCTCCGGGCCTCGCCGGCTCCGAGGCCGTCGTTGTGGAGCTCGGGGCTTTGCCTGTGGCCTGGCCTGGCTCGTGCTGGCGGGCCCCTGACGGCCCGTGTGTGTTCGGGTCCCCTGCAGACGTGTCCCCCGGTGAAGCCGGACATGCTGAACGTCCACCTCCTGGCCCACACGCACGACGACGTGGGCTGGCTCAAGACCGTGGAGCAGTACTTCTACGGCTGTGAGTAGGGCGGGCGGCGGCCCCCCCCCCCCGGGCCCGGCCTCGGGCTCTTCCCCACGTTGCTGTGTCCACAGTCCGGAACGACATGCAGCACGCGGGCGTGCAGTACATCCTGGACTCGGTGCTCTCCGCCCTGGCGGCCGAGCCCTCCCGGCGCTTCGTCTACGTGGAGATGGCCTTCTTCTCGCGCTGGTGGCGCCAGCAGACCAACGCGACGCAGGAGACCGTGCGGGACCTGGTGCGCCAGGGTGAGTGGCCCGAGGAAGCGAAAGAGGAAGCGGAAAAGGAGGCCGAGCCGCCTCCGAGGTCTTGCAGCCGTGCCCAGCCGTCTCCGCACTGCCGCGGCCGTGCGCGCGTCCAGTCCCAGCCCCCCCCAGCGGGAGCGCCCCTCTCCCCTTCCCCGACCGCGGACCCGCGCTCCTAGCTCCACCTCTTGGCTCAGGACGCCTGGAGTTCGCCAACGGCGGCTGGGTGATGAACGACGAGGCGGCCACCCACTACGGCGCCATCGTGGACCAGATGACCCTCGGGCTGCGCTTTCTGGAGGACACGTTCGGCAGCGACGGGCGTCCCCGCGTGGCCTGGCACATCGACCCCTTTGGCCACTCTCGGGAACAGGCCTCGCTGTTTGCTCAGGTGCAATCCTGACCTCTCTGGCCCGCACTGGCTCCTCCCCGGCCGTCAGGCCCCGCCCTTCCCCTGCCACATCCGCCGGGAGACCCTGGCCTGCTGAGCCCCCCCCCCCCATGCAGTCCTCCAGTGTCCAGTTGTTCCCTCCGCCCTCACCAGGCTGCCCAGGGGTCTGGTCACCCTCCGCCCGCCAGGACCGTGGTTGCACCCCAAGCCTCGTGGCACGCGCAGACCCAGCCTCCTTAATGGGCTGGGGTCTTGGCTGAAGCGGTGGACCGCCTGCTTAGCTGGAGTTCCAGTTCAAGCAGTTCACACCCCAGTACCTCAAAAAACAAATGACCCCATCCTGAAACCAGCTCCCATTCCTGTCCTCTGACCCACCGTTCTTAGCGATTTTTTTTTTTTGTGGTGGTTATGGGGCTTGAACTCAGGGCTTGGACACTGTCTCTAAGCTCTTTTGCTCAAGGCTAGCACTCTACCACTATGAGCTACAGAGTGATTAATTGGAGATAAGAATCTCCTGGGGACTTTCCTGCCCTGGCTGGCTTCAAACCAGATCCTCCAATCTCAGCCTCTTGAGTTGGTAGGATTACAGGTGTGACTCACCAGAGCCTGGTCTCCTTTCAGCTTTAACTGAAGGGCAGGGATGGGTCTGGCCTACTCCCTCTCAGCTGCCCGGCAGAACCTTCTGGTCCTTCCCAAGCTCAGGCACCTTGCCAGACAATGTGGTGCATGCCTGCAGTCCCAGCACTCTTGAGGCTGAGGAGGATCATTAATGTGAGGCCAGCTTGGACTGCATAGCCAGATCCAATCTCAAAAAGCAAAATGAGAACTGGGCTTTGTTCATGCCTGTAATTCTAGTTACTTGGAAGGCCTGCAGTTCTAAGCCTGCCAGGGCAAACATTACTGAAATCCACCTCAAGAAATAAATTAGGTATAGTGCTTCACATCTGTAATCTTAACTAAGAGACAGGCAAAGGTAGTTTGAAGCAGACAGGGACAAAAAGGGAAGGGGGACTCTACCAAAAAAAGAATGCAGCATCAAAAGGGCCTGGTGGCATGGCTCAAGCGGTAGAGTGTCTGCCTGACCAGTGCAAGGCCCTGAATTCAGAGCTCCATCCTGCAGAGCCAGCAACTCTACCCTCACAAAGAACAAAACTCCCAAACTGGAAGCCTCCTAAGTTTCAGTGCTTAGTTTCTGGCTCACATCCACCCTTCCCAAGGGGAGCTGGGTGGTTGGAGGCTGGGTGTGTATTGATTCATCTGTCCCCTCGCACCCCACTCCCAGATGGGCTTTGATGGCTTCTTCTTTGGGCGGCTTGATTATCAAGACAAACAGGTGCGGAAGGAAAAGCTGGAGATGGAGCAGTTGTGGAGGGGCAGCAGCAGCCTGAAGCCACCCACTGCTGACCTCTTCACAGGTGAGGGGCCCCAAGCAAGGGAGGATCCTGGGCTTGACTTACTGATCTGTGAATACTGTCCTAAGACCATTAATCATTAAGCAGGTGTCCTGCCTCCAGAGAACTCTTTTGTACTGGGGCCTGGAGGAGATTGGGATGTTTGCAATTGGAAGCTGTCTCCATCTGACACTGGCCTGTCACCCCCAGGGACTTGGGAGTGGGAGGCACCAGTAGGAGGGTGGTGGCCCAGACCAGCCAGGGGATAAACTGAAATCCTACGGCAACGCAAAAGGGGCTAGAGCTGTGACTCAAGGGGTGGAGCGGCTGCCCGGCAAGCGCGAGGCCATAGGTTCAATCCCCACAATCGTCAAAAGAAAAAAAAAAAACTTCAAATGACTTGTGCCCACGAGCCTCCATTTTCCTTCTGCAGCGGGCCTTCCTGGCGGTGAAGCCCATCCTGGGTGGGCGTGGCAGGCTTTGAGCCCAGGGCAGGTGTGGGGCATTGAGCATCTCCCTCCCCTGAACCTAGTGTGGCTTACAGGTGTGCTCCCCAACGGTTACAACCCACCGGACAATCTGTGCTGGGATATACTGTGTGCGGACGCGCCAGTGGTGGAAGACCCCCAAAGCCCAGAGTACAACGCCGACAAGCTGGTCCGTTACTTCCTAAAATTGGCTAAGACTCAGGTAACTCCTGCATCCAGGACTTTGAGGAGGTTGTAGAGCATACACCGAGGCCTTTCCACAGCCCAAGGGGTAGGAGGAGGGAGACCAAGTGTTACCATTCCACTCACCACCACCATGGCCGCCTCCTTCATGGCGTGGTAAAACAGCGTGGTAGCTGGACATGGCGGTGCATGCCTATAATCCCAGCTACTTCAGAAGCAGAGATGGGAGAATCAAGGTTCAAGGCTGACCAGGGCAAAATTCTGGGACCCTATCTAAAAAAACAAGCTAAAAGCAAAAAAGGGTGGTGGTCCAAGTGGGAGTGGACCAGGAGAGCATGAGGCCTTGAGTCTGTCCCTTGTACTGCTAAAATAGCAACAACAAATTTTAAACAAGTTGGGTAATGGTGGCTCATATGTAATCTTAGCTACTCAGGAGGCTGAGATATGAGGATCATGGTTCAAAGCCAGTCTAGGCAGGAAAAGACCATGAGCCAGAAGTGGAGCTGTGGCTCAAGTGCTAGAGCATCAGCCTTGAGTTCAGGCCCCCGTCCTGGCACACAAACACATACTAAAACACCCCCAAAACATAGCACAGTGATGTAGTGGCCTTAGCTGTGTTATGGGTCCACGAGACCTACTTAAATACCACTGGTAGTGGTTGTTGTTATTGTTATTATTATTAGTTGGTTGGGGGGCTTGAATTCAGAGCCTGGGAGCTGTCCTTGCCTGTTTTTCCTCAAGACTAGCACTCTACCACTTGAGCCACAGGTCCACTTTTGTTTTTTTGAGTGGTTTATTGGAGATAAGAGTCTCATGGGGACTTTTCTACCCGGCTGGCTTTGAACCGAGATCCTCAGATCTCAGCCTCTTGAATAGCTAGGATTACAGGTGTGAGCCACCGGTGCCCAGCCCTCTGGCTATTTTTACTTATATATTCCTATGACCATGTGCCATATATGCACATATATTTCTTTTGGTGGTACTGGGAATTGAACTCAGGGACTCACCCTTGGGTGAGCCCTATAGGACTTGAGCTGTGCTCTCAGTCCTTTAGTTCCTTAGTTCCTCCCCTACCCCCCCCCCTCCATAGGGTCTCATACTTTTGCCTTAATCCATGACCCTCCTACATTTGCCTCCCAAGTAGCTGGGAATACAGGCATGTGTCACCAGGCCCCACTCCCCTGTATATTCTTGGCCATGTAGAGAACCAGCTAGACATAGGAGGTCCAGGACTCTGGTTTGAGGACTCCCTTCTGGCCTCCAGGGCCAGTACTACCGCACCAAGCACACGGTGATGACCATGGGCTCCGACTTCCAATATGAGAACGCCAACTTGTGGTTCAAGAACCTGGACAAGCTCATCCGTCTGGTCAACGCGGAGGTCAGTGTGCCTGCCCTGTGGTACCCGTGTGCATGTGTGAGAATCACCTTGCTATCCCTGGACCTTTGTAAGTGTCTAAGTTTTAGAGAAAAGGGTGGCTTTGGTTTACAGAGCTGGAGGTGCAGTGTATGATGGGATGTCCCAGTACTTCCTGAAGTGGTGGGACGGACACATTTTTTTGGGGGGGGGAGGAAGAGGGGCTGGTTCTGGTGCTTGAACTCAGTTTCATGGACTGTCTTGCTCAGGCTGGCTATGAACTGGGATCCTCAGATCTCATCTTCTTGAGTAACTAGAACTACAAGTGTAAGCCACTGGCACCCAGTTGAGGGGTAGTGATTTTGGGCATGAAACTTGAACATTTTAGAGTTCTGGTAACCTGGGGAGAAGTCCTAGACACAGTCTTTCAAGGGTACTGAGTGGGAAGGCTGAGACTGTGGCTCACGTAGTAAAATGCCTGCTTGGCTTGAGTTCAAGCCTTGGTACTGCCCTCCCTCTCCCCCAAAAAAGAATGCCTAATGATAACTGTGTATGCGTATGCTTGTATTTGTGTGGATGTGTGTCTACACTTAAAGTATCTGAGCACCTGTGGTGTACACCTGAGTACAACACGAGCAGAGCAAATATCTTTTATCTCATGCAGGTTACCTTGCTTCTTCATTCCCTGCAGTTGAAAGACAGACCCCAAGTGGGGCATGGTGGTTCATACCTGTAACCTCAGTTATGGGAAAAGTAGAGGTTGGAAGATTTTAGGAAAGTTGTTGTCCCTACCAGGCACAAAGAGTAAGACCCAATCTGAAAAATAAACTAAAGCAAAAAAGGATTGGGAATGTAGCTCAAGTAATAGAGCAAGCAACCCAGGACTGCCAAAGAGAAAAATGAATAAACAAGCCTCCATTCTGATATAGAATGAGTGCTTAGCATGCTCAGTGCCCTGGGTTCTAGACCCAGATCATCCCTGCCTCCCCCCCAAACAGAAAAAACCCAACCCAGTTATATTTGAGCCAGGCATAGGTGGTTCACACCTGTAATCCTAGCGACTCAGGAGGCTTAGAGCCCCAGTACTAGCATGTCTGTGCCCACGCTCACGTGCGAGCACACACAAATACACACACCTGAATTTCAGGATTGTCTCTGGAATCCTTTAAAGATGGTAAGTAAGGTTTGGTTCCAAGCGTAGGTTTACTTTCACACCTGATCTCTAGTTTGCACCCAACACGTGTATTTAGCGAACACACTCCTGGGAGCAGCGCTGTCCACACGGGCCCTACCCCGAGGCCAGAGGTTCACATCTGTCTCCCTCCAGCAGCAGGTGAACGGGAGCCGCGTCCATGTTCTCTACTCCACTCCTGCTTGTTATCTCTGGGAGCTGAACAAGGCCAATCTCACCTGGTAATTGTGGTGCTGTGGGGGTGGGCTGCGGGGCTGGGCAGCAGGGGTGTGTGGGCAGCCCGGCGGGCCGCGCTCCTGCCCTCAGAGCCCCGGCTGTGCAGGTCGGTGAAGGAGGACGACTTCTTTCCCTACGCCGATGGCCCCCACATGTTCTGGACCGGCTATTTTTCCAGCAGGCCGGCTCTCAAACGCTACGAGCGGCTCAGCTACAACTTCCTGCAGGTGGGAGGGCGCGGGGCGCGGGAGGTGGAGGAGG
>NW_012267400.1:200215-207740 GCF_000151885.1 Dipodomys ordii | reverse complement strand
CAGCTGGAGGCGCTGGCGGGCCCGGCGGCCGCCGCGGGACCGTACGGCGCGGGAAGCAGCGCGCCGCTCCGTAGGTGTCGGGCCGCCCCTGGGGTCCCTTCCCAAAGCCCCTACGAACACACCCCGGCCCTCTCGCGTCCCTCGGGGTCCGGGCGGAGAGTTCTGCCGGGCCCTCACGCTGCCCGACTTGGTGCCGGCAGAGGAGGCCATGGCCGTGCTCCAGCACCACGACGCCGTCTGCGGCACCGCGAGGCAGCACGTGGCGGACGACTACGCGCGGCAGCTGGCGGCCGGCTGGGGGCCCTGCGAGGTGCGCGGGGGCGGAGCCCGGGAGAGGCGTGACCCAATAGGACCACAAATGCATGAATGGGCGTGGCTTGGGGCGGTGGGTGGGACCTAGAAGGCCCGTGGGGGCGGGTCCTCAGCAGGTCGCGTGTGTAAGTGGTGGAGCCAGTATGGGCGTGGTTTAGCGCCTGGGAGGGCTTCTGGGGCGGGGCTTTTGAGAGGAACAGCACAGGGCGGGACCTCAGGGTGGAGAAGGTATGGGGCGTGGTTTGCGGTGGGATGGGGCCTAAAGGAGCTTATAGGGCTGGGTCTTGGGAGCAGAGGAACAGGGCGGGGCCTCAGAGGAGATAAGTGGAGAGGGCGTGGGGCGTGGCCTAGGGTAGAGGAGCTTACAGGGGCTGTAGGGGTGGGGCGGGGCTGGGAACCCCGTGGAGCCCAGGCAGCGGGGCGGGGCTTCAGGGAGGGGGCGGAGACTCAGCTGAGGGCGGGGCTTGGCGCTTCTCCCAGGTTCTCATAAGCAACGCGCTGTCGCGGCTGAGCGGCTTCAAGGAGGTCTTCTCGTTCTGCCGGGGCCTCAACGTCAGCGTGTGTCCCCTCAGCCAATCAGCCTCGCGCGTGAGTCAGGGAGGGGTGGGACCCCGGGAGCGAGGCCCGAGGCCCCCCGGGCAGGCAGAGGAAGGCCTGGGCCTGGGGTGCAGAAGCTGGGCGGTGGCATTATTGTATTATTTGCTGTGTGTTGAGCTCTGAGCCTCACGCTCTCATTTGGCTTTTAACCCTCAAGGTTGGCTCTCTGCCACTTGGGCCACGGCTCCACTTTCAGCTTTGTTTTGGATGGTGAATTGGAGATGAGTCTCAAAGGCTTTTTCTGCCTGGGTTGGCTTCGAACCTTGATCCTTAGATCTCAGCCTATTGAGTAGCTTGGGATTACAGGCACCCAGGCCTCTGTGTGTGTGTGTGTGTGTTTGCCATCTTCTAGGAGGGTTTGAAGAGGATGTGATATGACCCAGGCCCTCTCCCAACTTCCCCTGTAGTTCCAGGTCATCATATATAATCCCCTGGGGAGGACGGTGGACCATATGGTTCGGCTGCCCGTCAGTGAAGGCGCTTTAGCTGTCAACGATCCCGATGGCAAGACTGTGCCCAGTGCAGTAAGCCCACTTTGGACCTCTCCCTGGGCATTCCTCCCTGCTGCTTCTGTAGATCTCTACCTTGAATCTGTCTCCCTCTATCTTCCTCTGTTGTCCCATAATACCATCTCCTCCACCTTTGGAACATCTTCCAAAGAGTAGCCCATCTTTTAAATCTCTCTCATCCCCATACACACACTTCCAGGGCTGGTTGTGGTGTGCCTATGTGTAATCACAGCACTTAGGAGGCTGAGGCAGAAGGATTGTATGGTCGAGGCCAATGTGGGCTACTAGTTCCTTCCTTCCTCCCTCCCTCCCTTTTTTTTTCCCCCTCTCTCTTTCATTTTTTAATTACCTTTTCTGGCCTGTCTTCTTATATAGCCAAGGTTGGCCCAGAACTTCTAACCCTCCTCCTTTAGTTTCCAACATGCTGGGGATTACAGGTGTGACCAGCTATGTCTTCTTCCTCCCAGGAAATTGCCTTTGACTCCTGAAGGTCTCCTCCCTGACTGCTCAATCCCGATCTCGAGTCTTTCCTTTCTCAATGACTTCTCCCCACATCCTCATCTGTACCCTCCCTGTAGGCTCCCACTAGGCTCCCACTCCTTGGGAATCCTCCTTTTCCACCACCTCCTCCTCTACCTCCTTTTTTTTTTCTCTACCGCCTTTTATCCTTCTTCCCTCCTTGTTCCTCCTCCCTTCTATCTGCTGCTTCATGCTGGGAATGAACCCAAGGTCTTGGCATGCCAGGCAAGTGCTGTGCCACTGAGCTACACCCCCAGCCTGCTTCTCTTGAAATCTTCCCCTGCCAATCATGGCACCTCGATTTCTTTTTCCCACCTACTCCTTGCCCTCCTTCCCCTCTTAAGAGTTCTGCAGGTGTCGGCACAGCTTGACTTGGTTCCCTCCTCTCTCACTTAAGATGGTGGTCCTTCCCGGCTTCTATCATCAGGAGGAACACTCAGAGCTCCTGTTTGCAGCCCGGGTGCCTGCGTTGGGCTTCAGCATCTACTCAGTAGCCCGTGTGTCCAGCCAGCGCCCCAAGGCCCGCACAAAGGCTGTCAGACCCCAGATATCCCAAGGCCAGGTCTTGGTCATCAAGAATGAGGTGAGGGCCTTTTGGAACCCCATTTTCTCTCCATGATTGTGTGTGTCCTTGAGTGATTTGCTGAGTGAGCTTCATCTGAGCCTTGGTGTGTTTCCTGGGGCTGTTGTGAGGATCCGGTGTGGCTGTCAGTGATGTTTGACGCGTGTGGCAGAGCTGATGTCAGGCTGTGGGGGTGTGTAATTTTAGGGCAGGGAGATCAGGGGAGAGCTTCCTGGTAAAGTGACTTTTAAGGAAAGAGATTCCGGCTGGGGGTGTGTGACTGGGCAATAGGTGGTGGAGTAGGTAAAGGGGGCAGTGGAGGCTTAGGGTTGTGGCTCAGAAGTAGGGGGTGTGGTTCAGTAGTAGAACACTTAGCATATGTGAGGCAGGCCATGGATTCCATTCCCAGCACCCCAAAAACAAAAAGAATACACTGTCATGGCCTTAGCATTTTTAGCTGTGTACCTTTTTACCTTCCATAAAAATTACCTAACATTATATTTTGTGATGATGTTAGGAAGACAACTATAGTCTATAGTCTATAGTACAGTCTATAGTATAGTCTATACTATAGTATGTTCATTGATTTTCTATTCAGGTTTTCTTTGGATTCTCTTCTCTCTTTTTTATGTGTGTGTATGTGTGTTGTTGGTTCTAGGGCTTGGATTCAGGGTCTGGGTGCTGTCCCTTCCCCTTTTCACTCAAGGCTACTGCTCTTATCACCTGAAACACAGCTCTACTTCTGGCTCTTTGGTGATTAATTGGAGATAAGAGTCTCACAAGACTTTCTTGCCCTGGCTGCCTTTGAACCTAGATTCTCAGATCTCAGTCTGCTGGAGTTTAAAATCAAGGCTTTGTGCTTGCTAAGCTGCTATCTCTAGCCCTTCACTGGTTATTTTTGAGACAGGGTCCGGAACCCACCTGGCCTGCACCTGGGCTTGAGTGCCCACTGTAGGCTTCCTGTCATACTTGCTTGACAGGTGAGCACCACCAGGCCTAGCTCCTTCCATGGTGATGGAGACTCATGGACTCTTCTTTCCAAGCTAGTCTGGCACCATGATCCTTCCAGTGTCAGCATCCCCTCTAGTTTAGGATGACAGATGCTCCCTGTGTCTAGCTCTGGGTTGAAAAGGTATCTCTCAAAGGTTTCTTCCCAGACTGGCCTAGAACTGCGATCCTCCTGTTCTTAGCCTCATAAGTTGCTAGGATTATAGGTTTTGTGTGTGTGTGTGTGTGTGTGTTGCTAGTGATCAAACCCCAGGCCTCACACATGCTAGGCAATTACTCTACCACTGAGCTATAATCCCATCCCTGCTTCCTTTGGATTCTAAAAGAAGTAAAAATACTTTCATGGGCCCCAAGGGTCCTAATGGGCAGCTCCTGTGTGAGATGCTCAAGCTGGCCGTGGCTTGGAGCAGATGAAGGCTTTGATTGGACTCAGCATGTCACAGGTGTGATGTGGCTGCAGCAGGAGGAACCAGGTGTGGGGACACCGAAGTGGGGACCTGCAAGGCCCCAGTTCATCCTGGAGAGCCATGACTAGATTGAGGATCAGGGTGAAGGAAGGTTGGAGTTGTCATTGGCTCACGTGATGGACATTTCCCACTGTCCACCCTTCCCTGCTCAGTACATCCGGGCTACCTTCAACCCTGACACAGGGTTATTGATGAAGATTGAGAATATAGACCAGAAACTCGTGCTTCCTGTGGACCAAGGATTCTTTTGGTGAGGGAGGACCACCGGGCCGGGGTCATGGGCGGTGGAAGGGTTCACACAGAGCCGAGGTCCTTTATCTGACTCTGCTCTGCTCTGCTCTGGCTGCAGGTACAACGCCAGTACAGGTAACAAGGAAAGCAGTCAGGCATCTGGTGCCTACATCTTCAGACCCAGCCAAAAGAGACCAATGCCCGTGAGCCGCTGGGCCCGGACGCGCTTGGTGAAGGTCTGGGGACAGGGTTGATGAGTGGACATTTGGAGTTGGGAGGGGGTGGGTGTGGTGGTACCCAGAAATGTGATGTGCAAAGGGAGGGTGCAGATGCAGAGAGAGTTTACATTTCCTTAGAGATGGGGTCAGACCCAGGGGTCTTCTCTAAGGCCAGTGTTCGTAGCTGCTTGTGTAAGAGGCCACCTGGCCAGGCTCTGGTACCTCACCCCTGTCATCCTAGCCACTCAGTAGCCTGAGGTCTGAGGACTGCAGATTGAATCTAGTCTGGGCAGAAAAGTCCCTAAGATTTTGAACTCCCAGTAAATCAGCGAAGAGCCAGAAGTGGAGCTGTGGCCCAAGTGGTAAAGCACCAGCCTTGAGCAAAAAAGCCAAATGAGAATGCAAGGTTCTGAGTTCAAACCCCAGTACTGGCTCAAAAAAA
This sequence comes from Dipodomys ordii, assembly GCF_000151885.1. Taxonomy (NCBI): domain Eukaryota; kingdom Metazoa; phylum Chordata; class Mammalia; order Rodentia; family Heteromyidae; genus Dipodomys; species Dipodomys ordii. The sequence continues at coordinate 202,875 of NW_012267400.1, read as the reverse complement.
TAGTGACTCACACCTGTAATCCTAGTTCTTCAGAAAGCTGGGATCTCAGGATTGCGGTTCACAGTCAGCCATAGCAGGCAAGTCTGTGAGATTCCTATTTCCAGTTAACCAGCAAAAAGCCAGAAGTAGAGCTGTGGTTCAAGTGGTAGAGCACTAGCCTTGATCAAAAAAGCTCAGGGAGAGCACCTAGGCCCTGGGTTCAATCCCTAAGACTGGCACAATAATAAATTAAAAAATCAGCCGGGCGCCGGTGGCTCACGCCTGTCATCCTAGCTACTCAGGAGGCTGGGATCCAAGGATCACGGTTCAAAGCCAGCCTGGGCAGGAAATTCCGTGAAACTCTCCAATGAACCACTAGAAAACCGGAAGTGGCTCTGTGGCTCAAGGGTAGAGCACTTGCCTTGAATTGAAGAGCTCAGGAACAGTGCCCAGGCCCAGAGTTCAAGACCCATGACTGACAAAAAAAGGGAATGTGGCTTAGTGGTAGAGTGCTCGCCTAGCATGCGTGAAGCTCTGGGTTCAAGTACCACATGAAGAGAAAAAGCCAGCCGGGCGCTGGTGGCTCACGCCTGTAATCCTAGCTACTCAGGAGGCTGAGATCTGAGGATCGCAGTTCAAAGCCAGCCCGGGCAGGAGAGACCGTGAGACTCCTATCTCCAATAAACCACCAGAAAACCGGAAGTGGCGCTGTAGCTCAAGTGGTAGAGCACTCGCCTTGAGCTGAAGAGCTGAAGGACAGCGCCCTGGCCCAGAGTTCAAGTCCCACGACCGACAAACAAAATAAATAAATAAATAAATAAAAAAAGCCAGGAGTGGTGCTGTGGCTCAAGTGGTAGAGTGCTGACCTTGAGCAAAAGCAGCTCAGGGACAGTGCCTATGCTGAGTTCAAGCCCTAGTACTGGGTGGAAAAATCAAAGAAATAGTTGTCCCAACATTTGCAGGTGTGAGGATTAGATGTAATGGAAATTGGATGAGTGGGGAGACCCAAGTGCAGTGCTCCAACAGTCCTGCCGGGCTGGTAGGAGTTGACATCTTGGGCTTAGGGCTGTATCCCCACAACTCCGGGCACAACATTTGGCTGCCATTTATGAGGCCCTGTGTTCTATTCCCTACTTTAAATATATACCCCTCCCCCAAATCTACACAGTGATATTGACTCTGGTGGGAGGGGGGTGGCTGGTTGGTAGCATGACCTCTGACATAGGCCCCTGGGGTTCTTACAACTGGGTGGGGAGCCTTTGCAGGGCCCTCCTGAGCTAGTGCAGGCTGACTTGCTCTCTCCCTGGTCTTTGTAGACGGCCTTAGTGCAGGAGATACACCAGAACTTTTCAGCGTGGTGTTCTCAGGTGATTCGTCTGTACCCAGGACAGCGTCACCTGGAGTTGGAGTGGACGGTGGGACCGATCCCTCATGAGTGAGTGGCCCAGGCTGGGACTGGGGTGGGGGAACAAGGGCCCCGGCAGGCTTAACCTTGCCATCCCTTTGGGCACAGCGATGGCTGGGGGAAGGAGGTCATCAGCCGCTTTGACACCCGGCTGAACACCAAGGGCCGCTTCTACACAGACAGCAACGGCCGGGAGATCCTGGAGAGGAGGTAGGGAGGCTGGGAACCCCATGGCATGGGGGGAGGGGGGAGTGTTGGGCCTCCAGGGAGGTGTGGGGATTTGCTGATCACAGGAAAGAGGGAGGGAAGGAGAGAAATGGAGGAACCTGATACCATATTTGACCAAATCACCCGACCCAGGCGGGATTATCGACCTACTTGGAAACTGAACCAGACAGAGCCAGTGGCTGGAAACTATTATCCTGTCAACAGCCGAATTTATATCACGGTACCGGTTCCTCATGTAGTCGCCCTGCAGTGTGTGTGCGTCTCCCTGGATTCCCAGCATCTCCCTAGTACTAGAGCAGACGGACAGCCCTTCACTCTCCCCTGTCCTTCACTCCTTGCCCCCAGGATGGGGTCACGCAGCTGACGGTGCTCACTGACCGCTCCCAGGGGGGCAGCAGCCTGCAGGACGGCTCGCTGGAGCTCATGGTGAGTGGCTGATGGCATCCAAGACAGGCTTCTGTCCCCACATTGTCCTCCTGCTGGATCTTGGGGTATTCTGTTTCATGTCAGTACTAGGACTTGAACTCAGGGCCTTGCGCTTGTGCTTGGCACTTTCCCTCAAGGCTGGTGCTCTACTACTGAACCAGCCATCTGCTTTGGCTTTTTGCTAATTGGAGATGAGAATTTCTTTGGTTTTTAATATGCAGACTGCTTCAAACCATGGATTTTCCTCTTATTTGCTTCTTTGTTTCTTTGAGACAAGGTCTCATTCTTGGCCTAGGCTAATCTAGATAGAGCTCAAGATCCTCCTGCCTCAGCTTCCTGAGTGTTGGGATTACAGGCAGGTACTACTACACACACCTTTCCTCTACTGTTTCTCTTGAAAATTCCACAAGCCTTTATTAAGTTTCTGGCCCCGAGAGACCCTGGAGATGCTCACCGTGTTCTGGCCACTCTCCGCCCAGGTGCACCGAAGGCTGCTGGAGGATGATTCCCGGGGAGTCGGAGAGCCGCTGCTGGAGCTGGGGAGCGGGCAGGTGGTTCGAGGACGCCACCTTGTACTTCTGGACAGGGTGGGCAGAGCAGCTGCTGGGCACCGGCTTCTGGC
>NW_012267400.1:190719-197995 GCF_000151885.1 Dipodomys ordii | reverse complement strand
CATCGGGCAAGGCCAGATGCCTAAGGAAGGTGTCTTCATCTAGTTGTCACACTACATGGGGTCTGCTGGATAATACTCTCTGAAACTTTTGTTTTGAGATAGTCTCCCTATGTAGACGAGGCTGGCCTGGAACCTGTGATTGCCCTGCTTCTGCTTCTAGAGCGCTGGGATGTGGGTCCCAGAGTAGTCTGTTGTATTTGCTTGGTCTTTTTTTTTGTCAGTCATGAGGCTTGAACTCTAGGCCTGGACGCTGTCCCTCAGCTCTTTAGCTCAAGGCAAGTGCTCTACCACTTAGCACCACTTCTGGTTTTCTGGTGGTTTATTGGAGATAGGAGTCTCATGGTCTTTCCTGCCTGGGCTGGCTTTGAACCATGATCCTCAGATCTTAGCCTCCTGAGTAGCTAGGAATACTGGCATGAGCCACCATCGCCCAGCCCTTTGCTTGGTCTTATTCTCACTTATGCTGTTTTTTTTTTCCTCTCTAAATTATCTTTAAGTGACTGTTACCATTCAACACACTTATGCTGACTCTTTGGGGTGGGTATAGCTCAGTGCTACAGCACTTACCCTGCATGTAAAAGGCTCTGGGTTTGATGCTTAGTACTGCAAACAAAACAAAGAACAACAACCCCCTCAAATAACCTCAAATTGAATTAAATTACATTTCAATTTGCCCATGGGTCCAACATTCTTTTAAGCTAGAATTATAATTTTTTGTTGTTGTTGTTGGTCGTGGGGCATTAACTTTGGGCCTGGGTGCAGCCCCTGAGTTCTTCAGCTCAAGGCAAGTACTCTACCACTTGAGTCACAGTGCCACTTCCAGTTTTTCAGTGGTTTATTGCAGATAAGAGTCTCACAGACATTCCTGCATAGGCTGGCTTTGAACCGTGATCCTCAGATCTCAGCCTCCTGAGTAGCTAGGATTACAGGCGTGAGCCACTGACACCCAGCTTGAAATATACATTCTTTTTTGTGTGTGTGTGGGGGGGTCTGGTCGTGGGGCCTGAACTCTGGGCCTGGGCGCTGTCCCTCAGCTCTTCAGCTCAAGGCTAGTGCTCTACCACTTGAGCCACAGCACCACTTCTGGCTTTTTTCTTTTTTCTTATGTGGTGCTGAGGAATTGAACCCAGGGCCTCATGCATGCAAGGCAAGTGCTGTACCACTGAGCCACCTTCCCATCCCTGAAATCTACATTCTTATAACACATCAGCACATACATGTTTAGGCGATTGCTTAGGAGTATCTACAGAATTCTTTCATTTCAAAGCATCTTTGCTAAAGTAAGAAGAAATCCAGAGATAGACTTTAAGATGGAAGCAGTGATCTGGGTGTTGGTGGCTCATGCCTGTAATCCTACTCAGGAGGCTGAGATCTGAGGATTGCAGTTTGAAGCCAGCCCAGGCAGGAAAGTGTGAGACTTATTTCCAATGAACCACCAAAAAAAAAAAAAAAATGGGGAAGTGGCTTAAGTGGTAGAGTGCTAGCCCTGAGAAAAAGCTGCTCAGGGACATAGCCCAGGTCCTGAGTTCAAGCCCCAAGAGCAGCAAAAATAAAAAAGCAGTGATAAAAATGTTTTGATTTTTGTGATGTTTCTTTCACTCTTTCAATGTTTGGAACCATCTTATATGAGTTACCTTGCATTCTTAAATTATATGTATGTATATGTATATATAGTGTGTAAATACAGGGTATATATATATATATATATGTATACACATACATATGTGTGTGTATATATATATGGTTGTTGGTTGTGGGGCTTGAACTCAGGGCTTGGGCGCTGTTCCTGAGCTCTTTTGCTCCAGGCTAGTGCTCTACCACTTTGAGCCACAGTGCCATTCCCAGTTTTATGCTGGTTAATTGGAGACAAGAATCTCATGGACTTTCTACCTGGGCTGACTTAGCCTCCTGAGTAGCTAGGATTACAGGCGTGAGCTGAGGAATCAAGCCCTGGGCGCTGTCCCTCAGCTCTTCAGCTCAAGGCTAGTGCTCTACCACTTGAGCCACAGCGCCACTTCTGGCTTTTCTCTTTTTGCTAATGTGGTGCTGAGGAATGGAACCCAGGGCCTCAGGCATGCAAGGCAAGCGCTCTCCCACTGAGCCACCTTCCCAGCCCCCATGTGAATTCTTACGTGGCCTTGGAAGCTGGTGGGATAGATGAACGCTTTGTCACACTCCTTGCACTCATAGGGCTTCTCTCCAGTGCATGTTCTCTCGTGGATCTGAACATGATGAACAATTGAGCGCTTTGCCACGCTGTGTACATATGCATGGCTTCTCGCCAGAGTGCCTCCTTTCACGGGTTCGAAACGCACTGAGGAACATGAAGGCTTTCCCACATTCTCCACGTTTGTGAGGTCCATCCCCAGCGTGGGTGATCACGTGTCTCCTGAAAGTTCTCCAGAGAAATGAAGGCTTTCTACGCCGCTTGCATTCATAGGGTTTTTCTCCCATGTGATTTCAATCTCTCGTGGATTTCCAAGCCAGGGGATAATTGAAAAGTCTTCCCACATTGTTGACATCCGTAGGGTTTCTCTCCGGTGTGGGTTTGCGCGTGGATTTGAATAGAACTGAGGCAGCTGAAGGCTTTCCCACATTCTCGGCATCCATAGGGCTTCTCTCCCGTGGGGGCCCTTGCGTGGACTGGAAAGGCTGGCCACGCACTGAAGGCTTTCCCACACTCCTGGCATTCGTGGGGTGTCTCACCAGTGTGAGTTCTTTTGTGGATCTGAACAGAGGCAGAACCCTGGAAGGCTTTGCCACATGGTCACCATCCATAAGGTTTCTCTCCGGTGTGAATTTGCTCGTGGATGTGTAGAAAACTGGGCCGAATGAAGGCCTTCCCACATGCCTCACACTTGTAGTTATTTATTTTGTCGGTCGTGGGGCTTGAACTCTGGGCCTGGGCGCTGTCCCTCAGCTCTTCAGCTCAAGGTGAGCGCTCTACCACTTGAGCTACAGCGCCATTTCTTAAGATTTTTTATTTATTTTTTTACGCCTCACACTTGTAAGGTCTGTCTCCACTGTGTGTGAGCATGTGGGTTGGCATGCTTGTGCAGGAGACAAAGGCTTTCCCACGTTCTCCACACCGATAGGGTTTCTCTCCAGTGTGGGTTCATGTGTGGATTTGAGTAGAACTGAGACAGCCGAAGGCTTTCCCACACTGCACACTCATAAGGCTTCTCCCCCGCGTGCATCCTCCTTTGGTGAGAGCTGAGCGCCTTGCCCCAGCGCTCACAGCTGGCGCTGCGGCCCTGCGTGTGCATGCTCGTGGGTCTGCCAGGGCCGCTGCTGCACGAACGCCTTCCCGCACTGGCTGTGCTTGTAGGGCTTCTCTCCGGTGTGGGCGCTCTTCTGTCTCTGAAAGGACTTGAGGGAACTGAAGGCGATCCCACACTCCTTACCTCTCCACATTTAACCCTCCAGATGATCATGTCCAGGGTGAGATCTGACGGGCCTCCTAAGGGAAGAATGGAGCTTGAAGGCTTTCCCACAGAGGCGGCATTCATATGCTTTTCCTCCCATGCTGTCCTTGGTCACATCTGGGAGTTGACTGCCAGCGCCTCCGCCTCTTTAGTCTCTCCTGCATACAGCGCTGTGGTAAAAAAAAAAGACACGTTCCTAATGCTTGTTTATTATTTGACAAATTTGACAAAGATTAGACATTCTTTTTATGTGGTGTACACCTGTAATCCCAGCAGTAGTATTACAAGGTCCAGGCCAGCCTGCGCCTCACGGTGAACCTCTGTTGTAAACTAAATCTCTCCAAACAACCAATCAAAACCTGATTTGTTGTTCAGTCCTAGGGCTTGAACTGTTTTTTTTTTTTTTTTCGTTAGTTGTGGGGCTTGAACTCTGGGCCTGGGCGCTGTCCCTCAGCTCTTCAGCTCGAGGTGAGCACTCTACCACTTGAGACACAGCCACAGTGCTACTTCCAGCTTTTTCGGTTTATGTGGTGCTGAGGAATCGAACCCAGGGCCTCTTGCAAGCACTCTACCACTGAGCCACCTTCCCAGCCCTGAACTCAGCTTTGTCCTTTGTCGTCTTTGTGCTCAAGGCTCGCATTCTGCTACTTGAGCCACAGCATCACTTCTGGCTTTTTGTGAGTAGTTTACTGGAGATAGAGTCTCAGGGACTTTCTTTCTTGGCTGGCTTTGTACCATGATCTTCAGATCTCAGCCTCTTGAGTAAGATTTCAGGCCAGAGCCATCAGCACCTAGTGTGTGTGTGTGTCTGTGAGAATGTGTGTCCCCTCCTCAGATCCATGAGTTGCCAAGCACTTACTGTCTGTTTTGGTTGCCATGAGTTACTCAAGATCCTCCTGCTGAGCCCCTCAAGTGCTGGGTTACAGGTGTGCACTACAACGTGCGGTCACCTCATCTGTTTTTTGTGTCCATCTATTCTTATCATTGTATGCAAGAAGCCAGGAAATCCAATTTGTGACGAAATCTTCCTGACCACATTGTCGTGGCGTCCTGGGAAATGCTGAAATTCTCCTGGCTGAATGAAGTTTTGTCAGTTGTGGGACTTGAACTCTGGGCCTTGAGGCGAGCTCTCCACGATTCTCCCGCCATCACAGGCATCTGGGGCCGCGGCCGGCCGGGCCCGGTCGCCGCTCAGGCCCGGAGGGAAGCGGGGTCCCGGCTACGGCCTCCGACCCGCGCCCACTGCACCCCGTGGGGCCCGCGGGGACGCGGAGAGGCCCGAGCCCGGAGCACGGCTCCCCATAGTCGCCTCCGACAGCGACTTCTCCAGAACCCTTCGGGGTCCGCATTCACCAGCCCCGTGACTTTCGGATGCGGACGCCGCCCGGGTGGACCGCGGCTGAAGCCTAGAGTGACGTAACACGCGCCTTTGCGTAACTTGGCCACGCCCACGGTTCCCTAGGCAACAATGACACATACGCACTATGGCGTACATGGCCACGCCCTCCGTTCCCTAGGTGACCGCGAGGACTCGGTTTCATTGATTGGCAGCTAATGATGGTAAGATGCTGAGCAGGTCGGGTGCCGGTGGCTCCCGCCTGGCATCTTAGCTACTCAGGAGGCTGAGATCTGAGGATCGTGGTTCAAAGCCAGCCCGGGCAGGAAAGTCTGTGAGACTCTTATCTCCTACGAACCACCAGAAAACTGGAAGTGGTGCTGTGGCTCAAGTGGTAGAACATTTGCCTTGAGCTGAAGAGCTGAGGGACAGCGCCCAGGCCCAGAGTTCAAGACCCATGACTGACAAAAAAATAAATAAAACATGCTGAGCAGAATCTGCTTCCATCCTCTTCCTGAGATGTTTCCTTTTCCCCGTCTGAGTATAAGACACCATTGTCTTCCCACAGCTTCTCGAGAACGTGACAAGACATTTTAGGCTTACTTTCTAGATGATGCCACTTCTCCATTCCACCCCCCCCCTTTCCCTCCGACAGTCACCTTGATGAAGCCCCAGTGGAGCAAGAGAATTTTCTTTTTTTTTTTGGGGGGTCCGGTCGTGGGGCCTGAACTCTGGGCCTGGGCGCTGTCCCTCAGCTCTTCAGCTCAAGGCTAGCGCTCTACCACTTGAGCCACAGCGACACTTCCGGCTTTTTTCTTATGCGGTGCTGAGGAATCAAACCCAGGGCCTCAGGCATGCAAGGCACGCGCTCTACACTGAGCCATCTTCCCAGCCCCAGCAAGAAAATTTTCTTTGGTGCTGATTTTCTCTTTTTTTTTTGTCGGTCATGGGGCTTGAACTCTGGGCTTGGGAGTTGTCCCTCAGTTCTTCAGCTCAAGGCGAGCGCTCTACCACTTGAGCTACAGCGCCACTTCTGGTTTTCTGGTGGTTTATTGGAGATAGGAGTCTCACGTTCTCTCCTGCCTGGGCTGGCTTTGAACCGCGATCCTCAGATCTCTCAGCCTCCTGAGTAGCTAGGATTACAGGCGTGAGCCACCAGCGCCCGGCTGGTGCTGATTTTCATCTTGAACTCAGGACCTGGGTTCTGTCCCTGAGCCTTTTTTTCCCCTCAAGGCTGGCGCTCTGCCACTTGAGCCACATCTCCATTTCGGCAGGCTCTTTAGTGGTTAACTGGAGATGAGAATCTCATGCACTTTCCTGCCTAGGCTGGTTTTGAACATTCATCCTTGGATTTCAGCCTCTTGAGTCGCTAGGATTACAGACGTGAGCCCCACCAGCGCCAGCTTCATCATTTAGCTTCTCTCTCTCTCTCTCTCTCTCTCTCTCTCTCTCTCTCTATATATATATATATATTGGACACAGGATGTAGTGCAAATGTGCACATCAGGTCATCTTATCGGTAACTGTCACGGTCATTTGCCGAGTAAAGTATCATAAAAGGTAACAGTAATACTACCTAAAACCAGTATGATATTGAATGAATTTCCAGGGAAGACTTGAAAGAATTGCCCAAAATGAGCTGGTACCGAGGAATGACATACATTCCCTGACAGTCAAATAGGCTTAATCGGAGTTAGCTACAGGACGTGGCCACTAGCGGGGCTGCCTTCCCTGGATTGGCTCAGGTCACACTAAAGTCACCAGCACCCCACCTATGGATGGCCTAGTTTATAGGTTTCCAAGTGTATAGCAGCCTTAGATCGCCACCTAGTGTCAACGGTGCAGAATGAACTAGAGGCTCAAATAAGAGGACAGATAAAATACTAGCCACAACTCCATTTCCAGTTTGTTTTTGGTGCTTAGTCTTCCTGGGTGGCTTCTGACTGCGATTCTGAGAACTCAGCCTTCTAAGTGGCTAGGATGATAGGTGTGAGCCACAGACGATTGATCTCTTCTCCTTTCTCTTCTCCCTTCCGCCCCAACTGAAGTAGCAGAGTCTCGAGTTTCGGGGGGCCTAGGCCACACAGCCCAGGCCAGGCCTTAGGCCAGCCTTCCCCTCGGTCCAGTGGAGCGTGGCCCGATTCACCATTCACCCTCCATTCACCGTGCATCGTCATGGGTAACTCCAGGTGGAAAAGCCTCGAACGCTCACTCACCTGTGCTGTTCCCCGAGTTCGGTGGAAGCCGAGTCCCACCCAGAATCCTGAGTGCAAGTTGTACGACCGCGAATGTATCTGGGGGCCTGAGATTCCAGCCGGGGCCGGAGCCCGAGGCGCCCCTTGGCGCCCCCTGCCGGCCACAGGACGGTTGCTCCGGCAACGGGGGCGGCCCTAGCGGCTGTCCGTCAGGCCCCACCGGAAGTGGGTGTGGCTGCGTGCCGGAAGGAGCGCGGAAGCGCCTCGTGGTTCCGACAGCCATTGTTGCGCATCTCGCCTGACGTCCGCAGCGGAGGTGG
>NW_012267400.1:183226-190049 GCF_000151885.1 Dipodomys ordii | reverse complement strand
GTGGGGTCCCCGGGCTGTGTGGGAGGATGGGGGCGTCTCAGGCGGGGCGCGTGGGGTCCCCAGGCTGTGTGGGAGGATGGGGGCGTCTCAGGCGGGGCTCGTGGGGGCCCCGGGCTGTTTCCCCCTCACAATTCATATTTTCGGGAGGCGCCGTGTGGGGTGTCACCCTGGCCCAGCCTCTCCTAGTCTGGCGGTGGCTTCTTGTATTGGCTCTTTAGACACTGAGTGAAGTAGCGCAGCTTCCCCGGACCTATGGGACTCGAACCCATAATCGACAAAAGGAGTCACCCACACTCAACAGGGCTGGGAATCAATGGCCATGGTGTCTGACTTCCACTATACCAAGACTTCACTAGTACAGCAATAAACTCAACTAGCTCTGGGTATTTAAAGGCAAGATCCATGGGGGAAGGGGACGCCCCGCGTAGTTTCTTTTTTTGGGGGGTCTGGTCGTGGGGCCTGAACTCTGGGCCTGGGCGCTTTCCCTCAGCTCTTCAGCTCAAGGCTAGCGCTCTACCACTTGAGCCACAGCACCACGTCCAGCTATTTTTCTTTTTGCTTATGTGGTGCTGAGGAATCGAACCCAGGGCCTCATGCATGCAAGGCAAGCGCTCTACCACTGAGCCACATTCTCAGCCCCACAGTGGTAGTTTCTTGATCAGCAAAGAAGCAAGTTACAGAAGCAGAGCTAGCAGTTAGTGATTCCAAAATGGCAATTGTAATTCCAGTCATTACACTAACCAAGGCCATAAGTCACAAGGCAAAGTCCTTATCCCAGATCTTCCCATCAGAGAAGGAAGGTAGCGAAAATAGCAATGACAGTCTATAAGCAAAGCAATGTCTTCGAAGCAAAAACCACATTCCAATTTTTTTTTTGTCGGTTGTGGGGGCTGAAATCTGGGTCTGCGTGCTGTCCCTCAGCTCTACAGCTCAAGACAAGCACCCTACCACTTGATCCACAGTGCCACTTCTGGCTTTTTTCTGGTTATGGGGTACTGAGGATCGAACCCAGGACCTCATGCATACAAGGCAAGTACACTACCAGTGAGCCACCCTCCCAACCCTTCCAAATTTCTTATCACACCTAAAAATCAAACTGCCTTCCAGGTTTTCTGGCTCTTTCTGAGTTTCACTTTTATTTACCAAATTCTAGTAACCTGGTGGTTAATGCACTAATTTATTTCAAGCATTTATCTTTGGAATTTTTCCTTTTAATGATTATCCTGGAGTTTTTCTCTACAGGGAGATCCTGCCTTCCAAGCTTGGCCCTAGTTTTACTTTGCAAATTTCAGTAAATGCTAGACTGCAGTTTGCCCCATTCCTAGGTTCTGTACCTGTTTCTCAGGTTACTTGGGCCTTGTTTGTTCCAGTTACATTTCATTCTTCCTGGGTCTAATTAACACTGTGTTTAACATGGTTCTAACAAGCATCTCCCCAGGTATCCCAGGCTGGCCTTGAATTTGAAATCCCTTACGTGAAGGTGGCCAGCATGCAAGGCTCCCTTCAGTCTCCTTTCTATGATGGAAAATGAATTGCTATTTTTTTAGACCTTCCCCCATCTCTAGTCTGTGGTCTCCAGCTTCTTTTTCTTATCTCATCTTTGGACTATATTCCCAAGGATGGTCCCAAATGGTCTCCCAATCTACATTGTTCCATTGTTTTGAGTTATATGTCCTTGTGCTTTAGAGTCTAGGCAGGAAATGGCAGAGCTATCAAGGTTGTAGCTTGAACTCTTGTCCTGGTCACTGTCCCTGAGCTCCTTTTGCTCAAAGCTGGTGCTCTGCCACTTGAACCACAGCTCCAATTCCAGCTTTTTCTGTGGTGATTAATTAGGATAAGAGTCTCATAGAGTTCCCCACCTGGGCTGGTTTCCAACAGTGATCCTCAGATCTCAGTGGCTTGAGTAGCTAGGATTACAGATGTGAACCACTGATTCTCAGCTCTTTGTGTCTCTTTGGAGACACAGTTTCATGTGCTTTTCTAGGTTTTGGCTGGCCTCAGACTGCAATTCTGAGCCAAGTCTTTTGAGTGGCTAGGATTACAGGCATGTGCCACTGGTGCCCAGCTATGTTATGAAATTTTAAAACAGGGAAACAGAACAAATAAGCACAACTTTAAATTGAGTTACATGAGCAAAATTTCACCAGAAATATATACTTCAGTGTAACAAGATGTTTAAAATTTGTCAAATAGTACTGAGTTTGGGAACAGTACTAAGAAATAGCACATATGCATGTTGCTGTTTTGGTAATATCTCTGTGGAAACCATGTTTCAGTATCATTGATCCATTTACTTTCAATCTTAATATGAACAAGAAATTTTCTGATGGAATAAAAGCAAATGAATGTACAGTGTGTGGGAATTGTTTTCATGTGTCATTCATCCTTTAATAGCAGACCTTTTCTCTTAACTCTTGCTTATAGCCAGATGACTATGAGGAAAATGGAGAAAGCTATATAGATACAAACAATGTGGGAAAACCTTCATTACTCTCACATAAGCACCCTGTAATGTAAATGGACATTATGAATGTAAGGTGTATTTGAAAGCTTCTGAATTTCCCAGTTCATTTCAAATAGGTTAACAAACAAAATGACATTGCAATAAAGTCCTGTGAATGCAGACAAAATGAAAAGGTCTTTGCTTGTCTTAGTTCCTTTCAAATATGTGGCAGAGGGGCTGGGAAGGTGGCTCAGTGGTAGAGTGCTTGCCTTGCATGCATGAGGCTGTGGGTTCGATTCCTCAGCACCACATGAGCAGAAAAAAAGCTAGAAGTGGCACTGTGGCTCAAGTGGTAGAGCCCCTGCCTTGAGCTGAAGAGCTGAGGGGCAGGGCCCAGGCCCAGAGTTCAGACCTCAGAGCCGACAAAAAAAACCAAAACAAAAAAGTGGCAGAACCCACATGGTAGAAAAATGTTCTCACTGTAAACATTGTGGAAAAGCTCACTTTCAGGGATGCCTGGAAGACATGAAAGAACTCTACGGAAGGAAAACCCTATGGACATAAACTGGTAAAGCCTTGAGATCTCTCAGTTACCTTCTGGTCTATGACATCATAGTGAAGAAAAGTGCTATGAATGAAAACAATGATAGGAAAAACACTACACAAAGTAAGAAAGCCTTCAAAGGTCTCAGATATCTTCAAGTGCAGAAAGGAACACATAGTGAAAAGAAGTTCTTATGTATATAAACTGGTGAAACAGTTAAAACAATTTCCTTCAGTCACAAGAAGCTCATTGGAACAAACACTCTATGTGTGCAAGTGATGTGGAAAAGTCTTCAGTCTCTGTTACCTTCAAGGACATGAAAGAACTCAAAGCAAAACCCTGGGAATGTGAACAAGGTGCAAAGTCCTTCATTTATCCTTGTCTTTTCAAATGCATGGAGAATCATACTGGAGAAAAGCCTTCCTGATAAGCAATGTGATAAATTCAGACTCTACACCTTCCTTCAATGACTTGAAACTAATCACATCGGAGAGAAACCTTATGAATGTAAATATTGTGGGAAAGTCTTCAGGCATCACGGTTTCATTGGTATACATGAAAGAATTCTAGCTGGAGAAAAGCCCCATACATGTAAACAATGTAGGAAGCCTTCAGTGGCCACAGTTTGCTTGGAAGACAGGAAAAATGCTGGAGAAATTCTGTGAACATAATGATCAAACTTTCAAGTCCTTCAAGTCCATATGTATTATGTATACTTAACAAATATGAAACATGTATGAGGTTAGCAAATCATGATTGAAAAAGGACAAATGGAAATAAAAGCCCCACTATGATTGAAAAACTATTATACATCTACCAACTCACTACAAAACAGCCTGAAAGTTCAGTATATTGCCATAGGAAATTGAAAAGTGTGTGCGTTTATATATATATATATATATATATATATATATATATATACCAAGTCAGTGCTTGAATTCTAAAGGCCATAGTAGAGAGTTAATACAGAAATACTATCAGCATAGCAGAAGGCAAATGTGTAAATAGAAATATTCCCCTAGCTTACCAATCATAATCAGCATATTTGAAGAATGAAAATTGTTTTTTGTTGGTCTGGGGGCTTGAACTTGAGCCCAGAATACTGTCCTTGAGGGTGCCGCCCACTCCCCCTAAGTGGCTCACACCTGTAATCCTGGCTACTCAGGAGGCTTAGCTCTCAGGATCATGATTTGGAGCCAGTAAAAGCAGGAAAGTCCATGAGACACTTCCACAAAAGCTCAAGGACAGCCAGGTGCCAGTGGTTCACGCCTGTCATCCCAGCTACTCAGGAGGCTGAGATCTGAGGATCATGGTTCAAAGCCAGCCCGGACAGGAAATTCTGAGAGACTCATCTCCAAGTGGCACTGTGGAAGTGGTAGAGTGCTAGCCTTGAGCTGAAGAGCTGAGGGACAGCGCCCAGCCCGAGTTCAAGCTCCACAACCAACAACAACAAAAATGAGGGGAGGGGACAGGTTTTGAAGACTAGGCAGGGGTGTGAGGATGAGGAGGTGGCTATATCCACCCAGTGTCTGATGCATGGAAACACCATTGTGAGACCTGTCTTTATGTTCAGTTCACATGAGAGGAACATCCTTGGAAGGGAATCTTTTTGGTCCCAGCATCGTGGGGAGTAGGAGAGTCTTCAGTGCAGGGTGTGGCTGGGATGAGGATTTAGCCCGGGTGAGTTGAGTGACTGCTCAGCTGTGTGCTGAGAGCTGGTTGAACAGCAGCAGGCACAGGACACCTGGGATTCTGCAGGGACAACACTAGCCATGCTCCCGTGACCCCTCACACTGCCAACACAATGCATGTCTTTTCTGGCCTTCGTTTTTATTTAAAAGTTTTGCACTGGTACTGGGGCTTGAACTCAGGGCCTGGTGCTCTTGCTTAGCTTTTTTGCTCAAGGCTAGCACTCTACCCCTTGAGTCAGCTCCACATCTGGATTTTGGTGGTTCATTAAAGATAAGAGTCTCATGGATTTTTCTTCCCTGGTCTGGCTTTGAACTGCAATCCTCAGATCTCAGCCTCCTGAGTAGCTGGGATTACAGGTGTGAGCCGCTGCTGCCTAGCTTTTCAGGATGGATTTCTTGAAACACCACGAAGTCTTCATTTTCCCTCTTAATGGCTCCAAGAACAGCCACTCAGATTTTCCAGGAGACAGGTTGTAAGATCTTTCTAGTTAGCCTGAAAGATAATATTTGAGTAAATGATATCTAAGACCATAAAATGATAGGTGACTAGAGAATGCTAACTTCTAAGTTCCCTTTAAAAACAAGAAAAAGATGAAATGTATCAGGTTCATTGTACTCACATCAAAAAGCTCACTTGTGATTTGATTGGTTAATTTGCTTTGTTATAATACTTTTAGGATTGAGGTGGGGTCAGCAGTGTGGGGTTGTAACTCCTAGTCTAGGGGCCTGGTTCAATTATTGGAGGTGTGGCCTGAGCACCAGGGGCTTATCTAAGGTGTCAGGGGCGTGGCCAAAGTGTTAGAGCCCCTGGGTAAGTCCTACCTAGCAAACATCAGACCCAGCACATTAGGACCAACACTAGATGGTGTAGGTTGTGCTTTATCACTTGAGCCACACCTTTAGACTTTTTGCTTACTTATTTATTTGATTTTTTTTTTTGTGGGTCATGGGTCTTGAGCTCCGGGCCTGGGCACTGTCCCTCAGCTCTTTAGCTCAAGGCAAGCACTCTACCATTTGAGCCACACCACCACTTGTGGCTTTTTCTCCTTATGTGATACTGAGGAATCGAACCCAGGGCCTCATGTATGCAAGGCCAGCACTCTTCCGTTGAGCCACCTTCCCAGCCCCTGTTTATTTGCTTTTTAAAGTCTGTTTTTCCAGATAGGGTCTTGTATTTTTTCCATGGTCGGCCTCAGACCACGATCCTCCTATCTTCTCCCGAATAGTTGAAATCATAGGTGCACACCACTATGCCTGCCTTTTTTTTAATATTTATTGGGCTGGGAAGGTGGCTCAGTGATAGAGTGCTTGACTTGCATGCATGAGGCCCTGGGTTCAATTCCTCAGCACCACATAGGCAGAAAAAGCCAGAAGTGGCGCTGTGACTCAAGTGGTAGAGTGCTAGCCTTGAGCTGAAGAGCTGAGAGACAGCGCCCAGGCCCAGAATTCAGGCCCCATGACCAACAACAACTAAATGTTATTTTATTTTGTGGTACTGGGATTTGAACTCAAGGTTCGGGCTCTACTCCACACCTCCAGGCCTGGCTTGATTTTTGAGATCCCATCTCACTAACTTTTGCCTAGGTTGGCCTTGAACTGTGATCTTCCTGTCTGCCTCCCAAGTATCTAGTGTTACAGGTGAGGAACACCCTCTGGGTGCAGATTAATCTCTTTGGAACTTAAATTTAGTTTAAACTTAGTGTAAAAAGTTACATACAGTACTGGGATAATATGAAATTTTGATACATTTTATATAGTAAAAACTTCCAAAATTCTTCAAGCTTGCTTGCTTCCTCCCTCTCACCCTTCCTTCTTCCCTCCCTTGTTTTCCTTTTTTTCTTTTTCTTTGTGTCAGTGCTGGGGCTTGAACCCAGGGCCTCACACTTGCCTCGCTTTTTTTTGCTTGTGGCTGGCACTCTACCCTCTGAGCCATACCTCCACCTCCCACCTTTTTGGTGGTCTTTTTTTTTTTTTTAATTTAATATCCTTGGGCATGCTGAAGCTAATTTGTAGGATACTAAGGGTTGACCCTATTTCTATTTCTTTTTTTCTTTTTTGTCGGTCGTGGGGCTTGAACTCTGGGCCTGGGCGCTGTCCCTCAGCTCTTCAGCTCAAGGCTAGCGCTCTACCACTTGAGCCACAGCG
>NW_012267400.1:179980-182356 GCF_000151885.1 Dipodomys ordii | reverse complement strand
TTCTGGCTGGATGCTCAGGCTGAGCTGCGAGGGTCACTGTCATGACGTTTCACACTGTGAGTCTCTTTCCTGGGGGGACACCTGTGGACCTGTGAGGACGCTGACGCGTGATAAAGTTCTCATCATTTCATGGGCGCCTGTGGCTCGCGCCTGTCATCCTAAGCTACTCAGAAGGGCTGGAAGCATGGCTCAAGTGGTAGAGTACCAGCCAACAAACATAAGGCTCTGAGTTCAAACCTTATACATTAAAATATAAAAAGGAGAGAGCAAGACCAGACCCTTGCATTCATAAGGTGACAGTGCGTTCAAACAGTGAATCACTAAACATTGACATGTGAACTGTCGTTCCAGCAAAGCATTCTGGGAGGTCTGATGTTGGTTAGGATTTCTTCGTTTGGTGGGAGGAATGGTTGGCTGGAATGGCACATGTAGGCTGGGGGGTGGGGTGGGAGGCGGCGTCACAAGCTGGGTTCAGGGATGGACAGTACGTTTTGGGGGTGTTAGCAGCACCCTACTGGATGTTAGTGGGATCATGGATGGAAGGTTGACTTTTTTTTTTTGGTTGTGGAGCTTGAATTCAGGGCCTGAGCACTGTCCCTGAGCTCTTCTGCTCAAGGCTAGCAATCCTTTGAATCACAGCTCCGCTTCTGGTTTACTAATGGTTCATTGGAGATAAGAGTCTCATGGGGAGTTTCCTGCTGGGGCTGGCTTTGAACTGAGATCCTTAGATCTCAGCCTCCTGAGTAGCAGGATGACAGGTGTGAAGTCACCAGTGCCGGGCACATTTGTTAACTTTGTATCCAGGCAGAGAAGGGACACCAGGGCCGCACAGTGGGTTTGGCTTTGGGGAGCACACAGGTGCTGGTCATCTTACCTGGTGTCCCGGAGGATGGACATGTCCCGGCTGAGGGTGGAGAGCCTGCTCTTCACCGCCCACAGGGTCAGCAGAAAGCACACTATGTTGATCTTGAGGAGACCAGGGGAGCACCGTGAATGCCCCTTCTGTTTCAGCCCCACCCCAGCCCCACAGGAGTGGAAGTTGAGCAATTTGATCTCCTGTCAGGCCACCCAACACCCATGGCAAATGGCAGTCTTTTCCATCTCTAGTGGAAGCATCAGAATCTGGAAGTTTCAGGAACACAGCCCAACCCCGGGGCCAGCCTGCGGCATTCCCGCCCCCCTGGGTGTTCGTAGCGCCTGCCCAGATGGGTATCAGGAGGTCTGAGGAGTCACTCACAGAGATGATGGTGCAGACCGGGCCGAGGAAAGCCCACACGAAGCCCTTCTCTGTGTTCAGCCAGCAGCTGACAGAGACACAACCAACAGTGCAGATAAAACCTTCTTCCTGCTTCCCTTCCTTTTTCTTTTCCCCTCCTTCCTTTATTTTTTTATGATTTTTTTTATTGTAAAGATGCTATACAGAGGGTTACAGTTACATGAGTGAGGTAATGAGTACACTTCCTATGGAGCATTGTTACCCCCTCCATTGTTTTCTTCCTACCATCCCTTCCCTCCCTACCTTCCCCAGGTTCTTTTTTTTTTTTGATTGTGATTAAGTGATTACATAATTTCCTGAATTTCACAGTATTATGGAATAATGATGCTCATTTAAAGTCACAAGTTCATTCTAACTTTCCTAGAGCAAATTGTCTATCACAGTCTATACCTTCCTTTATTTTTATATTATGATGATGATGATAGTTGTTGTTATTATTTGCCAGTCCTGGGGCTTGAACTCACTGGTCTGAGCACTGTCCCTGAGCTTCTTTTGCTCAAGGCTAGCACTCTAACACTTGAGCCACAGCTCCACTTCTGGCTTTTTCTGTGTCTGTGGTGCTGAGGAATGGAACCCAGAGCTTCGTGCATGCTAGGCAAGCGCTCTGCCACTGAGCCACCTTCCCAGCCCCTCCTTCATTTTAAACTTCCTTTCTCATCCCTCCTTTTCTTCCGCTCCCTCCTTCCCTCCTTCTCTTCCTTTTCCCTCCCTCTCCTTCATTTTTCCTCCCTCCTTCCATCCTTTTTTCCCTTCCTTCCCTCTTTCATACCTTTCCCTTACCTTCCCTCCCTCTCTTCCTCTTTTCCTCCCTCCTTCCTTTCTCTTCCCTCCCTTCCTTCCCCTTCCTTCCTCAATACAAATGTGTCTCTTCTGTGACTTTCTGTAAAGACCCAACGGGGACGAAACTACAAGTAGTTTATGTCCCACACATGTCACCTCTGTGAGGACTCAGTGAACCATCAAGCAGAGGTGACATCTCTCTTGGATGTCATACTTAGTTTGAGATGGCAAATAAGTCAATGGTCCTGAGATAAACATGGCCAAAGTAGAACACAGACATGTAACTCTGTGTGTGTGTGTGTGTGTGTGTGTGTGTGTGT
>NW_012267400.1:175843-178197 GCF_000151885.1 Dipodomys ordii | reverse complement strand
CCCCTGCCATGAGCCCCGCCCCTGCCACGAGCCACGCCCCTGCCATGAGCCACACCCCTGCCATGAGCCCCGCCCCTGCCATGAGCCACACCCCTGCCATGAGCCACGCCCCTGCCATGAGCCCCGCCCCTGGCATGAGCCAGGTCCCCAGCTCATTTCTGCATTGGTTAGAATTTTTTAAAAAATAATTTCATTGTTACTATGAATGAGAGGTGCAGAGGGGCTACCATTTTAGAAGCCAGGTAATGAGTGCATTTCCTTTTTTGGAACGATGTCACCCCTTCCATTACTTTCCAGCCAATTTCCCCTCCCGTCCCTGCCCATAAGTTACATGGGTGCATTGGTTGTTTTCAAGGTTGGGTCTGCTAGGCAATCATCCTATCTGTGCTTCTCTGGGACGCAGGGCATGACAGGCACACGCCCCTGTCTGTGCCCCACTAATTTGGTTCCCCTGTAGCCAGGAAAACAGGCAAGGTGTGTGCCACTGCGCCCAACCATTGGTTGAGATGGAGCCTCATAAACATCTTTCCTGGGCTGGCCTCGAACTGCCACCGTGGCTACCTGATTCCTCCCAGGGAAACAGAATGACAGGCTTGAGCCACTGCACCCAGCCTCGATTTTACTTTTTTCTTTGCCAGTCCTGGGCTTGAACTCAGGGACAGGGCACTGTCCCTGAGCTTTTGTGCTCAAGGCTGGCGCTCTAGCCCTTGAGCTACAGCTCCATGTCTGCCTTTTGGTGGTTCATTGGAGAAAAGAACTTCAAGGCCTTTCCTGCTCAGGCTGGCTTTGAACCATGATCCTCAGATCTCAGCCTCCTGAGCATCTGGGATGACAGGCGTGAGCCAGCAGCGCGCGTGCGCGGCTCCTTCCCGCACATTCGGTTCACTTCCACAGCTCCGTGGGTGCCGGTCTGCCGGTGACAGCGCAGGCTGCGCATGGTCTCACCTGTCTGCCATCGTGGGCCATGAGCACGGCAAAGCTGCTCAGGTGGGAGCAGCTGCAGGTGGTGCTGGAGTCTCCGGTGTCCACCGTCTCGCAGCCCGTGGTGACCCAGTGTCCACACTCACCCCGGCCACCGAGCCACGACACGCAGAGCACCCCACGCCGCGGCCCAGCGCTCGCCGCCTGCAGAGACAGGACAGGGGCGAGAGACACGGGCTCAGAGATGAAGGCCCAGGCTGGCCTGGGAAGGGCTGGCTCTTGGGGTGGGGGGACCCCAAAACCAAGAAGCACAACCAGGGTGTGTCCTGAACTCAGGCTCTTCCCTGCCCGGCGCCCGTCCACCGGCGCTCACCCGGTGGGAGAAGGTGAAGGTCACCGGGGAGCTGAGGTTCTGCGTGTCCCGGTGGCTCAGGAAGGCTGTGATGACATCGGAGAGCAGGGCTGGTGTCAGGTGTGGGCCCCAGTTTGTCTCAGCAGTTGCCTCCTGGGCTGGCTCCAGGACCAGCGGAGCCTCAGCCAGCAGCTTGCCCATCTTGGGAATGGAGATGAGGCCCACCATGGAGGGGCCTGTGGGCCAAGCGCAAGGATGAGCTCAGGGTGTCTGCTCCTCAGATGGACCCTTCTTCTCGTGGCCTCACCCCTCTCCCATTCTCCCTTAAAATTTTGTGTGCTGGTACTGGGGTTTAAACTCATTGCCTGGGCGCTGTCCCTGAGCATTGTGTGTGCGCGTGCTCAAGGCTAGCGCTCTACCACTTGAGCCACAGCTCCACTTCTGGCTTTTTGCTAGTTATTGGAAATAAGAGTCTTGGGCTTTCCTTCACAGGCTGGCTTTGAATCATATTCTTCAGATCTCAGCCTTCTGAGTGGCTGAGATTATAGGCATGAGCCACTGCACCTGGCTTTTAACTCTCTCTTTTTGTAGGTCATGGGGCTTGAACTCAGGGCCTGGGCTCTGTCCCTCAGCTCTTTTGCTTAAGGCTAGTGCCCTACCATTTTGAGATACAGCTCCACTTCTCATTTTTCAGTGGTTACTTGGAGATAAGAGTCTTACAGTATTTCCTGTCAGAGCCAAATGAATCAGATCTCCACTTCCTGAGTGGCTAGGATTACAGGCTTGAGCCACTGTCTCCCGGCTTAACTCTGTTTTTATATGACATCTTTTCCTACCAGGAGGCCTCAGTGCCATGGATACCATGTTGGCCATTACCTGGGTGACCGGGTTTCTGGGCCAGGTCCCAGGTCAGCTGCATCTTTGTCTGATTCTGACTCAAGGTGACTTGCCTGTCGCCTGGAACCTGCAACTCCAGGGTCAGTGCTGTGAAGATGGAAATAACACAAGCAGAGTTAGATGAGGACAAGTATGTGCGTGCATGTGTATACATAATGCATATATATGATGCATATAATGTATA
>NW_012267400.1:174406-174842 GCF_000151885.1 Dipodomys ordii | reverse complement strand
TGTATACATAATGCATATATATGATGCATATAATGTATATATGATGTTATATATAATGTACATATTCGATATCACCTATATAGTCACAGAACAATAGTACATATATTGTGTACAATGTAGGTGAGATCGTCATTTGCAAAGGCTTAAAATAATAATAGCAATTGCACAGCAAGGGTTTGACAATCTCAGGTGCAACAGACAAATTCCTCAGGACACACACACTTCCAGAACTGACACAGGAGAAAGTAGAAATGTTAAAAAGACTGCTCAGGGCTGGGAAGGTGGCTCAGTGGTAGAGCGCTTGCCTTGCATGCATGAGGCCCTGGGTTCGATTCCTCAGTACCACATAAGCAAAAAAAAGCCAGAAGTGGTGCTGTGGCTCAAGTGGTAGAGCGCTAGCCTTGAGCTGAAGAGCTGAGGGACAGCGCCCAGGCCC
>NW_012267400.1:172904-174356 GCF_000151885.1 Dipodomys ordii | reverse complement strand
CTCAAGTGGTAGAGCGCTAGCCTTGAGCTGAAGAGCTGAGGGACAGCGCCCAGGCCCAGAGTTCAGGCCCCACGACCAGACTCCAAAAAAAAAAAAAAAAAAAAGAAGACTGTTCAGCACCAATTGATCATGCCTGTAACCCCAGCTACTCAGGAAGTTGGGATCTGAGAATCTGAGGATCTGAAGTTGGAAGCCAGCTCAGGCAGGAAAATTTGTGAGACTCTTATCTCCAAATATCCACCAAAAAGCTGGAAGTCTGTGACAGTGCCCAGGCCCTGAGTTCAAATGTCAAGACTGGTACACACGTACACACACACTGACCTGAATCCTTTCTTTGTTTCTTCACAAAAGACAGCAGGAGGGAAAAGTATTTAACGATTCTACAAGATGTCACAAGAGCACTAATTCATGTAAACTTAATCATGCAGCTGGATGCTGGTAGCAGAGAATAGGAGGATCATAATTTGAGGCCACCTCAGACAAGAAGTTTGTGAGGTTGTAAGAACAGTCCCAGAGAAACCCAGATTCTCAACAGAAAAAGCTGAGCCTGTTATCCTAGTTAAATGAGAAACATAATAGGAGGATCACAGACCAGGCAAAAAGTGAGAAGCTACTGCAGAATAAAAGGGCCGGGATCATGGCTTAGTGGGAGAGCACCTGTGAGCTTAGAGCTCTGAGTTCAGCCAGGCCCCAGTGGCTCACGCCTGTTATCCCAGCTACTCAGGAGGCTGAGATCTGAGGATCATGGCTCAAAGCCAGCCTGGGCAAGGAAGGCCGTGAGACTCTTATCTTCAATTAACCACTCAGAAAACCAGAAGTGGCTCTGTGGCTTAAGTGGTAGAGCGCTTGCCTTGAGCTGATAGAGCTGAGTGACAGCACCCAGGCCCAGAGTACAAGCCCCACAACCAAACAACAACAACAAAACCTTAATCATGCACCAAAACCTTCAACAAACATCCTGCATTTGTTAGAGAGACTTGAGGGCGTCAGGCACTTGTCTGTGGTGGGGGTGGGGCCGCACCTGTGTCTGCAGGACCGAGGAAGGTGAGTGACCCCTCCGGCAGGGTCTGGCCCAGGACTCTCAGTGTGTTTTCCAGGTCCAGGAGCAGCTGAGTGGCCACACAGTGCTGCTGTGAGCGAGGCAGGGTCTGCAGGTCCCCAGGGGTCTCCAGCAGCTCATCCAGACTCTCCAGGACACTCTGGAGGATGGAGGGCAGAGGCAACGTGACCACAGGCCAGAGAGATGGCATGGAGAAGGTAAACCACGTGGCCACGGGGCCCAGAGACCCGAAGATAATCCAGAGCGGATGGAAGTTGTGCCCAGGTTGAGAGCAAGAGAGAAACTAGTGAGTGCACTTGGTGTATGTGCGTGTGTGTGTCTGTGTGTGTGTCTGTCTGTCCTTCCACAGGCGGCAGGACCCCGCCGCCCCGCGGGCTCTCCTCTGTCAGATC
>NW_012267400.1:159163-172475 GCF_000151885.1 Dipodomys ordii | reverse complement strand
GACCGCCAGCCCGGGGGGCAGCGGCACCTGTAGGACCCCACGGTGTTGACGCAGACGGCGGAGCTGTGGCACTGGTGCTGTCCGGAGCGGCACTCGTCCACGTCTGCGGAGACAGGAACGGCTCAGACCCCGTCCCCGCCCCGCGGTAATTCAAGGCGGTCCGCCGCGGCGGCGGAGGGCGCGGGGCTCAGGCGGGTGCGGGCGCCTGGTCGCCGGTGCGCATGCGTGGGGTGTGGACCATCCCGAATCGCGTATGCTGTCAGTAATCAGCGGACGTGGGGCCCCGGGTCCAGCCAGGGCGCACAGGGCGTGGCCAAGCGGGGCGTGGTTACATGAGGGGCGTGGCCAAGAGAAGACCATCGAGTCGTGGGCATGGTTAATCAGGGCTGGCTAAAGCAGCAGGTGTGGTTAAGAGCAGGCAAGGCCGAGCAAGGTGGGCCTGATGGGCGTGGTTAGACAGTGACGTCTGGCCACGGGTGTGGCTAATAGATGGGCGTGGCCAAGCCTGGTCCCTCCCAGATGAGTCTCCAGGGGTGGACCTTCGCACTGGGTGACCAGCCGGCCGATGCCGGGATTCCGGGATGGGCCCCCAAGCCACGTCGGCAGCGGCATTTGTAGCCGTTGGCTTCCTTGAGGTGGAGTTGTGGCAGCGATTCTGGCCGGAGGGTCAGAGCCGCCCAACCCTCAGTCACCACCACAGCCAGGAAGTCTACCTTGCTCTGCCTCGATGGTGCCCACCTCGTCTAAAGAATATGAACCCTGGGGGCGTGGTCGGCGATGGGAGTGTGGCATGGTGACAGGTCGCAGCTCATTGGCTGAGGTGAGACTCATCAGGGCGTGAATCGGTGGGAGCGCTTGCCTCCCTTGCACAAGGTCCCCGGGGTTCACCCTCAACTCTGGTACACAAAAGAGGCCAAACCAAGCAACCCAAAAGGCCCGGGACATTGTGCCTTCCAGGATGGAGCCACGCCCCCATCACAAGCTATGCCCCTCTAACCACGCCCACCCACAACCTCGCCCACAACCCAGCCACGCCCACTCCCACTAGCCACGCCCACTACCCACGCCCCCAGCACTAGTCAAGCTCGACCAGCTTAATACTGTAGCTTTTAATTCTTTACAAGATAAGTGTTTTCTCCATTGTTTCTGTCTCTGTCTCTCAGCACACCATTTCAAGGATCTTAACACACCTCACATGTCCACGGTGTTTTCAGAGGGTGGGGTCCTGCCTGCAACTGGTCCCCACGTTTGCTCCTTACCTTGGCACCGCCTTGCAGCTAGACGTTTGTGCACAGGTGCACGCGCACCTGTCCAGCCCGTCTCACGCTCTAGGCGCTTTTACAGCCATTCCTTGGTGATGGGGAGGAGGGTGGGGTCTCACCTTGACACGTGTTCTCACTCTCGTTCCTGAATATTTTGTCCCCAGACTCGAGTGCATATCCTGGGCTGCACGTGCAGTAATAGCTCCCTTCTGTGTTCTCGCAGTCCGCAAACTTCCCACAGTATGTCCTCAAAGGTGGTGCACACTCGTTGATGTCTGCAACACACAGGCTAAAGGTGTGAGTTCTCTCAGGAAGGAGACTCCCCCATCCCCAACCTGACCCCCAGCACTGGGGCTGATCTTGCTTTTGAAAGAATCTTGGGCTGCACTCTGAAGCCGGGCTGCACCTGGAGCAGGCCATTCCTGAAGGCTAATCAGTCAGCTCTGCTCTGAATCCTCAGGGTGACATGCAGGATTTAGACACAGTGGACAGTGACAGGGTAGGGGATGGGCTGGAGGCTCAGCACCTCCCTCTCCTAGTCTTGAGGGAAGATGGACGCACAGACTCCTGGCCACCCAGGTCCTTTCTCCACAGGAAGCCATGCACATTGATTTCTTGTTTCTCCCCTTCTTTTCTCTCCTTCAGTGATGGACCCCAACTGTGACCCGTGTCCCCCACTCTCACAGGACTAGGCCCCCCAGTGTGCCCAGCACTCCAGGCCTCTGTACCGTCACAGCTGCCGTCCGGGCTGGTGATGAGCTCCTCCACTGAACTGAATCCCGCATCACAGCGGCAGGTGTCGGCACTGAGACACTTGGAGTTCGGAGGACACCACCTGGCACAGCCTGAGGCAGGGACGGGACCAGGTGAGGAGCCGGGGCAGGGGCGGGGCCAGCGCCATCCCGGGGAGGGCCCAGGGGAGGGGTGGGAAGAGGGGGCGGCCCTGTGTCCTCCCTGGGCTGAGGGGAGCGGGGAGGACGCTGCCCCCAGCCTCCAGGTGGGGACCGAGTGCTCCCTGCAGACTCACCTTCTTGTTTCTGGGCTGCAGCTCCACACAGACTCAGCACCGTGCACAGCACTGCAACGGAGCGGGGGAGGGGTCAGGGTGCCTCTGAGGGGTGGGGTGCTGACCACGCTCCGAGGCTTGCATTATGTCAGCTCCAGGATTTGTCCCATGGGCGCCTCTGTGAGCCCATGGCCACAGCACTCTTGGGGTCCCTTCAGGACACAGACAGGGGGCCTGGCCACCCCATTCTGATTCTGGGCCATGGTCAGGGAGCGGGGTGATGCCATCTCCTTCCTGTGCCAGGGCAGGAGCAGCCCGGGCCAGGCAGTGCCTGGTCTTCAGGGAAGAACAGAGGCCCCGGACCGGGCATTTCCTCAAATCTCCACCAGCCCAGCTCCCCGTGCCTTCAGACCGCAGAGGGGAAGTTGCTGCGGAGGGGCCTTGTGCCCCTGTGTTCCTGATGCTGGGCCTGGGGGTAGGGGTGGCCCCTGCCCAGGGCAGGTCCTGGGAGTTTCTGTCTAGTCTCCATTCAACAGAGAGATGCAGGAAAGGGGCTGAGCAGGTGAGAAAATAGACAGAGAGAGACAGGGGGGGGCAGAGGCAGAGGCAGAGGCAGAGAGAGACAGACAGAGAGAGAGAGACAGAGAGGAGGAGAACAGAAGGATGGGGTGCACCAGGGGAGGGTTAGGAGGAAATAGACACTCTCCCTCAACCTAGAAACCCTGGGAATGCAGCAAGGAATCCAGAGAGAGTGGAAGAAAGAAGGGTGTGGGGCAGGAATTGACATAGATCCCTTCCTGGGTCAAGGGGGAAGGGCCTGGCTCATCACTCCCTTGCACCTTGGACTGGGATTCTGGAGGCTGCTGTGGTTTCCATTTGGTCCTTGGATGTCTGTGGTACCCTCCCCAGCTCATCTGAGTTCTCTCGGAAGGGGGCAAGACCAATTCTAACCAGGCATGATGGCCACAGGGAACAAAGCAGGATGTGTGGGAATCACAGTCTATTTTTAATTTTTGTCAGCCGTGGGGCTTGAACTCTGGGCCTGGGTGCTGTTCCTCAGCTCTTCAGCTCAAGGCGAGCGCTCTACTGCTTGAGCCACAGTGCCACTTCCGGTTTTCTAGTGTTTTATTGGAGATAAGAGTCTCACAGACTTTCCTGCCTGGGCTGGAAAGTCTGCCTGGGCTGAACTGTCATCCTCAGATCTCAGCCTCCTGAGTAGCTAGGATTACAGGCATGAGCCACTGGTGCCCAGCTCACAGTCTATTTTTTTGATTGAACTCAGAGCTTTAAGCTCACAGGTGCTCTCCCACGAAACCATGATCTCAGCCCTTTTATTTTTCAGTAGCTTCTCACTTTTTGCCTGGACTGTGATCGTCTTGTTTTGTGTTTCTCACCATAACTAGGATGACAGGCTCAGCTTTTTCTATTGAGAATCTGGGCTTCTCTGGGACTGTTCTCCTTATGACCTCACAAACTTCTTGCCTGAGGTGGCCTCAAATTATGATCCTCCTGTTCTCTGCCTCCTCTGACAGGCAACTGGCATTATAAGCATGAACCATTGCAGCAGGACACATAATCATGGTTTTTTTTTTGGTCTGTCGTGGGGCTTGAACTCTGGGCTTGGGCGCTGTCCCTCAGCTCTTCAGCTCAAGGCTAGCGCTCTACCACTTGAGCTACAGTGCCACTTCCGGTTTTCTGGTGCTTTATTGGAGATAGGAGTCTCATGGTCTCTCTTGCCCGGGCTGGCTTTGAACTGCGATCCTCAGATCTCAGCCTCCTGAGTAGCTAGGATTACAGGTGTGAGCCACCAGGCGCCCGGCTCACATAATCATGTTTTAAACACTAAGGGACATGTAATATACAAGTATGCCAAGCTTTGGAACATATGAATTGATTTATGCCCCCTCTCCTTGGTCCTCAGTCCCTGCCAGAAGAAATAAGAAACAAAATGATAGTGCTATTATCACCCCTATTTTACATAAGGGAAAACCAAAGCTCAAGGAGAGGAGAGCTCATGAGTATCAATGTCACTGATAAGAGACAAAGCCAGGATTTGAACCTACGAATCTGGACCCAGATTCTACCATTGCTCTCCATACCACCTGGCTCTCTGGGATGGTGGCTGAGTTACAGGAAAAAGTGAATTCTAATGTCTATGTCCACATGTACGGTCACGTTCCTTTGTGCCTGTGCATGGTGCGCATACACACTTAGAATGTGCCCTAGTTGGGTGTAGCAGGGTGTGCCTCTAGTCCCTGCTGTTTGGGAGGCTGAGCCACAAGGATTGCTTGAGCCCAGGAGTTTGAGGTCAGCCTGGGCAGCATGGTGAGAACCTGACTCAACAGCAAACTAAAGCAAACTAAAGCACACACACACACACACACACACACACACACACACACACACACACACACACACACACACACACACACACACACACATCTACCTCTTGAAGAAGCTGACAGCACTGAATTTGTTTTACATTTTTATACTATTTAAAGCCTAAAGCTGGTGGCTTAGGCCTTTAATCCTAGCTACTCACAAGGCTACTCAGGAGGCTGAGATCTGAGGATCGCGGCTCAAAGCCAGCCTGGCAGAAAAGTCCATGAGACTCTTATCTCCAATAAACCACTCAGAAAACCAGAAGTGACTCTGTTTAAGTGGTAGAGCACCAGCCTTGAGCTGAAAAGCTGAGAGACAGTGCCCAGACCCAGAGTTCAGGCCCCAGCACCAATAAAAAAAGTTTTTCTACACTATTCAGTGCTGTTCAAAGTGTTCCCAGCTTTGGAAAAAAAGTCATGTTTTACACATCAGATAGAAGTTATATTCATAAGTACCAAGTTATATTCATAATATACACATCAGACAGGAAATTATATTCATAAATACCAAATAGATTCATAAGTACCAAGAAAGAAGTTACAGCCAAAGAGACAAGTGCCTAAGATATATGCCTCAACTACTGACAGTCTCCTCATTATTAAATTATTATTCTCACTATTAAAGGAAATGAAGACTAATCAGAATTCGCTGCAAATTGATGAGATTTTTTTTCTTCCCCAGAGCACAACCCATATCAATATTTCAAAGTACTTTTTTTTTTATGCTGGTGCTAAGATTTGAACTCCGGGCCTCTCACTTCCACTTGAACTTTTCCATTCAAGACTGGTGCTCTACCACTTGAAGCACAATTCCATTTCTGGCTTTTTGTTGGCCAAGGAGATAAAAGAGTCTCATGGACTTTCCCACCTGGATTGGCTTTGAACCATGGTCCTCAGTTCTCAGCCTCCAGAGTAATTGGAAGGACAGGCGTGAGCCACTGGTGTCTGCCTTCAAATGGCTTTTGGATTAGAGTATTAGAGGTCAAGTATCAGCTCCTGTCTGGCTCAACATCTTGACATACCTTGAAGAATTCCAGTCCCAAATCAGGATGATGACTACAGATACTGGAAAAAAGTGACTTTCTTGTTGGAGAACTTCACATAAAAGAACTTCACATGTGCCTGGTGCCTGTGGCTCACATTTGTAATCCTAGCTACTCAGGAGGCTGAGATCTGAGGATCCTAGTTCAAAGCCAGCCCGGGCAGGAAAGTTTCCATGAGACTCTTATCTCCAATGAACACCAGAAAACCAGAAGTGGCATTATGGCTCAGATGGTAGAGAGCTTGTCTTGAGCTGAAGAGATGAGGGACAGTGCCCAGGCCCAGAGTTCAAGCCCCATGACTGACAAAAAAAAAAAAGAAAGAGTGAACATCTCAGAAAAATATCACCTCTGCTGTTATTATAGAGAAGCCAGAAATCAAGTTAAAGACTGAGAAGATTTGCAGACTGGGTACATGGTCCCCAGCTACCATTATCTGTCTGTCTCTTGTCATTGTCATAATTCAACTTACCTGGGAGCAGCCTTAAATACCCATGTCTCATGGTCCAGAAACTGGCAATGCTGGTCATGGAGGAACCTTTGATTCTGGTCTGGATGAGCTAAAAATTGCTTCCTGTTTTAAGAACTCATGACCAGGATGGTTTAGGAAACCACTGATCTGAATGTTTTGTTTTTTTTTTGAAACATCGTTATCTGTATGATGTTCATGTTTCAGGAACTCACAGTTCCGTTTTCAAGTATTTGCTTTGTATTAGAAGAAACTCTACAAAAATGCTTTTTTGGGGTGGCTCCTGAAATACTTTGTTACAGGGAGTGTGAAGTTACATATTAGAATACATCTCAACATGTAGACCCATCCTACTGGATTCCAGCATTTGTGTGTGTGTTGTAGGGTGTCTGTGGGTGTATATGTATGTATATTGCTAATTAACATACTTAGCTGCTTTTCTTTTTGTCAGTCATGGGGCTTGAACTCTGGGCCTAGGCACTGTCCCTCAGATCTTCAGCTCAAGGCTAGCACTCAACCACTTGGCCCACAGAGCCACTTCCGGTTTTCTAGTGGTTTGCTGGAGATAAGAGTCTCATAGACTTTGCTGCCCAGGGTGGCTTTGAACCACAGTCCTCAGATCTCAGCATCCTGAGTAGCTAGGATGGCAGGCGTGAGCCACTGATGCCAGAGGATTTAAAAACAAAAAACAAAAACCCAATTGATTCTGAAATACAGATCCACAGAAAGTTGCAAATACAGCACCAAGAAGTCATGGGTAGCCTTCACCCAGTATTGGCCAAGGTTATACTTAGATGAGAACAGTCCATTGTCAAGATATTGGTGTAGTGCATTCATTCTGTGGCATTCTTTGTTGGTAATGGTACCAGTGCTTGAACTCAGGACCAGGGCACTGTCCCTGAGCTTTTCTCAGTTAAGGCTGTCACTTTACCACTTGAGCCACAGCCCCACTTTTGGCTTTCTGGTGGTTTTTTGGAGATAAGGGTCTCATGGACTTCCCCTGCCTGGGCTGGCTTTGAACCATGCTCTTCAGATCTCAGCCTCTTGAGTAGCTGGGATTACAGGTGTGAGCCACTGGGCCTTGCTTTTATGCCATTACATGTCTCTTTATTCAAGAGACACTATCCCCATAGAGAACTCTTCATGCTCCTCGAGCTCCCTTCCCTTTTGGTGGTGGTGAGGGGGAGTGGGCAAAGGGACTTTGATGAAAATGTTGGAAATTTCCATGGTAGAGCTGATCTACTTGCAGTTCAAGTCTATCTTGATCACTGAGCTCTGGTGACTGAGATGTTTCTCCTCTGCTGCAGTTTTCCTGTCTGTAAATCGGGGATTGTGTGTGTCACACGCATGACAGGAGAGAAAGGAAGGCAAGGCTGGCCCAGGCCACCCCACACAGAAGCCATGATCCTGGTTGCTGGGTGACTTGTTTTTGTTTTGTTTCTGTTTTTCTTTTCTTCTTTTGTTCCCTCTCGCATTGTTTCAACTTGCAGACAGCCTTCTTGGCTTCTCTACTCTTGATTCTTTGAAAGATCAGCAATTCACCCAGATCTGCAAGTCCTGAGCTCTGGGATCGGGGGAGACTGAGCGCTCCATGGGGCAGCCCCTGGTAGAGGCCTACGCCGGAAGTGGATCGCCTCAGAATCCGGAAACCGGAAGTCGGCGAGTGGCGTCCCTTCGGAACCGGAAGTTCTGATTTACTGCCCCAGAAGCCAAAGAGACCAAGCTGAAATCTCCATGTGCGGGATCGCCAGGAAAATGGGGAGAGATCTCAGGAATCCAGAGCTAAGGATTTTGTTTTCTTCTAGAAACCCTAAATGCCCAGAAAATAGGAGCATCTTTTTTATATCAGAACCTGTGAGCAATTGAAAGAAGGCTGAGGCTGGATATGAGCTGAAGTCAGACACTGGAGGGGAAGAGGGGGGGAGGATTCGGTCCAGAAGAGATCATCAAAGTGTGTGTGAGTGTGAGAGTGTGTGTGAGTGAGTGTGTGTGAGTGTGTGATGTATGTGTGAGTGTGTGTGTGTGAGTGAGTGATTTATGTGTGTGTGTGAGTGTGTGATGTATGTGTGTGTGTGATGTATGTGTGAGTGTGTGTGAGTGTGTGTGTGTGATGTATGTGTGAGTGTGTGATGTGTGTGAGTGTGTGTGTGAGTATGAGTGTGTGTGAGTGATGTATGTGTGAGTGTGTGTGAGTGAGTGTGTGTATGAGTGTGTGTGTGTGAGTGTGTGTGAGTGTGTTGCAGCCTGTGATGTCAGCCTTGTATTGCAGGACAGTGGGAAGAGGGTGAACTCGAGGGAGAACTCTGCGGGATGCTAGGGAGCACATCTCGGAGGGTTTGGGGAGATAGGGAAGGGATGTTGACGTCAAATAGGAAGCAAATAGCGGGCCAAAATTGGAACCTAAGCCATGAAGACTGAATCACTCAGCTCAGAAAGCACCACAAAGCCAGGTAGGGGTGACTGTGTGGTGGCTGCTTCGGGCCATGTTTTCAGGTGACTTCCTTCCCAGGGGATGAACTGGAACCTGTCTTCTATAGGAAGAGGGAGATGTTTTCGAGCAGGTGAAAAGAGAGCTTGTGAGGAAGGTGTGGACCAGAAAGACCCCTGCATCACCGTGTTTGTTGTAGTAGTTCCCAACAACACATGAATGGATGAATAAGAATGAAATAAATACTCACAGGTCAGTCATCCCAGCTACTCAGGAAGCTGAGATCTGAGGATCATGATTTGAAGCCAGCCTGGTCAGGAAAGTCTGTGAGACTCTTATCTCCAATAAACACCAAAAAGAAAACTGGAAGTGGAGCTGTGGCTCAAGTGGTAGAGCATTAGCCTTGAGCAGAAAAGCTCAAGGATGGGTACACTCACAAAAAGAATGAGATCCTTTCCTCAGGAAATGGATGTATTAGGAAGACATGCTATTGATCATGACAAGCCCAGCACAAAACCCAACATATTCCACGTTATTTTTGGTGCACATCTTGCTTTTTTTGTCTCTGTTATGTAAGACCTAAATGAGCAGCAAATCACTTTCTCTGTTCTCCTTTGCATTTCCACAGAGGTATGTGAATGTATTCCTCTATGAGTATAATAAAATATAGAGTAAAATGAAAGAAAAGGACAGATTATGACATACAGAAATTCGTAGTGAGGGGAAGGTAAAATTAAGTGTAAAACAACTGTATTAAGCATAAATAATGATATTAATAATTAAGCATATGCACATATTATATGGATAATATAATACAATCAAGAGTTTCTAATCTCATTGGTGATGGCCTAGAAATGAAAGAATGTATAAAGAATGCTTAGCTAAAATGTGGCCCATTGTAAATGTCCAGCTAGTGTGTGTCATTTTTCTGAAACAAATAAAAAAAATTACCAGATCTGGGCTGGGAAGGTGGCTCAGTGGCAGAGTGCTTGCCTTGCATGCATGAGGCCCTGGGTTCGATTCCTCAATACCACATAAGCAGAAAAAGCTGGAAGTGGTGCCATGGCTCAAGTGGTAGAGTGCTAGCTTTGAGCTGAAGAGCTGAGGGACAGCACCCAGGCCCAGAGTTCAGGCCCCACATCCAGAAAAAAAAATACCAGGTCTCACCAGGCACCAGTGGCTTATATCTGTCATCCTAGCTATTCAGGAGGCTGAGATCTGAGGATTGTGGTTCAAAGCCAGCCGAATCAGGAAATTCTGTGAGACTCTCTATCTCCAGTTAAATACCAAAATAAATCTAGCTGTGGAGCTGTGGCTCAAGTGGTAGAGCTCTAGAGTGAAAAAGCTCAGGAACAGCACCCTGGCCCTGTGTTCAAGCTCCAGGACCCCCCCCCCCACACCAAGTCTGTAGCATGCCATTTCACTTCTGATAAGGTTGTCTTTGTATTGAGTTGGGGACGCTTTTGATGGGTTAGGTGACAACATACATTGCTGTTTATCTGAAGGGAAATACAGAAAGTCACCTGCTTCACAGACTTTTTAAAAACTCAGAGGAGAAAAGACCTTGCTATGAGAGTAAATAACGAGCTTTAAGGACATATTGAGAAAACTCCACATCAAGTTCCTGGCTGGACAGACTCACTCTGAATGCACAAAGACAGAAATATTCCTCGGGGTGACATTTAAAAGGGGGTCTATCTAGAAAGAATCCAAAGTTATATCTACAACGAATCTAGAAAATGTCCTCTAAATGCCACCGAGTATAGAAAATAGGCAAATGATCACAGTAAGAAAAGGAATTTCAGGGGTTCTCCATCTCACAAATCATAAACGCCCTCAGCTCACCGCAAGGTTCTCCTCTCTTTTCCCTAAATATCTGCAAAGTCTGTGGACCCTGCTCTACCTGTGGGAGATGGTTTTATGCATCTCGATCCTTTTCTAATTGGGCTGCCATTGCTGTCCGTTCCCAGCCCGGGACAACGTCCACGGCTGCGCTCAGCATCAGTGAGTGAATTAACCAAGCTAGCAGTGGCCGCAGCCGCCTCTCAGCCCTGGGCTGTGGTGGCTCTCTCTTGACATTAGTAAATGTTGGAGGCTTCTGTCTGTCCGCAGCTCTTCCTTGGCACCAGCTGGGCTCTCAGACTCCCCTGGGTGGGATTTCATGAGTGGAAGTTCCTGTGTGGGAAGAATTCTCCCTGAATACCAGTGAAGGATGGAAGATGGCAGGGAGTGGACTAGCATTGGGTCTGGAGCAAGATGGGGTACCCCAAAGCTAGCCAGCTGTGTGGCCCAGCCAGGGACACACACACACACACACACACACACACATACATACACACACACACACACACGAACACGGACAATGGCAATGGCAGAGGTGTTCACAGCACTGTGAATCTGCACTTTAGGTTTGTTTCCCTCCTGGGGGAATTTATCAAGAAAGCAATTTACTTACTTTTGGATTATTCCCAAGACACCTAGTTAAATGTCAGTTGAATCAGGAGTTATTACTAGTCTTGCTTTATCCCAACTCTCCATTTCTCCAAAGTCTAAGATTTTTCTGGCCACTGGTAGCTCATGCCTGTAATCCCAGCTACTCAGGAGGCTGAGATCCGAGGATCACAGTTTGGAGCCAGCCTTGGGCAGAAAAATTCATTTGATCCTTATCTCCAAGGAACAACCAAAAAGCCAGAAGTGGAGGTGTGACAGAGCATGAGCCCTGAGTTCAAGCCCCAGGACCAGCACAAAAATAAAAACAAAAACAAAAGCAGTCAATTTCCAAACCATCCCCTTGGCACTGAGATGTCAAATTGTGTGATGGAAGAAGGGTGCCGGTGGCTCACGCCTGTCATCCTAGATACACAGGACGCTGAGATCTGAGGATCTCAGTTCAAAGCCAGCCTGGGCAGGAAAGTCCATGAGACTCCTATCTCCAATGAACCACCAGAAAACTGAAAGTGGCGCTGTGGCTCAATTGGTAGAGCGCTCGCCTTGAGCTGAAGAGCTGAGGGACAGCGCCCAGGCCGAGTGCAAGCCCCATGACCGACAAAAAATTGAGTGATGGAACTGAGTAAGAAGGAGATGAACATTTTCCAGGGACACTTCAGTGGTTTATCTAGTTATGTGCTCATTTGAATTACAGTCAATGTCTATCAGCAATCTGCGGGTTGCAAGATAGGAAGTTCCAACCACGGGAACCAGCTGAATCTAGTTTATCATTTATGTATGTTGCCAGCTGTGGGGCTTGAATTCAGGGCCTGGCAACAGTCCCTGAGCCCTTTTGCTCAAGGCTAGCACTCTACTTTGAGCCACGGAACCACTTCCTCCTCCTCCTCCTTTGTGATTAGTTGAAAATAAAAGTCTGATGGGGACTTTTCTGTCTGGGCTGACTTCAAACAGTGATCCTCAAATCTCAGCCTCCTGAGCCACTGGCACCTAGCCTTCCCTCCCACTCCCCCAAGAACAAGGCTAAGAAAGGCTCAGTATTCCGTCTCCCTGGTATTTCTCAGATTCTGAAAAACCACAGTTGATGGAGGTTGATGCGCTCACCGCCCCGGTGGCACCCCAGTGATGAGCTGCCTCAGGGCTCCCTTCATTTCCCTGTTCCTCAAACTGTACACAAAGGGGTTCAGCATTTGAGGGACCACGATATACATCACGGAAGCCACGGCATTTTTAGTGGGGGACACGGTGACCTCGGAACTCATGTACACCCCGATGCCTGTCGCATAGAATAAGCACACCACGGAGAGGTGAGAGCCACAGGTGGAGAAAGCTCGGCGCCTTCCCCTCCTGCTTGGGATCCTCAGCTCGGAGGTGACGATGTGACTGTAGGAGAAGATGATCCCCACGAGAGGCACACCGGCGAGCAGGCTGGTCCCCGAGTGCACCAGCAGGGTGTGGATGGACGTGTCGGAGCAGGAGAGGCCGATGACCTGGACGAGTTCACAGAAGAAATGGGGCATTTCCCCATCCGGGCCGGAAGCCAGCCGGAGCGGCATGAGCGTGTGGAGCAGGGCGTTGCCCGTGGCGAAGCCCAGGCAGAGCAGAGCCAGGAGGAGGCAGACGCGCGTGCTCATGACGATGGCATACCTCAGGGGCTGACAAATGGCCACGTAGCGGTCATAGGCCATCGCCGCCAGGAGACAGTTCTCTAGCCCGCCAAACACCAAGACAAAGCCGAGCTGGGAGAGGCACCCGGGGTAGGAGGCGCTGTGGTCCTGGGCTTGGATGTCCACCAGCATCTTGGGGATGGTGGTGGTGCTGATGCAGACGTCTGTGATGGAGAGGGTGGAGAGGAAGAAGTACATGGGGGTGTGGAGGGGGGCGTGGGAGCCGACGGCCAGGATGATGAGCAGGTTCCCTAGCACGGTGACCAGGTACACGGACAGGAAGAGGCTGAAGACCAAGGGCTGCAGTGCTGGGTCCTCGGTCAGGCCCAGCAGGAGGAATCTGGGAATGCCTGTTTGGTTTGTGGCTTCCATACCACTGCAGGATCGTAGGAGGAAGAAAAGGAGAGGTGAATGGAGTGAAGCACACGTTTCCTCCCGTGCAAAGGTGGTGTTGCACGCGGGAGGTGTGGGCGTGAGCAGTGGGCGCCATTTTGGACTTGGATGGCACCGAGCTCTGGGGTGAGGAGCAGCGAGGGGGCTTCAGCAGACACTCCTGGGGACCAGCTGTCCACAGGAGAATGGACACATTTCCACAGAGATGCTGTGGCCACACC
>NW_012267400.1:155635-157240 GCF_000151885.1 Dipodomys ordii | reverse complement strand
GGGACGCAGCCAGGCCGCGGGCTGCCCCCGCACCCGCTCACGGGGACCTCCCCTCTCCAAACCCTGAGCTCCCCACCCCCCACCCCGCCCCAGGGACGCCGGTCTGGGCAGAATTAAAAAAAAAGTCACGCTCATTTTATTTCCCCAAGAGACGAGATTAGAAGTGAGGGGAATTCAGGCTTGTTTATTCTTCTTGCTTCTCCCCCTCGTCTAAAACCATGGTTATTACAAAGGGGATGGGGGGAGAGAGGTGACAGTTACACCAGTCAGGTCGAGTACACTTCTTTTCAGACAATGTCACCTCTTCCCTCGCTCTCTGCCAGTTTCCCCTCCTGTCCCCACCCACAAGCTGTAGAGATCATTGTCCACAGGGCGTGGAGTGAGAACCCCTGCTGCATTTGTTCACCCTCTGTCCCCCCATTCTGTGCCCTCCTCACCCCCCCCCACAAGGACAGGAAAATGAACAAATGAGAGAAAAAGAAAAGGAAAACAACAACCAACTCTATTTCCTGGAGTTTCGTTGGATAAATACTGCTTTCTAGGACCAGAGGCACATGGGCATTGCACGGAGCTTCCCCCCACCCCGCCTCCAAATGTTAGTTCCAACTTTGTCCAAAGGCTGAGTGGGGGGGCCTGGAAGCTTCCCTCCTCATGGAGACAGATAAACAGTCATCATTTCATAGAAAGCTGTAGCACCATTACTACTGCTCCTGCTTCCCAGCAGGTAGGGGTGTAAAATCTTGGGGCACAATTTAAGAAGTGTTTTTTTTTTCATTTATGAAATGCATGATAATTTCCACAGGTATTTGTAGGTGTTGAACGCCCCACAGACTGAAGATAGATCTTACACAGTTTTTATTCTTTATTTTACTTTATTTTTTTGTACTGGCTCTGGGCTTGAACGCAAAGCCTGGATGTCATCCCTGAGGTGTTTTTTTTTGCTCAGGGCTAGTGCTCTATCACTTGAGCCACAGTTTCACGGGCAGCTTTTGCTGGTTAATTGAAGCTGAGGGTCTCACACATTTTCCTGCTTGAGCTGGCCTTGAACCATGACCTTCAGCTTTCAGCCTCCTGAGGGGGTAGGGTTACAGATGTGAGCCACCAGAGCCTGGCAGGCTTGCATTTTTTTCCCTTAAAAAATTTCTGGTAGCCTGGATCTCAGATTCCTTCCATGGCTTCTTCTCTTCCTTGTAAAGGCCAACAATGAGAATCTTAATTTAAAGACAATTTTCAAAAGATTGAAGGTCTCCACGATTTCCCCAAACCACGAGGACAGACCTCTTTTCTAAACCTTTGGTTAGCTTTTTTTTTGCCAGTCCTGTCTGTCCCTGAGCTTCTTTTGTTCAAGGTTATCACTCTACCACTTGAGCCACAGGGCCACTTTCGGCTTTTTCTGCTTATGTGGTGCTGAAGAATCAAACCCAGGGCTTCATGTATGCTAGGCAAGCACTCTACCACTGAGCCACCTTCCCAGCCCTTGATTAACTTTTTTAAAATTTATTTTAATTTTTTTATTGTAAAGATGCTATACAGAGGGTTACAGTTACATGAGTGAGGTAATGAGTACACTTCCTATGGAGCATTGTTACCCCCTCCATTGTTTTC
>NW_012267400.1:146009-155585 GCF_000151885.1 Dipodomys ordii | reverse complement strand
CCCTCCTCCATCCTCCTCCACCCTCCTCCACCCTCCTCCATCCTTCCCCATCCCTCCTCCATCCCGACTCCACATGCCTTCCCATGCCCCAACGGCAGCGCTTGTGCGCACCCTGTGGCCAGAGAGGGGATTGCAACCAGAAAGCCCGTGCGGATTGCCCTTCAGAATGAGTGCCTATCTTCAGACGAGAAAGGACTCATCGCACCTGTCTTCTGAAAACAACCCGAGCTGCCCCACGGCCACATGAAGAGACCCAGACCCCAGGTGAACGAGTGCCTGCTATCAGCACCGTGGGCTCAAGGGGACGAGTCACAGACACAAAGGAACTTCTTTTTTTTTTTTGGCTCTGGTCATGGGGCCTGAACTCTGGGCCTGGGCGCTGTCCCTCAGCTCTTCAGCTCAAGGCGAGCACTCTACCACTTGAGCCACAGCCCCACTTCTGGCTTTTTTCTTTTTGCTTATGTAGTGATGAGGAATTGAACCCAGGGCCTCGAGCATGCAAGGCAAGCGCTCTACCACTGAGCCACCTTCCCAGCCCCACAAAGTAACTTCTTTGCTTTCTCCACTTCTTTCCCCCCTGTCCTGGGGCTTGAACTCCTGACCTTGGGCTTCTTTTTGGTCAAGGCTAGCACTCTACCACTTGAGCCACAGCTCCACTTCTGGCTTTTTAGGGGGTGGTTTATTGGAGATAAGAGTCTCATGGGTTTTCCTGCGCAGGCTGGCTTTGCACTGTGATCCTCAGAGCTCAGCCTCCAAGTAGCTAGGATTATAGATGTGAGCCACTGGTGCCTGGCTCAGCCTCTCATTTTTTTTGAAACAGCATGTTGTTGAGGTTCATTCCACTGTATTCATATATGTCTTCCTATAAAATACCCTTCAATTCCCTTTGTCTCGTGGTGCCTCTTCCTTTTATCCTCCTTTTCCTTCTAACTCCTTCTTAGTCCCCTTTTATATCCACATCCCATTACTATGTCAACATCATCACCACCATCACGACTATTTTGGGTTTACATTGTATAAATGAATGAGAACGGGTGATATGTGTCTTCGTGTGCTCAGACTTGACAGCATGGTCTCCAGAGCCATCATCTCCCTGAAAATGGCATAATTCCATCTCTCTGTGACTGAGCCACTGTCTATAGCTAGAGTCTTCTTCAGCCACTCTTGGTTGTGAGGGACGTGGCTGATCCACAGTCTGCCTCGACACAGCTGGATGTGGAGATGGCTTTCTCGCATAGTGATGTCACCTTCCTTCAGATATATCCCCAGGCATGCTCAGAAAGGTCATGAGAACATTCCTCAAAAGATCTGAGCACCCACGAGGCTGAGATCTGGGGATCTCAGTTCAAAGCCAGGCAGGGCAGGAAACTCTGTGATACTCTTATCTACAGTGAACCAATAAACACAGAAAATGGAGCTGTGGCTCAAGTGATAGGGCGTCAGCCTTGAGCAAAATGGTCAGGGGACAGCACCCAGGCCCCGAGTTCAAGCCCCAGGACTGGCATCCATGCAAAAAGAACTAGTCATCTAGCTTCTGTCTTGCTTCTCTGACATCTCCCCTAGTGTCTCAAGACACTACAGAACCAAGCTTCCTAAACGACCATGGGGTCTCTTAATTCCCTTACAGTTTCTTCTTGAATATGGTCCCATGCTTTCCCTTGGGAAATCTCTTCTGGGAGTTCCTAGGGGTCCTAACTTTAGGTATATCCACCTCTGCCCATTCAGTTAACAGAAGCAGGTGGAGATTTCCAAGTGGATGTGAGTGACCATTAGAAAATTCTGCCCAGAAGCTGGGCACAATCACTCATGCCTATAATCCCAGCTATTCAGGAGTCTGAGACCAGAGGATCACTGTTCAAAACCAGTCCAAGCAGGAAAGTCCATGAGACTCTTATCTCCAATTAACTACCAAAACCTTGGAAGGGGAGCTGTGGCTGAAGTGGTAGAGCGCTAGCCTTGAGTGAAATAGCTCAGATCTTCAAGGGAAATTTTCCCTTGAAGGAAAGAGGCAATGTATAAGCAATGAACACCACACAGATGGCTAAGTGCATGGTTCCTATGAACACAGAGGCATTAAAGTAAGCTGCGGGTTTTCAGAAGGGAGAGGCTTCTCAGGTAATACAGACTCAGATAAACAGCTGTCCCTGGGGGGAACGGTCTTCCTCTCCTGGGGGAAGAGAGAGAATGTGTGTCAGTGATGATCATTTGATGTCATGTTGGACTCACTCACTCACCATGGATTTGATCAGGTGATTTCTGTTTTGTTTTGGTCATGGGGCCTGAACTCTGGGCCTGGGCCCTGTCTCTCAGCTCTTCAGCTCCAGGCGAGTGCTCTACCACTTGAGCCACAGCTCCATTTCCAGTTTTCTAGTGGTTTATTAGAGATAAGAGTTTCCTGGCCTTTCCTGCCCAGGCTGGCTTTGAACAACAGTCCTCAGATCTCAGCCTCCAGAGTAGCTAGGAGTATAGGTGTGTGCCACCGGTGCCTGGTGATTACTTTTTTTTTTTATCTTTATCTTTATTTTATTTTCTAGTGCTGGTTCTGGAGCTTGAACTCAGGGCCCGGGTCCTTTCCCTGAGCTTCTTTTTGCTCAAAGCCAGTGCTCTACCCCTGGAGTCACAGGTCCACTTCCAGCTTTTTTTTTTTTTTTTTTGATAGTTTGTTGGCAATAAGTTCTATGGACTCTCCTGTTCCAGCAGGTCCTCAGATCTCAGCCTCTTGAGTAGTTAGGATTACAGGCGTGAGCCACTGGGGCCTGGATGGCTGGTGGTTTATTTCTATATTAGCTGGGTGTCAGTCCAGGTAAAGAAATCCGTGAAACTCTTATCTCTGTTTAATCACCAAAAGCCAGACGTGGAGCTGTGGCTCAAGCGGCAGAGCATTAGTCTTGAGGACAAAAGCTCAGGGACAGCTCTGAGGCCCAGTTCAAGCTCCAAGACCAACACACACGCGCGTGTGCTCACACACACATACACACACACACACAAACCCCAAACAACCAACCTCCAAACAACAACATCAAAATCCTCTCAATTTATTACCATTCTGTAAGTATTGGTGACTCCAAGGACCACCTGATTTTTGAGGCTGTACAGTAGGTCAGGTTAGGGATGAGCAGAAGAGGAGGGGCAGGGCCTTGTCAAGGTGGAGAATTCTGTCTTTTACTTTACTGTTTGATTTATAAAAGACTTGGAACCTTGGTTAATTGTCAGCGAGATGAGGGAGGGTCATGTGCCCTTATTGATCGTAATCTCTGTGTTGGTGCTGGTTAAAAAAAATACTTGGAAACCCAGGGCTGGTGGCTCACGTCTGTATCCTAGCTACTCAGGAGGCTGAGATCTGAGGATCATGGTTCAAAGCCAGCCCGGGCAGGAAAGTCCGTGAGACTTTTCTCTCCAATGAACCACCAAAAATGATGCTGAAGAGCTGAGGGACAGTGCCCAGGCCCAAAGTTCAAGCCCCATGACTAACCAAAAAAAATATACTTGGTAGATTTAGGAAGTCAAAGATAAGGACTAGGGAGCTTTAGGGCAAGGCTCACTGCAGCTCCGTCTCCTTCCCCAGAGTCCTCTCATAACTCCCTTTTGGAAAGTGACAGAACAAAAGCTTTTTGTATAGCCACAAATCCAGAACTCACAAGGGAAACAAGAGGAGGAACGGACTGTTAGGGACTGACTTATGTCCATCAACCCCCCCCATTCCCAAATTCATATGCTGAAATCTTAATCTCCAACACCCCAGAGCTTGACTGTATGAGAGGAAGATTCTCCAAAAAGATAATCAGATTAGAATGTGAGCACTGAGATATGGTGTCTGGTGTCTTTACAAGAAGAGATTTGAGGCTGGGCACTGGTGGCTCACACCTGTCATCCTAGCTACCCAGGAGGCTGAGGTCTGAGGATTGTGGCTTCAAAGCCAGCCTGGGCAGGAGCATCTGTGAAATTCTTATCTTCAGGTAATCACCAAAAACCTGGAAGTGGAGCTATGGCCCAAATGATAGAATGCTAGCCTTGAGTGAAAAAGCCTAGGGACAGCTCCCAGGCCCCGAGTTCAAGCCCTAGTACTGGCAAAAAAAAATTAGCCAGCAAATACACTCATATTCACTCAGACCCAAACCCCACAAGAGTGCTGTGCAGCAGCCATCTGGTTTGAAGAAGGACCGATTTCTTCCCTGGGTGAGAGTAGGTCAGAGGTGCTGGAGGCTTGGTGCCAAGGAGGCTAAGACTTTGTGAAGTGAGAGACACACACAGGTGCCCAGACAGGCAAGGCGGCCATTCTCATTATCTGAGGTCTGTCCCCTCCTGTCTCCCCAGGAGAAAATCTCACCAAGCAGGAATGTCATCTTGTTCAACTACTCTGGAGAGCAGTATGGAGGCTCCTCAAAAGATTAAACATAGAGCTTCCTTATGACCCAGCACTTCCACTCCTGGGCATCTACCCAAAGGACCACAAACCAGGTCACACTAAAGCCAGCAGCACAACCATGCAGATTGCTGCATTGTAAACCATATAGCTAAGCTATGGAATCAACCCAGATGCCACCTCAGTGGACGAATGGTTCAAGAAAATGTTCCAAAGGAACACAAGCTGCATGGTCTCCCTCATTTGTAATAACTAGAATACATGTAGGATATTCTTAGCAGATGATCACAAGGGCTCCATACCCTATGACCATACAAAATGATGCTTATCGAAATGAACAAGAAATGGAAACAAGAGTTTTTTTTAATTGTGCTGTTTGAAGTTATTTTTTCCTCCTTTGATGTATGCCCTGTTGTCACTGTTCATAGTTCCCGTACCCTTTGTCTCGTATGTAAGTTTATCTGACTTGGGGAAGGGAAGGGGAAATCACAGAAGCCATGGGACAAAGTGTGAACAGATTCAGCAGTGAGACTCGCTAGATACTCTCTTGGAAATGAACTTTACAACTTGAGGGGCCGGGAGGGGGCAGGGGAGGGAGGGAGAAAATGAGGGAGGGGGGACACCGTTCAAAAGAAATGTGCACCTGTACATCACCTCTACAGCACAATACAATAAAATCTTACCAAGCACCAGCTCCCATTTCCCGAGCTGTGAACCAGGGTCCGGCTGTGGCGGTGGATGCTCCTCCTCACCTGGGTGCTGGTGAGTGGCTGTGTTCTCAGGACAGATGGGCACAGTGCTGGGGACAGCAGGATTCTATTCAGGCTGAGGCTGGGGCGGGTAGTGTCCTCACTGGGCGGGGCTGGGGTAGGGGGACACGTGGCCACGCCTCCGCTCCCCAGCCAGCCGCTCACCACACCTGCTATTTTCCCTTACTCTGTTCCCAGCAGTGCGTATCCTTAGAGCCTGGGGAGGCCAGAGCCCTGCTCCCCTGGGCAAGGCCAGGCATACAACATCCAGTTCTCTGCTCAACTCTGTGTCATGCACTATGAACACACTGCACACGGTACTTGTCCCTCCCTCCCTCCTCTTCTCTCCTTTCTCCCTTGACTTCCTCCTCCTCCCTAACTTCTCTCCCTTCTTGCTATTACACATGTGATTCTTTCTCTCTTTCCCCTCCCTCCCATCACCTCCCTCTCTGCCTCTCTCCTCTCTCTTCCTTCCTCCTCCTTTCGCTCTTCTCCCCTCTCTCCCTTTCCCTCTCCCTCTCTTCTCCCTTTGTCCCTCTCTTTCTCCCCCCCCTCCCTCTCTCCTTCCCTCCCTCTCTCCTCTTTCTCAGAAGAACTAGATGTTGAACGCAGGGCTCCATGCTTGCTAGACACATGCTCTCCCATTTGAGTCATTCCACCAGCCCCTTTTAATCTTTGTTCTTGGTTATTTTTTTCCTTTTGAGATAGGATTTCACCGTATG
Organism: Dipodomys ordii; assembly: GCF_000151885.1. NCBI lineage: Eukaryota > Metazoa > Chordata > Mammalia > Rodentia > Heteromyidae > Dipodomys > Dipodomys ordii. The sequence continues at coordinate 149,751 of NW_012267400.1, read as the reverse complement.
CCCAAGCTAGCCTGGATTGTGAGCCTCCTATTTGCGCTTCCCCGTGTCACCGGGATGACAGGCATGAACTACCATACCCAGCAGCTGATCAAGACGGAGTCTCATGAACTTTTTTTTTTTGTCTGAGATAGATAAGCCTCCGGCCATGATTCCCCCAATCTCTCTCGGCCCCAAGTAACTGGGGTTATAGGTGTGAGCCACTGCACCCAAGCCAACTGTTGAGTGCATAATATTCTTAAGGTACATGGAGAAAAATATTCCCAACACAGCTCATGTGAATGAAATATTTTTAAAGTAAACTATAGTATACGTGCTCATTCAAATAAAAATTAAAAATGGACAAAAAACCACAGGCACAGCAAGTTCTCCCATAACTTCAACAGAAGATTGTAATTTCTTGCTTAGAAGTTTTTTTTTTAATTGTAAAGGTGACTGACATACAGAGGGGTTATAGTTATGTAAGTCAGGTAACGAGTATACTTCTCTTTGAACAGAACCCTTCCCTTGTTTTCTCCCAGTTTTCCCCCTCCCACTCCTCCCTTTCCCCACAGGCTGTGTAGTTCATTTCTAGTGTCTAGTGGTATCATCGCTGAATCAGTTCAACCTCTGTCCCACCACTTCTGTGCTTCCCCTTCCCCTCCCTGAATCAGATAAATTTACATACAAGTCAAAAGGTACAGAAATCACTAACAAAGTGTGTGGGGGAAAAGAGTCCTAAAATGGAAAATAAAAAACTCCTTGTTTCCATTTCTTGGAGTTCATTTCAATAAGCGTCATTTTGTACGATTATGTGTAGAGAGCTACTGAGCCCTTTTGATCCCCTCCTAAGAACATCCTCCTTTGGTCTCACTGTGTGAATGGTTAGACTCCTGGTTAATTTATCCTGTCCAAGTGTAGTGTTTTGTCTTTTACTATCCGTTGGGTTTACTCACAGATGTATAGGCACATTGCAGTTGTTACTCATGAGGGGAGCCTTGCAGCCTATGCTTCTTTGGGTTTGGCTTACTTGTTTTCCAAGCCTTTCCATTGCCTTAGGAGTGGGCGATGCCATTCTTTCTGAGAGAAGCGTAGCATTCCATTGTGTATATAAGCCACATTTGCTTCATCCATGTGTCCACTGAGGGCTTTCTTTTCCCCTTGTAGTCAGATGCCCTTTCTCACACCCAGGATCGTGAGCACCTGCCTTGTTTCCTTCTCAAGGAACATTGCCAGAGCCCTCTTGAGGTCCTTGTTCCTCAGGCTGTAGATGAAGGGGTTCAGCATGGGGGTGACCACTGTGTACATCACCGAGGCCGTGGTACTCGAGTGTGGGTTTTGGATCACCTCAGAACTGAAGTACACACCCAGGAGCGTGCCATAAAACAAGGAGACCACGGACAGGTGAGACGCGCAGGTGGAGAAGGCCTTGTACCTCCCCTGGGCCGTGGCCATGGCCCGGATGGAGGAGCCGATTTTATAATAGGAATAAAGAATACCAACCAGGGAACTCCCACCCAGCAGCCCAGCCACACAGTACAGCGCTATTTTGTTGAGAGAAGTGTCAGAACATGACATGTGGGCCAGCTGGTTAGGTTCACAGAAGAAGTGTGGGATTTCCGGAGCCTTGCAGAAGGACAGCCGCTGCACCAGGAGGCTTTGTAACAAGGAGTTCAGGGTGCTCGTGACCCAGGAGCCCAGCATCAGCAGCACACAGAGCCGGGGACTCATGATGATCGCATAGCGCAGCGGGTGACAGATGGCCACGAAGGTCGTAGGCCATCACCGCCAGCAGGAAGTTGTCCAGCCCCACAAACAAAGTGAAGAAATAAATCTGGACCACGCAGCCCACGTAGCTGATGGCCCGGCTGTGCGTGTGGAGGCTGAGCAGAATCTTGGGGACGGTGGTGGAGGTGAAGCAGACGTCCACCAGGGACAGGTTGGAGAGGAAGAAGTACATGGGCGTGTGCAGACGGGGGTCAGAGATGGCTGCCAGGATGATGAGCAGATTGCCGAGCACGGTACATGGACAGGAAGAGGCCGTAGAGGAGGGGCTGCAGTCGGGGGTCTTCTGAAATTCCCAGAAGAAGGAATTCTACAATTTGCGAGTCATTCATTGTTCAATGTGGTTGAAGACCCCCCCTTCTATGGTTAGTATATGCTCATGAAAATGCTAAAAAAAAGAGAGAGAGAAAAGAGTATATAGCACAATAAAATCATGCACACTTGACCAAGATACTGCTGTGTCTATTCTACAGCCAAGACCTGAATTCTGAGGTTTTGTGTGTGAATCTGCTCCCCCCAAGGGGCTCCTTGTCACGATGATTGGAGTTTTCTGCCCACCACTTAGTATCTCCCTGGATGTTTTGTTTTTGTTTTGTGGATCTGTGCTGGTCTCGTGGCTTGAACTAAGGACCTGGGCACTGTGCTTGAACTTTTTTGCTCAAAGCTGGTGCTCTACCCACTTGAGCCACAGTTCCACTTGCTTTTTCTAATTAATTGAAAGTAAGAGTTTCATGGACTTTCCTGCCTGGGCTGGCTTCATACCACAATCCTCACATCTCAGCCTCCTGAGTAGCTAGGATGACAGGCGTGAGCCACCGGTGCCCAGTTGGAAGGATACATTTTTGGGCACTGTGGAAGAAATCAAATTGAAACTTATAGTTTCATCCTACATATAGAGTTATATATGAATTAAAATGGACCTTGGATGCTGGTCCTAATTCAAGACAACAAAATGAAATAATAGCTAATTAAAATATTCATAGGAACTGGGCACTGGTGGCTTACACTCGGATTCCTAGCTACTCAGGAGGCTGAGAGCTAAGGACAGAGTTTGAAGCCAGCCTTGGCAGGAAAGTCTGTGAGATGTTCATCTACAGTGAATCAGCAAAAAGCTGGAAGTGGGGATGTGGCACAAGTGGTAGAGCACTAGCTTTGAGCAAAACAGCTCAAGGACAGCACGCAGGCCCTGAGTTCAAGCTCCAGGATAGGAACACACACACACACACACACACACACACACACACACACACACACAGCACCTCCCTCCACATCTCATACTCAATTTTCTGGCCTCCTGATTGCAAAAGTTTTTTTTTTAACTTTTGCCTGGGCTCTAATTTGATAGACTTTTGTTCCCTTTGCTCAGCTGGCTCCGTTCCCATCCCACAATGGTCCGTCCAGATGTGAGCCTTGAGGGGTTCAAAGGACACATCAGCTTCCAAACGAGATAGATTGCCAGCCAGCACGGGAGCCCGGTAGATGATGCTTCTCGAAATGAGCTCCAAGGAATGGAAAGGAGAGATTTTTTTGGTACGGTGTGCAGTTCCTTTTCCTTTTCTCGTTCCTTCTCTCCATTCTGCTGTGCTCTGTCTCTGCTTGTGATTTGTGCACCCTTTGTCTTGTACATAAATGGATCTGATTGGGGGGCGCAGGCACGGAGGGACAGAGGGCGAACCAGCTCACAGCCAGACTCACGGACTGGGCCGGGAATGAGCTATCCTGCATGGGGCGGGGGGGTCGGGAGGGGAACCAGGGAGGGACCGAGGGAGGGGTGACACTGTTCTAAAGGGAATGCGCTCATTCCCTGAACCACACACCTGTAACCCCTCTGCCCATCACCTCCGTGATAAAAATTAAAAACACACAGAAGAAAATGGACCTGGTGGGCGGGGAGGAGTCGGGCCTCCGCTCCAGACAGGAAGGTGGGGCGGCCAGCGCCTCTCCTGGGCTGGGGGAGGAAACCGTCTGGACGTGGGAATCC
>NW_012267400.1:112377-144409 GCF_000151885.1 Dipodomys ordii | reverse complement strand
AATTTCACAGTATTGTGGAATAATGATGCTCATTTAAAGTCACAAGTTCATTCTAACTTTCCTGGAGCAAATTGTCTATCACAGTCTATAACATATAACGGTGTACACATATACACCATACATGTGATCAGCAGCATGGGGATATTTAGTAGTGGTTGGACCAGATGAGTGGAAATTCTTTGTTTCTTAAGTCCTGTTAGTTTTGTCATATCACCTAACATGTTGGATTTAACATCCACTTATCAGGGAGACCATGTACCGTTTGTCTCTTTGCTCTTGGCTTACCTCGCTCAACATGATTTCTTCTAGCTCCATCCATTTCCCTGCAAATGCCATTATTTTGTCCTTTCTAATGGCTGCCTAATATTCCATTGTGTATAGATACCACAATTTTTGGATCCATTCATCTGTGGTGGGGCATCTGGGCTGTTTCCATATCCTAGCTATTGTGAACAGTGCTGCAATACCTTGATTAATTTTTTAATTAAAAAAGAATACTGAAGGGGGAGAGGAAATGAGAGAAACCGAGGGATGGGGATAACAATATTCAACAAAAAATGTACTCATGACCTTACTTATGTGACTGTGACCCTCTGTGCATCACAATGAAAGAAAATAAAATTAAAGTAGAAAATAAGAAAAAAGGATACTGGACCAAATCATTAATGAGGAAATCACCTCTCCAGCCAAATGTATTTTCTCTGAGGACAAGGGAAAAAAAAAGAAACAAAACAACAAAAAAAAACTAAAGTAATAATTTTGAACTCTTGTCTAATTGTAGTCTGTAGGAAATATTTCAAATCAGTTGAAAATAAGTATCTGAAGGATTGAAAGAAAAGAAACCAGATACTTCTGCATGCTGGAGACTTATGCCTGTAATGCCAAGCTACTCAGGAGGCTGAGAGCTGAGGATCGTGGTTCAAAGCCAGCCAAGGCAGGAAAGTCCATGAGACTCTTATCTCCAATGAACCACCAAGATGTTGGAAGTGGAGCTGTGTCTCGAGTGGTAGAGCTCAAGCCTTGAGCAGAAAAACCAGGGGCAGTGTCAAGGCCCTGAATTAAAACCCCACAACACACACACACACACACACACACACACACACACACACACACAATCTTTCAAATTGAAATACAACATGTAAAGTTGATGTTCCCTGTCGTACAGAAGCTACTTTGTGATTTGGAGCACTAATCAATCTGTTATCTAAACTCTTTCAATGTAGGCTACATTTGTAGACAAATTATCTATCTATCTATCTATCTATCTATCTATCTATCTATCTATCTATCTATCTATCTATCTATCTATCTATCTATCTATCCATCCATCCATCCATCCATCCATCCATCCATCCATCCATCCATCTATCTATCTATCTATCTATCTATCTATCTATCTATCTATCTATCTATCATTTGTGCAGGTCCTGGGGTTTGAACTCAGGACCCAGGTTCTATCCCTGAGCTTTTTCACTCAAGGCTGGAAGGCTGGTGCTCTACCACTTGAGCCACAGCTCCACTTCTGGGTTTTTTCCATGGTTATTTGGAGAGAAGAGTCTCACAAGCTTTCCTGCTTGGGCTGGCTTCGAACTGTGATCCTCAGCTCTCAGCCTCCCGAGAAGCTGGGATGACAGGTGTGAGCCACCCGTGTCTGTGGCAGCTCTTTTGTGTTTGGCCTAGGGCAAGGCCACCCTTTTGCTGTCTCTCTGCAGGAGTGTCCTCAGAGCCCTCTTGAGGTCCTTGTTCCTCAGGCTGTAGATGAAGGGGTTCAGCATGGGGGTGACCACGCTGTACATCACCGAGGCCGTGGCCGTCGAGTGGGGGTCTTGGGCCACAGTGGAGCTGAGGTACACACCCAGGATCGTGCCGTAAAACAAGGAGACCACGGAGAGGTGCGACGCGCAGGTGGAGAAGGCCTTGTACCTCCCCTGGGCCGTGGACATGGCCCGGATGGAGGACACGATCCTGGAGTAAGAATACAGGATGCCGGCCAGCGAGCTGCCGCCCAGCAGCCCAGCCGCGCAGTCCATGAGCACATTAATAAGGAAGGTGTCCGAGCAGGCCAGGTGCACCACCTGATTCGGTTCGCAGAAGAAGTGCGGGACTTCCACGTCGGCGCAGAAGGACAGGTGTGCGAAAACAAAGCTTTGTAACACGGAATTCAGGGTACTTGTGACCCAGGAGCCCAGAGCCAGCAATGCACAGCGCCGGGGGCTCACGATGGCCGCGTAGCGCAGCGGGTGACAGATGGCCACGAAGCGGTCGTAGGCCATCACTGCCAGCAGGAAGTTGTCCAGCCCTGCAAAGAGCAAGAAGAAGAACATCTGGGCCATGCAGTCCTTGTAGCTGATGGCCCGGCTGTGCGTGTGGAGGTTGAGCAGCATCTTGGGGACGGTGGTGGAGGTGAAGCAGATGTCCACCAGGGACAGGTTGGAGAGGAAGAAGTACATGGGCATGTGCAGACGGGGGTCGGAGGCGGTGGCCAGGATGATGAGCAGATTGCCGAGCACGGTGAGCAGGTACATGGACAGGAAGAGCCCGTAGAGAGGGGCTGCAGTAGGGGCAGTTGTGAAAATCCCAGAAGAAGGAATTCTGGAACCTGTGTGTCATTGTGCGATTCCATGTGTCGTAGGAGACTACCAGGAAGAGGGAAACAATCACCAGATGAGTGAATGAACACGCGCACAGTGCTCTTCAGAACGTCTTCAGACTCGTCTTGGATTGCCCTCCACCCCCATGTATGTCTATGAGTATGAACGCCTATGTGAATGCATATGTGCACACCTTCAATACATTGAATAGTTTACAGCATTATTACCAAGGCCTTATGTACTTTAAGAATAAAAGCACATCACCACACCAGACTCGAAACTCTCCCACAGAGCCATAATAACAAAACCAGCTTGGCATTGACACAAAAATAGACCAATGCTATAGATGACAAGATGCAGAAAATAAAACCCTAGACCCAAAGACATATGGTGAGGAGAAGAAGTAGCCTCTTCAACAATTGATGCTGAGTAAACTGGACAGCCATATGCAGAAAACTGAAAGTGGATCCTTGTTTGTCACCATGCACTAATATCAAGTCAAAGTATATCAAAGGCTGGGTGCTGGTGGCTCACACCTGTAATCCCAGCTACTCAGGAGGCTGATATTTGAGGATCACAGTTTGAAGCCAGCCTGGGCAGAAAAGTCACTGTGAGGCTCTTATCTCCAATAAACCACCCCAAAACTGAAAGTAGAACTGTGACTCCAAGTGGTAGAGGACTAGCCTTGAGTGAAAGAACTCAATAACAGCATCCAGGCCCTGAGTTCAAGCCCCAGGACCAACCCCTTCACCCCCAAAAAGAATCCCACAAATCTCCCAAAGTGGATCAAAGACCTCAACATCAGATCCAAAACTTTGGAACTACTAAGAGAGTAGGAGAAACATTAGAACTTATAGGTATAGGTAGACACATGTTGAACAGAGTTTCCAGGGCATAACAGGTAGAAGAGAGACTTGACAAATGGGACTACATCAAAATAGATAGTTTCAGCACAGCTAAGGACATAGCTACCAAACTAGAAAGACAGCCAACAGACTGGGAAAAGATCTTTACCAGTAATACATCAGACTAAGGCCTAATATCCAATATATACAAGGAACTCAAGAAACCAATCCTCCCAAAAACTTCATAAACCAGTCACTAAATGGGCAAGGAAGCTAAGGAGAGACTTCTCAGAAGAGGTGAGAATGGCAAAGAAACACAGGAGGAAATGCTCATTATCTCTGGCCACAAAGAAAATGCAAATCAAAACAACCCTGAGATTCCATCTCACCCCAGTTTGACTGGCCAACATTGTAAATTCAAACAACAAATGTTGGCAGGGATGTGGAGAAAAAGGATCCCTACTGCACTGTTAGTGGGAATGTGAACTTCTGCAACCACTCTGAACAGCAGTCTGGAGGCTCCTCAAAAAACTAAACACAGACCTTGCCTACAACCCAGCCATACCACTCCTGGGAATCTACCCTGAACATCAAGCTCCAGGATACAGTAAGGACACCTGCACACCCATGTTCATTGCTGCACTGTTCACAACAGCCAAGATATGGAAATAGCCCAGAGGCCCCACAATAGATGAACAGATCCAAAAGACCTACACCCAGTGGAAATTTACACAGCCCTTAGAAAGGATAAAATAATGCCATTGGCAGGGGAAATGGATAGAACTTGAACAAATTATGTTAAGTGAGGTAAGCTACGTTCAGAGAGACAAATGACGCGTGTTCTCTGTGATATCCAGAAGTTAGATCTAAAACGCACTGGGATATGACAAATTACACAGGATTCTAGATCCTCACACACAGCGAGACCAGAAGAGGATGGCCTTAGGAGAAAACCACAAAGGTGCAATACCCAAGCGCCTCTTCACAGGTATCTAAACCAACTCCAAAGATACGGAAACAAAAGAGTTCTTCCAAAAAAGTTTTTAGTTTTTGATGGCTCTGTCTTCTTTACCCTATGTATGGTGTATCCACGTGTATATATTCAGGAGGGCGGGGGAGGGCATAGAACTCCAGGGAAAAAGGGTCGAGCTCACTGGACATTGATGAAGTGAATTTGTCGGAGGAGACGGGAGGGAGGGAGTGGGAGAGAACGAGGGAACAGAAGACACTGGGTGAAAGGAAATGTGCTTGTCACCCGACTCATGTCAATGTCACCCCTCTGTACACCATACCAGTAAACATCAATTTAAAAAAGAATAAAGACACATTAAAAATCAGTTTTCTGGAACTTTCTCTCTCTCTCTCTATATATATAATTCTATGTACCTTTCTTCCCTCATTCTCCTCCCCCCTTTCTTTCCTTCATTCCTTTCTCTCTCTCCTTTCCTTTCTTCTGTCTTTCTTTGTCATCATTCTATCATTCTACAGATCTTTCTTCTCATTCCCCTCCCTCCTTCTTTCCCTCTCTTCCTTCTTTCTTTTATTAAATATGTATTTTTTATTTTAAAGATGCTGTACAGTTACATGAGTAAGGCAATGAGTACATTTCCTATCGAGCATTGTTACCCCCTCCTTTGTTTTTCCCCTACCATCCCTTCCAGCCTCACCTCCCCAACTCCAAGCTGTAAAGTCTGTTTCCAACATAGTTTCTTGTACATCTCATTGCTACAATGGGTCAATATGTATCCTTATATCAGCATTTTGTTTATCTATCTATCTATCTATCTATCTATCTATCTATCTATCTATCTATCTAATCTCTCTCTATATCATTCTACACATCTTTCTTCCCTCATCCTCCCTCCCTCTTTCCTTCTCCTTTCTTTCCTTCCTTCCTTTCTCTCTCCTTTCCTTTCCTCTGTCTTTGTCAACATTCTTATCAATCAATCAATCAGTCAATCTACCTATCTATCTTATATCTGTAGAACTAAGTGACCAAGATAACAGTAGAAAAACCCTCCAAATCTTCCATTGAAGTTAGAAAATCAAAAGCTAAACACACTCAGTCCTCCTAAAAGCAAGGTATTTGCAGAAGTAATCTAGAATTACAAAGAGACGGGAAAAGGCCAACCATGTAGAATTTTCTATGTTCACCAGGAAGAATGAAATCCTGTCAGTTGCAGGAGAATGGATGGATCTGGAAAATACTACCCAGAGACACACAGCACGCATGTTTTCTCTCCTGTGTGGATCTTAGACCTAAAGTACAGCTGCCCCATAAGCACACACAGGTGCATGCGTGCACACGCGCAGCCCCGCCCCAGACGCGCTGGACACACGCACGGACGTGCGCACGCGCAGCCCGCCCCTGCACACCATGCAACACCGAGACAGAAAAGAGGAAAAGGCCAACAAACTCCCAAACGCATCCACTCTGCATCCGCCTGCACCTGCTGCCCCCAACTGTGCACGGGTGCGGGGACTGTCGCGGTGCATCGGTTCACCCTTTGGCCTTTGTCTCGCCATTTTGTCCTTCCCCTTCCCCGCATAGCTCGGCGGGGCTCCAGTGGCTCACAGCTGTCACCCCAGCTACTCAGCAAGCCGAGATCTGAGGGTGGAGGTTCGAAGCCAGCCCGGGCAGGAGAAAGTTCATGGGATTCTTATCTCCAATAAACCACCAGCCAAAAAGAGCTATAAGTGGAACTGCGGCTCAGGGGGTGGAGCGCTAGCCTTGAGCAGAAACCCCAGACACAGGGCCAGCCCTGAGTTCAAGCCCCAGGACTGGCACAAATCTTAAGATCTCACTAAGACCAATTGTCTGCCTGCCTGCCTGCCTGCCTGCCTGCCTGCCTTCCTTCCTTCCTTCCTTCCTTCCTTCCTTCCTTCCTTCCTTCCTTCCTTCTTTCTTTCTTTCTTTCTTTCTTTCTTTCTTTCTTTCTTTCTTTCTTTCTTTCTTTCTTTCTTTCTTTCTTTCTTTCTTTCTTTCTGTAGCTGTACAAAGGAGTTTCAATTCAATACGTCAGTTTGTGAGTACAATGAATCTTCTTTTCTGGCACTAGTTCTGGGGCTTGAACTCTGGGTCTGGGCGCTGTCCCTCAGCTCTTCAGCTCAAGGCTAGCGCTCTTCCACTTGAGCCACAGCTCCACTTCTAGTTTTACTGGTGTTTAATTGGAGGAAAGAGTCTCATGGACTTCCCTGTCTGGGCTGGCTTCGACCCTCAACCCTCAGACTTCAGCCTCCTGAGTGGTCAGCATGGCAGGCGGGAGCCGCCGGCGCCCGGCTTGCAATCATGTCACTCCTGCCTCCATCCCCACCCCACCCCATCGTCTCTCCAACCCCACCCATCTGCTCAGCTTCCCTGGTTCCATTTTTCCCGTATGGACATTGAATGTCAGGACTAGATTCTCCCACCCTTCCTCTCCTCATTCCTCTCCCCTCCTCCCCTTCCCGTCCTCCCCGCCTCTCCCCCCCAACCCTACAAATACACTCCAGCATTCATTCATTTTGCTCACCTGTTCAGTTAGTTGCTCAAAGGAGTTACAACCACTGCAATCCTCCCCTCTGCTTGAGTCAACACGTTTGCGCATGTCTCCATAGAACCCCGTTTATATTTACACACACACACCCTTATAATTTAGACCTAACTTCCACCTGTGAGAAAGAACACATGTTCTTTGTCGCTCAGAGCCTGCCTTACTTCACTTGGTGTACATTTTCCCCCTCAGGTCCATCTGTTTCTCAGTCTGGGGCTGACCTGGTCCTTTGAAAACACTGAGTATATTCTGTCCGCCTCCATTTGCATTTTCCCCTTTAACCCCAATCATTTCGGCATCCCTAGCAGGGCCACCGCTCACCCCGGCAGAGGGTCTGAGATGAGCTTGTCCATGTGGCGGTCTTGCTGCTCCCCTGGATGGTTCTGGAATCCCTTCTCAGACAGGACTGAAGCATTGGTCTCTCAAATAGATTTTCAGGCGTGAAAGGAACCAGCCCTGCGGTGTGCAACGCACAATTGTGTCCTGTGAGGACGGACACCAGAGGATGGAGGCACTTATAGTTCCCACCCGTTAATGAGGTTCCTTTCCTCTTCTTTCTCCAGCCCCCGAGCCCCGAGTTCCCACGGGGGACATTGGTGAGAATAGGAAGGAAAAACTTCCACAGTGTCTCACGAGACCAGCTTGGCAATACGTCTTTGTTACTTCTCCTCCGTGATTTCCCCTGCCTTCTGGAAGTCTCATCTCCATAGAGCATTTGCCCGTCTTTATCTGAATTTGCTCCCAATTTGGAGGCACTTTGCTAGGTCCCCTGGAAGGCCAAAAGCCTGACTTGTAGAGGGATGCGAGTTCTGTTAGCTTCAGAAAAGCAGTCGATGATACCGTCATCCATCTATACAACTGTAGTCCCTATGTTATTTTATTTTATTCTTGGTGTGGTCCTGGGGTTTGAACTCGGCCTGGGTGCTGTCCATGAGCTTTTCACTCAAGGCCGATGCTCTACCAATTGAGGCACAGCTCCCTTTCTGGCTTTTTAAAATTTTTTGCTGGTTAATTGGTGATAAGAATCTTATGGGCTTTCTTGCTCTGGCTGGCTTTGAACCACGGTCCTCATTTCTCAGTTTCCTGAGTAACTAGAGAGACAAGCAGGAGCTACTGGAACCCAGTTTGTATTCACTTGTCTTGAAACCATGGGAACATTATTATAACCATTGATCTTTTTGTGTTTCCTCCTTTTTACATAATTTGTACACTTTGCAGAAGGACTAATTATAGCTAATATCCTGTGCACTCCAATATATAGCTCTCATTTTGTGGTGAGGGCACTTGGCATCATGTTGTCTGTCTATCTATCATCTATCTATCTATCTATCTATCTATCTATCTATCTATCTATCTATCTATCTATCTATCTATCTATCTATCTATCTATCCATCCATCCATCCATCCATCCATCCATCCATCCATCCATCTATCTATCTATCTATCTATCTATCTATCTATCTATCTATCTATCTATCTATCTATCTATCTATCTATCTATCTATCTATCTATCTATCTATCTATCTATCTAGTGGGGTTTGAACTCAGGGTCTGGGCACTGTCCCTGAGCTTCTTTGTGCTCAACCACTTGAGCCACAGTGCCACTTCCAGTTTCTTAAATTGGAGATAAAAGTCTCATGGGGACTTTTCTGCCTGGGCTGGCTTTGAACCACAATCCTCAGATCTCAGCCTCCTGAGTAGCTAGGATGACAGGCATGAGCCACTGGCACCCAGCTTTTAATATTTTTAAAGAAGACAATGTATCAGCAACTGAAATAACCACTTTGTACAGTAACTTCCTTGAATTTATAGCTAAGATAGAACTGTGCATTCGGATCCTTTGTCCCCTGTCTACCCAACCACCTCATACCATTCCTAACTTGTCTGAAGTCAAAAATTTTAGATCGTGTACTCCTGCAGGTGAGGATACAGTGAAGACACTCGCACACCCAAGTTCATTGCTGCATGGCTTCCAGATTGCATCTTCTTTTGGGATTTTTCCTGTCTAGGCACCTGATCGCTGTGCTCGGGAATCCACTCATCGTCCTGGCCATCATGGCAGACCGCCATCTGCACACGCCCATGTGCTTCTTCCTCTCCAACCTGTCCCTTGGGGACGTCTGCTTCACCTCCACCACCATCCCCAAAATGCTGCTCAGCCTCCACACGCACAGCCAGGCCGTCAGCTACGCGGGCTGCGTGGCCCAGATGAATTTTTTCATATTCTTTAGTGTTGGGCATCCTTCCATTGACTGTGATGGCCTAGGACCTCTTTGTGGCCATCGGTCACCTCCTGCATTACGTAGCCAACATGGACCCCCAGTTTTGTGTGCTGCTGTTTCTGGGGTCCTTGATGGTGAATGTTAGTGATGCTGTGTCTGTCCTCCTGTGTTCACTCAGAAACCCCCGACTTTTTCTGTGTCCTAGTGAAGCGGTCTGCCATGTGTGCTCTGACACCCGTGTTAGTGACAGAGTGACTCACAGCTCTGCTGCGGTCTGTGGCCCCTCCACGGCCATCCTGTGCTCTCCACGATCGTTCCCTCCACCCGGGCCACCTCCTCAGCTCAGGGCAAGGACAGGGCATTCGCTGCCTCTCTGCTGTCTCTTCGTTTGAGTTGTACAGTTAGATGTGCTCCTTGGTTCTTGCTGTGACCCTCAAACTCACACGCAATGGCAACTGCCCATGTGATGGGTACTACACTGTGGTCACCCCATGCTGAACCCCTTTATCTACATTCTGAGGGACAAAGATATCCAGAGCCCTGAAAAAAAAGACTTTATGAGGAAGTGGAGCTGTGGCTCAAGTGGTAGAGCGCTAGCCTTGAGCAAAAATGCTCAGGGACAGCGCCCAGGCCCTGGACAGCACCCAGGCTCTACATTTAAATCCTAGGACCAGCAAAACACAACAACAATGAAAAGCACAAAGGCTTTATGAGTCAGAAACAATAAGAGGTACCGTTGTACTGAGTCTAAAGAAATGCCCATGGCTGCCCAGACTCAAAGTCCTGGTTATTTTGTCAGCTGGTAAATGCAACATAGAATTTTTTCATTTACATTTTATTCCTGGAGTTTCTGTTTTTCTGATTCTAACTTCTATTAGAACTATTAATTAAAATGTATTTTAATATTAATGACCTATTAGTAAACTATATATTAAACATTGATTAAAATTTCCTGCTCTGTATGTGATCTACCCATCTTCATTTTATCACCCTCCTCCCGTAATTTAGGCAGTCCCCCCAATTTTGGATCCAAAACATTTGGAAATTTTTATTTATTTATTTTTATTTATTTATTTATTGGGGTCCAGTAGTGGGGCCTGAACTCTGGGCCTGGGCACTGTCCCTCAGCTCTTCAGCTCAAGGCTAGCGCTTTACCACTTGAGCCACAGCACCACTTCGGCTTTTTTCTTTTTGCTTATGCAGTGCTGAGGAATCGAACCCAGGGCCTCAGGCATGCAAGGCAAGCACTCTACCACTGAGCCACCTCCCCAGCCCGAAATTTGTATTTATTTTATACTTTTTTTGTATAAAATCTGAGGTGATCTCACCTTAGATGACATATTAATTACACTAAATAATTTAAAAAATTCTTGTACTAGAAATAGTCATATCTAGTATCCAAGGATAGGGAATGCATTAGAAAACCCAGGCCATTTCTAAGACTTTTTTCTTTTTTCTTTTTTTTTGTCGGTCATGGGGCCTGAACTCAGGGCCTGGGCGCTGTCCCTCAGCTCTTCAGCTCAAGGCTGGCGCTCTACCACTTGAACCACAGCGCCACTTCCAGCTTTTTCTCTTTATGTGGCACGAAGGAATCGAACCCAGGGCCTCATGCATGCAAGGCAAGCGCTCTACCACTGAGCCACCTTCCCAGCCTGATTTCTAAGCTTTTTATACTACAAATAAATCAATGAATCAAGTTGTTTGTTTGCATGTGTTTGTTATTCTTTGGTGTGTCAATTCACAGGCTGCCCTAGCTGATAACTTGAGTTTTAGCAGATTAGGGTGTTTAGATGTGAGATGCTCATGAGGGTATTTGTTTAAAAAAATTTTAAATTGTTATTACAAAGGCGATGCATAGAGAGGTTACAGTAACACAGCACAGGGAATGAGTACATTTCTTTTATTCTTTTTTCTTTATTTTTGGTCGTGGGGCTTGAACTCAGGGCCTGGACACTGCCCCTGAGCTTTTTGCTGCAAGGCGAGTGCTCTACCCCTTTGAGTCACAGCACCACTTCCGGTCTTCTGGTGGTTAATTGGAGATAAGAGTTTCATGCACTTTCCTGCCTGGGCTGACTTTAAATCATGATTCTCAGATCTCAGCCTCCTGAGTAGCTAGGATGACAGGTGTGAGTGCCCAGCACCAATACATTTCTTTTTGGGCAATGTCACCCCTTTTCTAGCTGTTTCCCAGCTTTTCCCTCCCATCCCTGCCCACAAGTTGCATAGTTCATTTTCAATACAATGTCTAGTGAGCATCATTGCTGCATTGGTTCACCCTTTGTCCTCTGTATCTGTGCTCCCCTTCTTACCCTCCCGAAGACAAACTAACAAACAAGACAAAAGGAAAAGAAAACGAAAACAGCAACAAAGGAAAAAAGAAAAAACAGGGGCTGGGAAGGTGGCTCAGTGGTAGAGCGCTGGCCTTGCATGCATGAGGCCCTGGGTTCGATTCCTCAGCACCACATACATAGAAAAAGCCAGAAGTGGCGCTGTGGCTCAAGTGGTAGAGTGCTAGCCTTGAGCTGAAGAGCTGAGGGACAGCGCCCAGGCCCAGAGTTCAGGCCCCACGACCGACAAAAAACAACAACAACCTTTTGTTTCTGTTTTCAGACAGGTGTATCAGTCTGGGAACTCAGGGATCTTTCTCGAGGCTCGGGGGCTGGTGTCAGGAGTGCAGATCTCTGGAGAGCAGAGGGACTTTGTGGAGAAGGAGGAGACGGGCGCGCTGGGCATTTCTGCAGGGGTCTCAGAAGCGGAGAATCAGCAGGGAAACAATGGCTCTCAGAGCGATGTCCCACAGGGAAAGCGGGTGCTTTGTGCTGGAATAAAACAGAAGAACGTGCTGAGGGGCCAAGAGACACAGCTGCGCGCTTCGTTCTGTGTTTGCCGGCTGGTGCAGCTGCCCTGCACGGCCGTTGTTGTCAGCTGTGGTGTGCGAGGCTGATGTCCGCTTCTGCCCACGGTCCCAGGTCTACACAGCTACTGACTCCACCACCACCCAGCCGGGAAGGATGTGTGGACGTCCATGCTGAGCGCCTCTGCTCACAAAACCCACCCCGTGAGTCTGAGAGCCTGCCGGGTGCCACAGGGAAGCCGGGAAGCCAGCGTGTCTCTCGCGTCCGTGATGGAGCCATTTTCCACCTGCTCATGACCTCCTCACACCCACATTCCTCCACCAGTCCCGTTCAGTGGAAATCTCCTGTTTTCTACAGACTTGTGGAGTAATATTGTGCCCCTATTTTTTTTTGGGGTGGCGGTCGTGGGGCCTGAACTCTGGGCCTGGGCTCTGTCCCTCAGCTCTTCAGCTCAAGGTGAGCACTTGAGCCACAGCGCCACTTCCAAGCTCTCTCTGTTTATGTGGTGCTGAGGAATCGAACCCAGGGTCTCAGGCATGCAAGGCAAGTGCTCTACCACTGAGCCTCCTTCCCTACCCCATGCCCATAATTCTTGTGTGTGTGTGTGTGTGTGTGTGTGTGTGTGTGTGCCCATCCTGGGCCTTGAATTCGTGGCCTAGTTTCTGTTTCTTAGCTTTTTTTTTCTTCACTCAGGCTGGTGCTCTACCCCTTGAGCCACAGCTCCACTTCCAGCTTTTTGGTGTTATATTAGAGATTAGAGTCTCATGGACTTTTCCTTCCCCAGCCTGGCTTTGAACCACATTCCTCAGATCTCAGTCTCCTGAGTATTTAGGATTATAGGCGTGAGCCACCAGCACTGGACTTATATCCATTTTTTTTTTTAATTGGTCGTGGGGCCTGAACTCTGGGCCTGGGTGCTGTCCCTCAGCTCTTCAGCTCAAGGCTAGCACTCTACCACTTGAGCTACGGTGCCACTTCCGGCTTTTTTTTCTGCTTATGTGGTGCTGAGGAATTGAACCCAGGGCCTCATGCATACGAGGCAAGCACTCTACCACTGAGCCAACCTCCCAGCCCTCCTTTTTTAATGCTTAAGCTGCTCCAAAATAGTTAAGTACAATCTTGTCACAAGAATGGAGGCCTGGATGGTCAAAGCTTCCCTTACACGGGAGGGAAGGGGTTTGGTGTTGTGTTGCAGAGTACAGTGACTGCCACTGATAATAATAAAACATATTAAACATAGCTAGGACTGGGGCTGGGAAGGTGGCTCAGTGGTAGAGTGCTTGCCTAGCATGCATGAAACCCTGGGTTCCATTCCTTAGTACCACATACACAGATAAGGCTGGAAGTGGTGCTATGGCTCAAGTGGTAGAGTGCTAGCCTTGAGCAAAAGAAGCTGAGGGACAGCGCCCAGACCCAGAGTTCAAGCCCCAGGACTGGCAAAAAAAAAATAGCTAGGCGATCAGGAAGTGGGTACTGAACGGGGTAGGCTGGGATCAAGGGCAGAGGGGTAGATGAATGAAGAGAAGGTGGAGGGAGTGTGGTCAAGAATTCAATGTATATCCCACAAAACTCAGACGAATGGGGGAAGGGGTGGGTAGCGGGGGAGGTTCAGCTTGAGGCAGGCTACCAAAATAAGATTCCCTTCCCTCTGTCTACCCAGGGATTGTTCTGGATGGTTCAGCGTTTGTGAGCGCTCCCGGGAGATGTGCTTAGACTTGGAGGGCAGCCAGGATACAGAAAGATTCCCTTCCTCACCACCTGTGCAGGGGCCGTAGAACGTTTAAAATCCTCCCTCAGGATATTTAATCTCTCTTGCTTTTTAAATGTATTTCTTTAAAAAATGTACTTTTATTTTTATTTTATTTTTTGCCAGTCCTGGGATTTGAACTCAGGGCCTGGACACTGTGCTAGGACTCTAACACTTGAGCCACAGTGCCCATTCCAGCTTTTTCTCTGATTAATTGAAGAGTCTCACGGACTTTCCTGCCCTGGCTGGCTTTGAACCACCATCCTCAGATCTAAGTCTCCTGAGGATGACAGGCGTGAGCTTCCAGTGCCCAGCTATTTAATTTCATCGTTACTTTTAAGTAGTTGTGTGAAGGACTTGCTATTGAATGAAGCAGTTTGTGAATACAATGCATGTTGGTCAGAGCCACCCATTCAGCATTCTGACCCCTCCCTCCCCTCCCTCCCCTCCCTCCCCTCCCTCCCCTTCCTGCACTCTTCCTATGCATTGAATTCTTTTTTTTTTTTTTTTTTGCTTATGTGGTGCTGAGGAATCGAACCCAGGGCCTCATGCATGCAAAGCAAGCACTCTACCACTGAGCCACCTTCCCAGCCCCTGCATTGAATTCTTGACTCCATTCTCCCCCCTCTTCTCCTCTTCATTCGTCTACCCCTTTCCCCTTGACCCCATCTCCCTACTGCAGTTTTCCTAGTGGTTTATTTCGTTGAACTTTATCTCTTGTCTTTCTAAGGAATTACCCTATTTGAGTTCTCCCTTGAATCAACCGTATTTCAGTCAATACATTTGTGTACACTTGCACACCACCCAAGGGGGTTACTCATAGATGGATGAGCTGAATCCAGCTTCCACACACGAGGGAAACCTGCATCTGCTGTCTCTTTGGGCTTGACTTGCTTCACTTAATACAAATTTTTTTTTCTGGGTTTTCCCATTTCTTTAGGAATGATGCACTATCATTCTTTCTGATGGGTGAGGAGAATTCCGCGCACGTGTGTGTGTGTGTGTGTGTGTGTGTGTGTGTGTGTGTGTCTGTTTGTTGTTATTGATCCATTCATCCATTGAGGGGCATCTGGGCTGGTTCCATTTTTTGATGATGGTAAATCGTGCTGCCAGAAACATGGAGCTTTGTTGAATCCTTCTTTGTGGTCTTTTGAACAAATGTCCAGGAGTGGAATGGCTGAATCATAGGGAAGTTCTATGTTTAATATATATATATATATATATATATATATATATATATATATATAGCTAGTCCTAGGGCCTGAACTCTGGGCCTGGGTGCTGTCCCTCTACCCCTTGAGCTACAGCGCCACTTCCAGCTTTTTCTGCTTATGTGGTGCTGAGGACTCAAATTGAACTCAGGGCCTCATGCATGCGAGGCAAGTGCTCTACCACTGAGCTACCTTCCCGGCCCCTATGTTTCCTATGCTGAGGAAGCCCCACACTGCTTTCCAGAGTGGTTGAAAAAGTTTACATTACCACCAGTGTCTTAGAGTTCTGGCCCATCCTGACCAGCATCCCTTATCATTTGTTCTCTTGATAATGGACTGTCTACCTGGGATAAGGTAGAATCTCAGAGTTGTTTCGATCTGCATTTTTTCCAATTCTTTATTGTACTTAAGGGTTACATAATTCCCCAAATTTCACAGTATTGTGGGATAGTGAAGCTCAGTTAAAGTCACAAACACATTCTAACTTTCATGGGGCAAATTGTCTATCGTGGTCTATAATGTTTATGAGTTCTATGAGCTTTGCAGTACAGTTATCTCTTCCACATTGGGTGATGTGTACATTTGTTTTGCATAGCATCAGCTGTTCCCTCTTTCCCACTTGTTCCCTCCTTCCCATCGCTGCCATTGAGTTGCTTAGTTCATTTTGGTCATTGTCCAGTACAGCTGATGGGTCCTGCTGTTGTATGTTTTTCCCTGATTCCCTCTAGTTCTGTGTCATCCTCCTGGTTTCCCTCCAGTGTGCACATATATACCATACATGTGATCAGCAGCATGGGGTTATTTAGTAGTAATTCCACCAAATGAGTGGAAGTCCTTTGTTTCTCAAGTCCTATTAACTGTCATATCACCTAACATTTTGGATTTTTTAAAATTTTTTTTGTAAAGATACTATACAAAGGGTTACAGTTACATGAGTGAGGTAATGAGTACACTTCCTATGGAGCATTGTTACCCCCTCCATTGTTTTCCCCCTACCATCCCTTCCCTCCCTACCTTCCCCAAGGTTCTTTTTTTATTGTGATTAAGTGATTACATAATTTCCTGAATTTCACAGTATTGTGGAATAATGATGCTCATTTAAAGTCACAAGTTCATTCTAACTTTCCTGGAGCAAATTGTCTATCACAGTCTATAACATATAACGGAGCTCACATGTTATACACCATACATGTGATCAGCAGCTTGGGGATATTTAGTAGTGGTTCGACCAGATGAATGGGAGTTCTTTGTTTCTTGAGTCCTGTTATTTTTGTCGTATCACCTAACATTTTGGATTTAGCATCCACTTATCAGGGAGACCATGTACCGTTTGTCTCTTCGCTCTTGGCTTACCTCGCTCAACATGATTCCTTCTAGCTCCATCCATTTCCCTGCAAATGCCATTATTTTGTCATTTCTAATGGCTGCATAATATTCCATTGTGTATAGATACCACAATTTTTGGATCTATTCATCTGTGGTGGGGCATCTGGGTTGTTTCCATATCCTAGCTATTGTGAACAGTGCTGCAATAAACATGGAGGTGCACGTGTCCTTGTACATTGGTTCCTGTTGTTCAGGGTAGATGCCTAGAAGTGGTATGACTGGGTCATAAAGGAGGTCAATGTTTATCTTTCTAAGAACCCTCCAGACTGCTTTCCAAAGTGGTTGTATAAGTGTACATTCCCACCAGCAGTGTAATAGGGTTCCTCTTTCTCCACATCCCCTCCAGCATTTGTCGTTGGCTGATTTGTGGATGTGGGACATTCTGACTGGGGTAAGGTGGTATCTCAGGGTTGTCTTTATTTGCATTTCCTTCACCACCAGGGATAGTGAACATTTCCTCATGTGTTTCTTTGCCACTTTTTTGATCTGAATTTTTTTTGTCGGTCATAAGGCTTGAACTCTGGGCCTGAGCGCTGTCCCTCAGCTCTTCAGCTCAAGGCTAGCACTCTACCACTTGAGCCCCAGTGCCACTTCCTGTTTTCTGGTGGTTAATTGGAGATAAGAGTCTCATGGCCTTTTCTGCCCGGACTGGCTTTTAATCGTGATCCTCAGATCTCAGCCTCCTGAGTAGTTAGGATAATAGGCATGAGTCAATGGCGTCTGGCTTTGGTGTATATTTCTGTGTAATGATCTCTTACTCGGTGTGATTCTCTAGGCCTGGAAAACCTGAGGGTACCAATGCCATTTTTGATTTTTTGTTAGAGTGTAGATCTATCTGTAGATTTCCTGGATAAGCAGCTGCCACATGGTTATCCCTACATTCCTCTTTGCATTCTTTGAATACAATGGAAATAAACAGTAACAAAATTATTTTTGAGCCGGGTGCCTGTGGCTCACGCCTGTCATCCTAGCTACTCAGGAAGCTGAGATCTGAGGATCATGGTTCAAAGCCAGCCCAGCAGGAAAATCCATCAGACTCTATCTCCAATGAACCACCAGAAAACGAGAAGTGGCGCTATGGCTCAAGTGGTAGAGCACTCACTTTGAGTTGAAGAGCTGAGGGACAGCGCCCAGGCCCAGAGGTCAAGCCCATGACTGACACACACACAAAAGAATACCTAACAGCATGGGAAAAAGAGTAATAGGAGACTGCAAATTGAACTCAGAAATAGTCAAGGAATGAATGAATGGGAATCAAAATGGAGGGCTGACGTACTGACTTAGAGGATCTATACCACTGTGCCTCTTCCACATTGGCATTGTTCCGTTGGTCATGTCTTTGTATTCTCTCTCTCTCTTTTGCTAGTGACATCCGCCACATGGGGCCAGAGAATGAATGACACCCAGATGTCAGAGTTTATACTCCTAGGATTTTCAGAAGATCCCAGAACGCAGCTCATCCTCTTTGGGCTCTTCCTGTCCATGTACCTGGTCACTGTGCTCGGAAATCTGCTCATCATCCTGGCGGTCAGCTCTGACCCCCACCTCCACACCCCCATGTACTTCTTCCTCTCTGTCCTCTCCTTGGATGACGTCTGCTTCACCTCCACCACCGTCCCCAAGATGCTGCTCAACATCCACACGCACAGCCGGGCCATCAGCTACGCGGGCTGCATTGCCCAGATGTCTTTCTTCTTGATTTTTGCAGGGTTGGACAACTTCCTGCTGGCGGTGATGGCCTATGACCGCTTCGTGGCCATCTGTCACCCGCTGCGCTACGCGGCCATCATGAGCCCCCGGCTCTGCGCGGTGCTGGTGCTGGGGTCTCTGATGGTGAATGTTCTGTATTCCACCATGCAAAGCGCCATGGTGCTGCGGCTGAACTTCTGTGCCCACTGTGAAATCCCCCACTTTTTCTGTGAGCTGAACCAGGTGGTCCACAGCGCCTGCTCCGACACCTTTCTTGATGATGTGCTGATCTATCTGGCAGCTTTCTTGCTGGGCGGCATTACTTTCACCGGCATCCTGTATTCTTACTCCAAGATCGTCTCCTCCGTCCGGGCCATGTCCTCCGCTCAGGGGAGGTACAAGGCCTTCTCCACCTGCGCGTCGCACCTGTCCGTGCTCTCCCTGTTTTACGGGACAGTCCTGGGGGTGTACCTCAGCTCTGCTGTCACCCGAAACTCACACTCCACCGCAAGGGCCTCGGTGATGTACACAGTGGTCACCCCCATGCTGAACCCCTTCATCTACAGCC
This sequence comes from Dipodomys ordii, assembly GCF_000151885.1. Classification (NCBI taxonomy): domain Eukaryota; kingdom Metazoa; phylum Chordata; class Mammalia; order Rodentia; family Heteromyidae; genus Dipodomys; species Dipodomys ordii. Next base: position 125,760 of record NW_012267400.1, on the reverse strand, counting down.
TCAGGAACCAAGACCTCAAGAGGGCTCTGGAAAGGCTAAGAAAAGTGCCCATCCTCCGGAGGTGAAATGCGTGTCCGTGACTACGGGAGTCGGTACGGGAGGTTGCACCTGATCGGATGATGGGTGTGCAGCATATTTTATCCTCTGTCACTGCTCAGGATTATTTGTCTCTGATTTTAGCTTCTGGCTACAATTCAAACTAGGCACTCCTGTTCTCCACGCAGCTACTTAGCTCCATTTCCTCCAACTTTCCAGCGATTTTCCACCTTCCCAATAAAGCATATTTGGAATTTCCCATTTATCGATCCCCTGTTCCTCCTATATATGTGTACACACACACACACACACACACACACACACACACATTTGTCCTGATCCTGGGTCTTGAACTCAGGCTCTGGATACTGCCCCTGATAAACTCAGGGCCTGGGCGCTGTCCCCTGAGCTTTTTCACTCGAAGCTAACCCTGGACCCCCGAGCCACAGCTCCACTTCTGTCTTTTTCATCGTTAATTGGAGAGCGTCCTAGGGCTTTCTGCATGGGTGGGCTTTGAACCATCATTCTCAGCTCTCGGTTACCTGGGTAGACAGGATTACAGTGAGAGCCACTGGAGTCCCGGCCAAAAACAAAATTTTAAGGTTTTTTCCCTGTCACAAATAAAAACAGGCGACACAGTAAACAATAACGAATCTGTTTTATAATTTTTGGCGTATCACATTGCATATGCTAACAGTTTTAACTATGATACGATGGCTCACGCCTGCAGCGGACTCTGCCCATGTTCCCTCGTGCTGGTCCCTCACTGTGTTTCTCCTCCTTTGTAATCCCTCATCCATTTCCTCTGCTCTGTTGCTATTCACTCATCCCTTTATTATCTTTAAATAGCTGTGTGAAGGAGCTTTGATCAACATGCCAGGTTATCTCATGAATTTTCACAAACTTGTTTTATTACTGCTCATCCTCCCCTAACAACTTTCACAAACGAGAGAAAAACATCTGAGCAAGCACATGCTCACCGCCCTGTGCAAAATCTAAAGGCTTCTTTCTGGCATCACAAGTGATCATTGGAGTACAAAGCACCGTAAGGCATGGGGGAATTTTCTTTTTGTTGGGTACCAGTGTCTCATGCCTATAATCCCAGCTGCTTAGAAGACAGAGAGGAACCACAATTCAAAGCCATCCTGGATGGAAATGTCTTTGAGATCCTAATCTCCAATAAATCATCAAAAAGCCAGAACTGGAGCTGTGGCTCAAGTGGTAGAGCATTATCCTTGAACATAAAAGCCCAGGGAAAACAAATCATTTAAACAGGGATACAGGTGGACCCATTGCAACAATGAGATGTACAACTCGTTATGTCGAAAATGAACTTTACAACTTTGGTGGTGGTGGTGGGGAGCGGGGAGGATTGGGTGGGGAGGCCGGGGGAGGATGGGAAGGGGAAACAAAGGAGGAGGCTACAATGCTTGATAAGAAATGTACTCATTGTCTTGCCCATGTAATTGTAACCCCTCTGTACAGTATTTTCATGAAAAAAAAAGCAAAAAAAAATTTTAAAAAAAAGCCCAGGGACAGTGCCCAGGTCTTGTGATCAAGCCCCAGGATCAACATACGTACAAAATAAAAGCCATCAGCCGTACTACTGTGGTGTGTGGTGATCATATTGTAATTGGGACATTGGTGAGATTTTTTTTTTAATCAGAAAAAAATCAGAGACTATGTTTGTGCACGTGTGTGTGTGTGTGTGTGTGTGTGTGTGTACCACTCCTTGATAGATCACCAATTAAAACTACCTCTCCTGATCATGTTGATTCCAGCACTGCACAACTGCATACCATCCTGATATCTCTGTATTGGTCAATTTTCTCATCTATGTTGCCCAATTGGAGAGACACATCTTAAATGATGACATTGAGCCATCTAAGTTAACCCCAGAGAGATGAATACCTGTCGTGATCTCTCATTCAAAGAGAGAATTAAAAACAGCCATGCGTACAATGATAGGATGACATGAAGGCTGAGGGGCAGATTTTCAGAGGTGGCCACTGTGGGGTAAGGAGAAGATACATGTATGAAAATAGCATAAGGTCCATATGACTAGAAGAGGAGATACCGAGGGAAAGAAGTAGGAGGAATGGTGAATTTGACCACGGTAAAGTACATGTATGCCTGGTAACACGAAAATGAAATCCCCCTGTGGATTATATTGTGCGAATAGAGCACGGTGTAGAATATGTACAGCTAAGTGCTCATCAAAAAGAAAAAGGCAGGGCTGGGAAGGTGGCTCAGTGGTAGAGTGCTTGCCTTGCATGCTCAAGGCCCTGGGTTCGATTCCTCAGCACCACATAAGCAAAAAGAAAAAAGCCGGAAGTGGCGCTGTGGCTCAAGTGGTAGAGCGCTAGCCTTGAGCTGAAGAGCTGAGGGACAGCGCCCAGGCCCAGAGTTCAGGCCCCATGACCGGACCCAAAAAAAAAAAAAAAAAGAAAAAGGCAGCCGGGCGCTGGTGGCTCACGCCTGTAATCCTAGCTACTCAGGAGGCTGAGATCTGAGGATCGCGGTTCAAAGCCAGCCTGGGCAAGAGAGACCGTGAGACTCCTATCTCCAATAAACCACCAGAAAACCGGAAGTGGCGCTATAGCTCAAGTAGTAGAGCGCTTGCCTTGAGCTGAAGAGCTGAGGGACAGCGCCCAAGCCCAGAGTTCAAGCCCCACGACCGACCAAAAAAAAAAAAAAAAGAAAGAGGCAGCCGGGCACTGGTGGTTGACGCCTGTAACCCAAGCTGTATTGTAGTCCCATGTTGGTTGGATCTCAGGAAAATAGGCAGCGATCAGGGCAGGATCCATGATGGGCACTCCTGTGGGACCAGGGATATGTTTCCGGGCCACCTCTCAGATACCGTCTCTCTCTTCAGTGGTAAAAAGAACCTGTAAAAGCTGACTGCAATCATCCCAAGTCAGCTGATGAGTCAAGAGAACAGTTTCAAGCAAATGAATTAAATCTTGGTGTTTCTCAGAAAAGGGGACATTTTGCGTGTGCCAATTGTGTAGATCACTGGTAGAAAATGGCCAATATTGAAGTTGACTATTTGCATCCACTGGACCTACGGTGTGTAAAGGAAAAACAGCTGCATTAGATGGAGGGTTGATCCCACGGTGGCGTCGAGTGACTGGCCCCTCAGAAACTTTAAGGGCAGGTGCCGAGGGCTCTATAGCTCCCGCCTCCTCTTGATCATTCTCAGGCTCTGCAAAAGGAACCTGGAAGGGGAGTATGGGGGAGGAAACATTTCTTCTTCCAAGTTATCTCCCTGAAAAACCAGGGGGTACCTTTTCTTTTCCTCTTTCTCAGTTTCTTTTTGTAAGTCTAGGGGGCTAGATGGAGTGGTGCCCGTGGTTTCCAGTCCCGTCAATCATTCAGTCCAAAAAACAATAAACAGTACAAACAAGACACAGGAAGGCCTGACAGTTACAAAAAAAAGCTTACAAAGTGGAGATCTCCCGAATTGGTCCGCTGACTCCTGTAATGGGACACCTACGCCCCACAGCAGAAGGAGCAGACCCACAGTGGGCGAGTTGGGCCTCGGTTAGGAGGCCCTCTTGGTCAGTTCCAGCCCACAACAAACAGACCCTCGCCCCACAATTCATATGGGCGAGGTTCCAAGGACCCCCCCCGCCCCACACGGCAGAGTTCCAAGGACCCCCGCCCCACATGGCAGGGTTACAAGGACCCCCACCCCACACGAAGATCTGGGAAGTCTCCCAGTTCCTCCAGGGTTGTCGTGCAAGTGCGTCTGCTTCGACAACCCTTTACGAATCGGAGCTGGGGTCCTCACAAGAGAAAACAAAAGTAAAACAAACGACAGGACAAGACAAATTAACAAAGACAGCGCTGTTTTACTTTGGGAGTCTGAGGTCTCGGGGGTCTTTGGGAGTATCTTGGACGAGCCCCCACTAATATGTTATGTCAAGGTCGCAGGACCCCCCCACAAGAAGACCACCGAGAGTCAGACTCTACAGCTGTTTTTTTAAAAAAATTTTTTATTGTAAAGATACTATACAGAGGGTTACAGTTACACGAGCAAGGTATTGAGCATTGTTACCCCCTCCATTGTTTTCCCCCTACCATCCCTTCCCTCCCTACCTTCCCCGAGGTTCTTTTTTTTTTTTTAATTGTGATTAAGTGATTACGTAATTTCCCAAATTTCACAGTATTGTGGAATAATGATGCTCATTTAAAGTCACAAGTTCATTCTAACTTTCCTGGAGCAAATTGTCTATCACAGTCTATAACATATAACGGAGCTCACATGTTATACACCATACATGTGATCAGCAGCTTGGGGATATTTAGTAGTGGTTCGACCAGATGAATGGGAGTTCTTTGTTTCTTGAGTCCTGTTATTTTTGTCGTATCACCTAACATTTTGGATTTAGCATCCACTTATCAGGGAGACCATGTACCGTTTGTCTCTTCGCTCTTGGCTTACCTCGCTCAACATGATTCCTTCTAGCTCCATCCATTTCCCTGCAAATGCCATTATTTTGTCATTTCTAATGGCTGCATAATATTCCATTGTGTATAGATACCACAATTTTTGGATCTATTCATCTGTGGTGGGGCATCTGGGTTGTTTCCATATCCTAGCTATTGTGAACAGTGCTGCAATAAACATGGAGGTGCACGTGTCCTTGTACATTGGTTCCTGTTGTTCAGGGTAGATGCCTAGAAGTGGTATGACTGGGTCATAAAGGAGGTCAATGTTTATCTTTCTAAGAACCCTCCAGACTGCTTTCCAAAGTGGTTGTATAAGTGTACATTCCCACCAGCAGTGTAATAGGGTTCCTCTTTCTCCACATCCCCTCCAGCATTTGTCGTTGGCTGATTTGTGGATGTGGGACATTCTGACTGGGGTAAGGTGGTATCTCAGGGTTGTCTTTATTTGCATTTCCTTCACCACCAGGGATGATGAACATTTCCTCATGTGTTTCTCTGTCATTTTTATTTCTTCATCTGAGAAGTCCCTCTTTAGTTCCCTTGCCCATTTAGTAATTGGTTTGTTAGGTTTGGGAGGGATTAGTTTCTTGAATTCCCTGTATATACAGGATGTTAACCCCTGGTCTGATATATTGTTGGTAAATATTTTTTCCAAATTAGTTGGTTGTCTTTCTAGCTTGGTTGCGATAGATTTAGCTGTGCAGAAGCTTTTTATTTTAAGGTAGTCCCATTTGTCGAGTCTCTCTCCAATTTGTTCTACAGCTGTTTTACTTAAACGGGCTGCAGCTCGGGCCTCGTCCTACACTCCAACACAGTGCAGCCTAGGAGGAGAGTCCCGAGCTAAGGATTTGCAGGTCTTATATAAACACACAATCAACCAGGTGTTTTGATTATCACCACGTGATAATCAAGCAACAAGTGGTCACTGCCTCAAACTTTCACCTTTCATCTCCACATGGTGAACACAGTTCTCATTCAACCCATGAACCTCAGGAAATTCAACCAAATATGTTGTGTGTATTGGTACTGGGTCTTGAGCTCAGGGCCTGGGCCCTATCTTTTAAGCTTTTTTAGTCAAGTCTAGGGCTTGACCATTGGGGCTATAGCTCCACTTGCAGATTTTTGGTGGATTATTGGAAGCAAGAGTCTCAGGGATGGTCCAACCCTTGCTGGCTTTGAGTCATGATCCTCAGATCTCAGTCTTCTAAGTAACTGGGATTACAGGTGTGAGCTACTGGTTCAATGGTATCTCAAACTATGAGTCCTGTCAAATTATGTTTTATGTATTTTAAAAATCTATTAAGCAACAGCTATGTTTCACGTCCTTACCCTTATTGCTTTTCATTGTGTCTCTTCTTTTAGAATTTATATATTGACTTCTTCTTCTTTTTTTTTTTTTTTGGTAGGTCATGGGGCTTGAACTCTGGGCCTGGGCGCTGTCCCTCAGCTCTTCAGCTCAAGGCGAGCACTCTACCACTTGAGCCACAGCGCCACTTCTGGTTTTCTGAGTGGTTTATTAGAGATAAGAGTTCTAAGAGTTTCACAGACTTTCCTGCTTGGGCTGGCTTTGAACTGCAATCCTCAGATCTCAGCCTCCTAAGTAGCTAGGATTACAGGCATGAGCCACCAGCGCCTGGCTATATTGACTTCTTTACTAACAAAGGACCCAGTGGGGAAGCTCACATAATTCTGAGCCTCATTTGTGTGACTGTAGATTGAGGGTCACCATTGCACAGACCACAAAGAATAGACTTTTATGAAAAAAAAACATGGCGGGTGGAGTCATAGCTCAGGTGGTAGAGTGCCAGCCAGTGAGTGAGAGCAAATGTCAGTGAGTTCGAGTCTTGGTCTTGGATCAAAAAACCCCAAACTAAACCAAATCATGGAATTCTGTTTTTTGTTTTTGTTTTTCTTTTTCCTTCCTTCCTTCCTTCCTTCCTTCCTTCCTTCCTTCCTTCCTTTCCTTCTTACCAGTCCTGGGGCTTGGACTCAAAGCCTGGTCGCATTCCCTGAGCTTCTTTTGCTCAAGCCTAGTGCTCTAACCACTTGAGCCACAGCACCACTTCCAGATTTTTCTGTTTATGTGGTACTGAGGAATCGAACCCAGGGCTTCATGCATGCCAGGCAAGCACTCTACCACTGAGCCACCTTTCCAGCCCCAAATCATGGGATTTTTATAATGATGTATAAAGACGATCTACAGAATTTGTATATTTTTGAATTGTCAAAAGTTAAGAAACCCACCTGGACAGCCGCAGAGCAGTGACTCATTCCTCTAATCCTAGCTACTCTGAAGTCAGAGATCCGAGGATCATGTTTCAAAGCTAACCCGGGCAAGTAAGTCCCTGACACTCTTATTTTCAGTTAACCAGAGAAAAGCCAGAGTGTAGCTGTGGCTCAAATGGAAGAGCACCAACCTTGAGTGAATAAACTCAAGGACAGTGTCCAGACCCTGAGTTCAAGCCCCAGTACCAGCACACACGCACACAAATGCAAATGACATGACAACTCTTACCTTGTATTTCAAACATGACTTTTGGATTATTTTGGGCAATACTATGAAGTCAAGGATTGTAGTAGTGATTTTATGTCACAGAATCCCACATCACCCCTTCTTGAGTAGAAAGCAATATTAAATTTTCTGGAGATCACTGGGGCTATCTCCCCAATATTTATGAAAAGTTTTGGGGGCCATGCACCACCTCCCATCCTAGTTAATCAGGAGGCTGAGATTTGAGGATAGTGGTTCAAAGCCAGTCTGGCAGAGAATTCCCCATGAGACTCTTATCTTCAATTAACCACTCAAAAACCAGAAGTGGTGCTGTGGCTCAAAGTGGTAGAGCACTAACCTTGAGCAAAAGAGCTCAGGGACAGCAAGCAGGCCCTGAGTTCAAGCCCTATGACTGACAAAAAAAAAAAGAGTTTGTGGGGGCACTGAGGAGAGCTAACCAACAGTGGCTCACCTGCCTTTGACTTTGGAGAAAACTTTAAATTGAGGGTTGAGATGAGGTGTTGGGAATTGATAGCTACAAGTGCTCATGGGAAATTATTAATACACATTGACTCGCCTGAAAATCACCCAGGTGTCTTGGGAGCAGAATGTCAGGAAGAAAAAAAATTGCTTTGTGTGCAAAGCAAAGTCCCATAGGGAAAGGCTGTATTCCAGACTGGATTAACACGAGAGAGAGAGATGTATCTAAAGAACACATTCACATCCCCTGCCCCAGCCCCTTGGATTGGACAGGACACAGCTGTTTCCTCCGAAGTCCACATCTGGCTAGGGGACGGATGCGTGGCCATTTCTTGCTGGCCTGTTTCATTGCTTCACTTTTTTAAAAAAAGTCTCCATCATTGACAATCCAAGGAGGAATTAGCGTTTCCAGGCTGAGACTTCATCCGAAACAACTCACCCAGGTGAGAATCTGTGGAGGGGTTTTGAGAGGTGGACGCCGGAAACATTTGTCTATGGTGGCACAATGTGTTTCAACACCCTTTCCAGAGCTGAGAGGCGACTGTGACTGGCTCACGTGTTTGATTACTAGGTTGATGTGTTTATCACCAGGTTGGACAGGGAAGTAGACCTAGAACTCAGCAAGGTCAAGTTTGATAGGAAAGAGACAGCAAAGCCAGCGCCTGGTGGGAGAGAATTGAGAGGAAGATAGTGATTTTCCTCTAATCCAAGTTTTCAAGGACCTTAGCTGCCAATTAAGAAAAGTTACCAAGGGGTGTTGCTCGTGAAGAGCGAAACAATGAAGTGATTTCTGACACAGGTGACCATATTGATTTGCATATTGTCCATTTTCTCCAGGGATCATTCTTTCCAGCTTATTATCAGAAAATTTCCAGTGGTTTCTTTATGATTGAAAGTGCCTAGCAATTAAACATTTCACATTGCAAAATACTTTTTGTATTGTCTTGCTCACTCAAGATTATTATTATTGTTTTGGTCCACATTTTTAAATTTGGTGCTTCCTTAATGGCTTCTTTAAAATGTGCCAGTTAACTTCCAGAATGAGATCTTCACTTCATCTCAGATTCTTTTTTTTTTTTTTCTAAAAAAAAATTATCTTTTTTTTTTTTGTCAGTCGTGGGTCTTGAACTCTGAGCTTGGGCGCTGTCCCTCTTCAGCTCTTCAGCTCAAGGCGAGAGCTCTACCACTTGAGCCTCAGTGGACTTCTGGTTTTCTAATGGTTTATTGGAGATAAGAGTTTCATAGCCTTTCCTGCCCAGGCTGGCTTTGAACTGTGATCCTCAGATCTCAGCCTCCTGAGTAGTTGGATTATAGGTGTGAGCCACTGGGGCCTGGTTAAAAAATTATCTTTAAGTAGTTGTACAAAGGGGTTTCAATTCACCATGTCAGTTTGCCGGTGCAATGCATCTCCAATATTACCACTTCTTCCTCCCCAATCTTCCCCACCCATTCCCTCAATTTCCCTAATTCTATTTCTTTTCTATTTTTTATTGTTTAGAGGTGATAGATAGAGGGCTGCCTTTACAGATGCTGGATGATAAGCACATTTCTTCCTTTTGCTTAGGATCAGCTGTTCCCTCATTCTCTTTCATTCCCTCCCTCCCTTCTCCACCCATGCTAATTCTGTTTTCACATATACACACAGAATATTATGATTGTTTCCTCTCTTTGTTCATCTACCCTCCTCCCATTGACCTCATCTATCCTGATACCCCAGGTTCCAATTTCCTAGTATTCGTTTGGTTAGTCTGTAAGTTAGTTATTCAAAGTTATTCTTGCCTCTCTCTCTCTCTCTCTCTCTCTCTCTCTTTGTGTCTATATATGCATGGAACCCTGGGAGTTTTTCTAAAATATGTGCATCGATTCCCAATGTCATTTTCCCTGGGATGGAGAATCATTCGTCTCAGCTGTTATTTAACTCGGTGCTTTTCCATCTTAATTAGAATACAAACTCTAAGCTGGGAGAGATGGGCGAGAACAATGGGACAGGGGACACTGATCTAGATTCATTGCACCGCCAGGCACCGGTGGCTCACGCCTGTCATCCTAGCTACTCAGGAGGCTGAGCTCTGAGGATCGTGTTTGAAGCCAGCAGGGGCAGGAAAGTCTATAAGACTCTTATTTCCAACGAACCACCAAAAGCTGGAAGTGGAGCTGTGGCTCAATTGGTGGAGTACCAGCCTTGAGTTAAAAAAACCACAGAGACATGGCCCAGGCCCTGAGTTCAAGCCCCAGGACCTGCACTAAAAAAAAAAAAAGCCTTGTACTCACAAATCATTATAGTGAGTCAAAACCCCTTTGGGAAAAAACCTCGAAGATAGCAGAAATAAAATAAAACACAAAGAATACAAACTTACCCATGGTACATGCCTGTATGTACTGAGACTAGGGTATAGAAACAAACTTTATTTAGTCATAGATTAGTAGTATCTATTAAGTATGAATTATACACCCATTAGTGTTAGTATTAAATGTTAAATCTGTTTCTGGTGTTTATATTAGAGAATCATTCTCTATTATGTTCTTCTTTGTCTAGGTCATAGCCGACGATGTGAGTTTTCCATCTCGGGAGCATCGTATTTATTATTGGGACCGGAGGCCTCGTGGCCAGGACAGACAGTGACAGATGGAAATAGCCAAGAGATGCTTCGGCGTCCCCAGGGAGTCCTGTGGTTATCTAGGATGGAAACGCAACACGACCTGCTGAGCGACCCCTCGTGTCTTGAGGTCTCAGAGGTGACGGGCTGGGCTTTATCTCCACCACTCTCCATTCCTTGCTGTCTTCTCTTCTCCTTACCTTCCTTTTGGCCTTGGGGGTCTGAATGGAGACCCTTCCTTTGGTCTCTGCACTGGCCATGGCTCTTCCAGGTACAAACTTGTGTAGATAACTCTGTACCCTCCCTCCCCTGGTCTTTCTAGAACACCCAGTGCAAGTTAACTTGTCCTGTTCACATTCGTCTCCCGTGTATCCCTCTTCTTGCACCTGCCTCTCTCTGATAAGGTTGCGTGATCACTCAGTTACCTGGTCTTAGCTCTTTCCTTTTACTTGTACGTTTACACCCTGCACTCAGTTCTTTCTCCCTTTGTGTTTTTTCCTTCACGAAGGCACATCGAAACACATGGGACCAGAGAATGATTCCCGTGTTTCCGGATTTCTCCTTCTGGGAATTTCAGAAGACCCCAGGTTGCAGCCTGGTCTCTTTGGGTTGTTTCTGTCCATGTATCTGATCACAGTGCTCGGGAATCTGCTCATCATCCTGGCCACCGCCTCCGACCCCCGTCTGCACACGCCCATGTACTTCTTCCTCTCCAACCTGTCCTTCGTGGACGTCTGCTTCACCTCTACCACCGTCCCCAAGATGCTGCTCAACCTCCACACGCACAGCCAGGCCATCAGCTACGAAGAGTGCATCACCCAGACACATTTTTTTGTCCTCTTTTCCGGGTTGGACATCTTCCTGCTGACCGTGATGGCCTACGACCGCTTCGTGGCCATCTGTCACCCGCTGCGCTACACGGCCATCATGAGCCCCCGGCTGTGTGTGGGGCTGGTGCTGGGCTCCTGGCTCATCAACATCACCGATTCTCTTCTGCAGAGCTTCATGGTGCTGCGGCTGACCTTCTGCACCCACTTGGCAATCCCCCACTTCTTCTGCGAACTGAACCAGGTGGTCCACCTGGCCTGCTCGGACACCTTCCCCAACGACGTGGTGATCTACTTTGGCGTGCTGCTGCTGGTGTGCTTTCCCCTGGCGGGCATCCTGTATTCCTATTCCCAGATCGTGTCTTCCATCCGGGCCATCTCGTCGGCCGAGGGCAAGTACAAGGCCTTCTCCACCTGCGCATCTCACCTCTCCGTGGTCTCTTTATTCTACTGCACCGTCCTCGGGGTGTACCTCAGCTCTGCGGTGACCCAAAATTCTCACTCCATTGCCATCGCCTCGGTGATGTACAGCGTGGTCACCCCCATGCTGAACCCCTTCATCTACAGCCTGAGGAACCAAGATCTCAAGAGCGCCCTGAGAAGACTCTGTACCTGAAGCAAAACCCCTTGTGCGGGGACTGGAGCAGTGGTGGCCGGAGGCCGGATGTGGGATCTCTCATTCATTTATGTGGTTTTTCATTTGACGGTAGAAGTTGTCCCATTCTATGACGTTCCTGGAGTTTCTCTGTTTTCGGCTTCTCTCTGCAATTCAGCTGCAGTACTTTCTCAATTAAACTGTATCCCATGTCTGGGTTCTGAGTCTGTCCGTGGGACCATTCCCCAATCTTTCCAAAGGTTCTTTTGAATCACATACACCTGGAATTCCTTCTTCATCCTGCAAGCTTGGTGTTTACAAATAACTTCATTTCAAATAAGATAGATTATGCAAAACAACTTCATTAATGAGAGTCATCAGATGTTCCAATTTATGTGTGAAATTTAGTTTGGAAACTAAAGTCCCATGTAATCTTTTTTTGGGGGAAAGAGGGGTGGTTGGTTATGGGTCTTGAACTCAGGGCTTGGGTGCTGTCCCTGAGTTTTTTCACCCAAGGCAAGCACTGTATCACTTTGAGCCACAGCACCACTTCCGGTTTTCTAGTGGTTTACTGGAGATAAGTTGCATGGGCTTTCCTGCCCAGGCTGGCTTTGAACTGCGATCCTCAGATCTCAGGCTCCCAAGCAGCTAGGATGACAGGCGTGAGCCGCTGGTGCCCGGCCCCCATGTAGTCTTTTAGTTGGGAAAGTACCTGAGTTGTCACTTGTGGCTTTCTTTCATGGACTTCCGATGGAGGACCGTGTCTTCTCAGTGTGGTGCGCCCTGGCTGGGGAGCAGGTTTTATTCTCATATTTAAAATTCTCCTCCATCCTGGCTCAGTGTTCTCACTGTGCCACATTTCACCAGGCAATTCAACACCCAAAGGTATCTGCTGAAGCATCTTTCTTTAATCCTTACTTTTGTGCCAATCCTGGAGCCTAAACTCAGGGCCAGGTAGACTTGATGAGCTTTTCAGCTTGAGGCTGGCACTCTACCACTTGGGCCACAGCTCCAGTTCCAGCTTTTTTGGTGGTGAGTTAGAGATAAGAGTCTAACAGATTTCCCTGCTCTGACGGGCTTCAAATTGTGATCCTCAGATCCCAGCCTCCTGAGTAGCTAGAGTTGCGGGTGTGAGCTATTGGTGCCCAGCTTTTCGTTTCCTCTTGAACTCCTTTTTCACTTTCCCTCACATAGCCATATAACTGCATTATCTGTCGTTTACTTAGAATTCCCTTAGCAAGATTTCTTCAATCATAGGCAGACTAGCCCGTGGGATTTTTAAGTACATGCACCGAAGGGAACCACCATTGGAGAAACCCAACAAAATCCCTGGAGGCAAAGCGCACACAGCACTATAACTCTGAAGGATCTGAGCTGTGGAGTGAGGGCCCAGTGATTTCTGATTTTTTTAACACACAAATGCATGTGCAACAAATCCACAAGTACGACAGGTACAGTGTGCAGGAAGATGCGCTGTGCCTGTACACCATCCTGGACAAGCAAGCGAGTTGCTTTCGCCTCTGGTGTTTATTTTTCAGATTGATGTGGGAAGGTTGGATCATGAAATATGCAGATTTAGGGTGATGGGAAAGGTTGGCATCTGTAGGAAGGGCTGCAGCGGAGAGGCCGAGGCTCACAGAGAGAGGTAGAGATGGAAATCTGATCTACACATGAGACTTCACACAACCCAATGTCTCCTCCCCACTATGCGGCACAAACACAAGAACCTCACACTTTCTGTCTTCTCGAAGTTCCGAAGCTTCCAGATCTGAAAAGCTTATCAATGACACCAAGGCCTCCTCTATGACCATTATCTTAGGTGGTATTATTCTTTTTCTCTTTCCCTACAATTCTCTTATTCACAGACCACCACCTCCTTCTCCTCCTCCTCCTCCTCCTCCT
>NW_012267400.1:98487-100197 GCF_000151885.1 Dipodomys ordii | reverse complement strand
GCTTTTTTTCTTTTTGCTTATGTGGTGCTGAGGAATCGAACCCAGGGCCTCATGCATGCAAGGCAAGCGCTCTACCACTGAGCCACCTTCCCAGCCCTCATTATTATATTTTGAGAAACAGAAATACCAATAATAGAATGAAGTCCATGAGTATGCTAAAGAAAAAAAATCTACACAAGAAGAGATACTCAGCATTAGCAGATATTGGGCATTTCTGAAGTCCTTTTCAATACTGAATTGGGCAGATGGCCCTTGTTATCTATGCAATGAGTGGAAGGAAAAATGTCATTTTTTTTTCTCCACCTGGGAATAGGGAGCTGGAGGGGAGATCAGAGACAGAATATTTACATATGAGCTGACGTCCGAAGCTGACGTGTGTGTGTGTGTGTGTGTGTGTGTGTGTGTGTGTACTGGGGCTTGAACTTGGCACCCAGCTCTTACTCAGTTTTATTTTTTTGTTGGTCATGGGGCCTGAACTCTGGGCCTGGGCGCTGTCCCTCAGCTCTTCAGCTCAAGGTTAACGCTCTACCACTTGAGCCACAGCACCACTTCTGGCTCTTTCTGCTTATGTGGTGCTGAGGAACCGAACCCAGGGCCTCATGCATGCAAGGCAAGCACTCTACCATTGAGCCACCTTCCCAGCCTCCCCTCCTCAGTTTTTATAGATGTACCATCATCCGTTGTTCATCATTAATGCAGACATTGGCAGCTTGCTTATCTTGGTTATTTTCAGCGTTTCAATGAATATGAATATGAATATGTGGGCTTTTCTCTGAGACAATAGTTTCCTGATCCTGACCGGTGCCCAGCTTGCCGGGTGCGATCGCAGTCGCATACTGATACCTGCGGTCCAGCATGCAAGGAAAGTGTGTGTTCTGAGTTTCTCCACCAGCCACATTCCCCACCCCTCAGCGCTCATGTCAGGATTTCAGACGTCAGCTGTTTCTCTTGTTTCTTTTGGTCTGAGACCAGGACTCAAATTCAGTGGCCGATGCTTTTGCCCACTGGCTGGTGGTGCTCTCCCAGCTGAGCCAGGACTCCGGTCTCCAGAGCTGACTTTCTTGTTGTGTTCTCGCCTCTCGGCAGGCAAATCAAGTGTGTGTCATGGCGCTGCTTTCGTACCAGCTGGTAAAATCCCCCCTCGTGATGCAGCTCACACGTGAGCTGAGGAGTCCCTGGAAATTCAGAGCGATTCACGGCCACGGAGCAGAGTCTCCACGGTCACCATCACTGTGGGCAGCTGTGACTGTCATCGCGTTCTCTCATTGGCTACGTTCACCGTGACATCACAAAGGTTTCTGGAGACAGGAAGTGAGTCTAGATTTTCCCAGGCTCCTGTGGGGCAGCCGTGGTGATGGGGAAGAGGATTTTCCCCCAGGGCCTGCGCATTGTCCAGGACACGGTGATGTCCTGACCCCACGGACTTCCTCTCTGACCTCCTCTCGTGCGGCTCCTAAGCGGCTCATGCAGAGCTTTGTGGTGTAAGTGGTAGAGCACCTGCTCTGAGTGAGAAAGCCCAGGCACAGTGCCCTGAGTTCAAGTCTCAGTATCAGAACACAGAGAGAGAGAGAGAAAGAGAGAGAGACAGAGACAGAGAGAGACTCAGGATTTCCCTTAATTAAATTAGGGTTAATCAGGTGTGTGTGTGTGTGTGTGTGTGTGTGTGTGTGTGTGTGTGTGTGTGTGTGTTGGTCCTGGGGCTGGAACTCA
>NW_012267400.1:89773-98217 GCF_000151885.1 Dipodomys ordii | reverse complement strand
CTCCTCCTCCTCCTCCTCCTCCTCTTCCTCCTCTGTATTTCATGAGCCTGGAGAACATGCCAGAACCATGCTTTCTTCCTGTGGATTTCACTTTGTGTTGGTCACCCAATTTTATGGCATTCTACGTGTGAGTTCAGCTTTCCATTACTGAAACAAAATGGCAGACATTTATTTAGGCTCACAGTATTGGAAGTTTCGGGCCACGAGCAGTTATTTCCCTGGGCCTTGTGTGTGTGGTGAGACAGCACATCACAAATACTGGAGAGCACATGACAGAGAAAAGCTGCTCAGTCCACGTATGCCCAGGAAGTAAAAAAAACTGCTACGTGAATGACCCAGGATGTGAAACACATTGTAAGTTCATGGCCCAGGAAGTGAAAGATGATCAAGTTCGTGACCCAGGAAGTGAAAAAAACACAGAAAGACAATGCTTTCCCAATATCCTATTTGAATTCAGCCCACATGACCCCCAAACCTTTCAAACCACACTCCAAAAGGGTTATCTACCTCTCCAATGTGGGGATGAAACCATTAGCACTTGAGCCTCTGGGAGACATTTAGGACCTAAATGTTAGCAATGAACTTGGGTTTTCCTTAGTTCCGCAGCCAGTCTGTCCTCTAGGACCTTTGCTGGTCTTGGTGAGGTGCACTGCAGTACTTGATGAATTCTTTTGTTTACATTCTTAGGATGGGTGGCCCGGGTCAGGTTCACATGAATTGCATGGCACCAGAACTAAGGAAGCCTGGTTTACTTCATCCAGTATTTTCAATTTTTCTGCTTTTATTTATTGTAACCCCTCAGGCATTCTTGTCCCAGAGTCCCTGAAGTTATATATTTGATCAACCCTTCATTATTTTTAACCAACTGTGCTCACTTTGGACAAATTCAGCCTGGTGTATATATTTTTTAAAGGTGGTCAACAGTTACAACTTGTTTTAAGTTGTTTACAGAATGGAAATTTGCACACGGAAGGCAATTCTCAGCGGAGGGGCTGTGTGGGCTTCTTCTGTTGATGTTGTTGTGGACATTTATTTATGGAGATGATCTCTAAAAGAATGGGAATAGCATGCAAAACTCCCCTAACTCTGTACTTGATTTGCTTTCCTTTCAGTGTCTCTTATTTACTGTGTGCTTCAATTCATCCACAGCATGGCTTCCTGGAAATTCTGAACTACATCTTATCCATGTTATAATCACAATACCTTTATATATATATGTACATATACTCTAATAAGATAGATATATGATATACTTATATGATATTATCTCTATATTATATATGTGAAACAATATATATCCTTACATATAAAGATATTTTTATAGTATGCTAAGTCTAGTATATTTTTACGTATTCTTTATTCTATACACATATATATGTATTTATGTTTATACATCTTTACAACCTAAAGATTAGAATATAATGAACATAGAGAACATGAAGTCTTGAAATATGACAAATACAGAGCAGTAAAAAGAAGAGAAAAAGCCAGGTGCTGGTGGCTCACACCTGTAATTCTAGCTACACAGGAGGCTGAGATATGAAGATCATGGTTTGAAGCAAAAGAAGCTCAGGGCAGTGCCCACATCCTTAGTTCCAGCTCCAGGGCTGGCACAAAAAGTATAAAAAGAAAGGAAAAGATAATTACAATGTTCTGATTACTTTAGGCAGGTGTTGATATATCACACTGATGCATAGAAGTATTACATGCTAATAAAAATTGAAATTAAATTAAGCGAAATATAGTTGTGTGTGTGTGTGTGTGTGTGTGTGTGTGTGTGTGTGTGTGTGTCTGTGTCTGTGCACATGCCAATATTTGGGCCTGCACTCAAGACCTGGGCACTGTTCTGTTAATTTTTTTTTTTTGCTCAAGGCTAGTGCTCTATCACTTGAGCTGTAGCTCCACTTTTGGCTTTTTGGTGGTTAATTGGTGATGAGTCTCATGTGCTTTTGTGTCTGGGTTGGCTTCAGACCACAATCCTTGTATCTAGCTAGTCATATGCTATGACTAGCATGTCTGGCTTTAACTTACTAAAGACCAGCACTATGTCCTTCACTGTAATGACCAGATTTTTCTATATACATTACCTATCATCTTCCCCCTCTTTTTTTGTGCTGCTCCTGGGGCTTGGAATTCAGAATCTGATATAGAGATAAGAGTCTCATGGACTTTCCTGCCTGGGCTGACTTTGAGCCCCAGTCCTCAGATCTCAGCCACCTGAGTAGCTAGGATGACAGGCGTGAGCCACCTTATAAGAATTCTCTATTTCATTTTCCACTCTTTGCAGTCAGTGCTATGAGGAATCTCAACCCATGTTTGCACAAATGGGTTCAGGATGGCTAAGAGAAGGGGGCCCATTGGTAGACCAGATGTCAACAGATGACTCTCAGAGGAGACAGAAGCATTCTGATGGAATGGCAGAGTCATGAAGGTGGAGAACCCAGCAATGTCTTGGAAGGTGCTCCCCCGAAGATCACGTTTGTCCTTCTGTCCGTGGCTCATGACCCAACCCACAAGGCTAGATAAGGGAGGACCTCTGCTCTCATCCACACAGGAGTGGAATCTCGTCACTGCCTTGACTGATCCTGGAGGAGGGTCCTCATCTACAGATGCAAACTCCATCTCAGAATGGATTGATTTGGCCCAGGCGGGACCTTGGCCAGAAAAAAATCTGCACAGACTTGCCTGGTAGATTATTAGTATTAAAAAATGACCTAGAATTAGCCTATAAATTGACAAGTAAACAAGTTGGGTGGTATGCAAGGGTGAAGAGTATGGGAGCCTCTAGGGGGGACCCTGGCCATCTGATGCATCAGGGCATGGCCCCTCAATTTCAGTACTTGTTTTCCCTGACAACACAAATGGAGGGGACAGGAGGCAGGAGGGAACCTGTTTGTCCCACAGAGTGTAAAGCTCCTAGTGGCCAGCAGTAGCTCCCAGGGATGATACTTGTGTTGGAAAAGCAGCCCAGAATCAAACACTTGACCCGTGGCCAGGAGATTCCAACAGTCAACACAGTGCTGGGGATTAGAGCCATGCTCTGAGCACATGGGTACACACACATACACACAAAAGTACTTGACTAAACACAGCCTTTTGATGTATTTTGTAAGCATGGTATTTTAATTAATTGGGGAAAAGTAACATACAGCCAAAGAGTGTATTAATTATTATTTTTATGTTAAGGGATCATCGGTCAAGGCCCCTAATTAATTTTTCTTGAAAATCTCAGAAACAGTGTCCATCACACATTGAGTGCTTTGGGCCAGCCAGCAGTCACCAAGTCAAGGAAGTTGTCAGTTGGAGACAACTTTAATCGAGGGTTGGAAAAGGTGTGAGGAAGTTAGACCTTTTGAAGTCGCACAATGATGGAGGGGGGGAGGTAATAGAGACTCCCTCACCTGACAGCCTGCTATCAGAGGACCAAAGACTCAGCCAGATGAAATCATTTTCTGTGCAGCAAAACATCCCCAAGGGAAAGGGCCTGCTTGCTCAAGGCTGGAATCACCAGAGGGACAGACGCCCAGCGAGCTGACACAGCCGGCTGTAACTATCAACCCTGCCTCTGTCCCTCCTCATCTGCACAGGACACGGCTGCTGCTTCTGGGGTCCTCACGTGGCTTGGATACGGACGCCTGACCCCCATTCTGTTGGCCTGCCCGGTTACGCATCTTCGTTCTCTGTCGGTGACCACCTCACAGAAAGGATCTGGAAGTCGCGTGGAGGTCTCCACTTACATCCATCCAGGTGAGCTCGTGGCATGCACCAGGCAGAGGTTTTGAGAGATTGGATCGCAGTCAGATCACTTACCTAAGGCCACCCGCCCCACGCCATCCAGCCTAGTGCAGAGCTGGGGGCTGGCAGCGGTCATTTGCTGCATGTGTTTGATCCAGTCGTCTGATGTGTCTATTTGCCCTAGCGAAGAGGGATGTGAACACCGAGCTCAGCGATGCAGGGTTCTTATCGACAGTGAAGAGAATGTGGAGAAAACCCAGGTGGGAGAGAGCTTGACAGACTAAGGGTGGCTTCAGTTAGTAGAACACACATCCAAGGAGGCTCCGGTTCATCAGGGGAGAGGAGAAATTAGGTACCCATCTGTTGTAAAGCTCAGAGCTAAAGAAGAGAGAGAACTTTTATTTTTAGCCAGTTCTAGGGTTTGAACTCAGGGCCTGGGTATGGTCCCTGAGCCTCTTTGTACTCAAGGCTAGCACTACAACTCTTCAGTCCCAGCTCCATTTCCAGCCTTTTCTGAGTGGCTTATTGGAGATAAGAGTCTCACGGACTTTCCTGCCTGGGCTAGCTTTGAACTGTAATCCTCAGATCTCAGCCTCCCGAGTAGCTTGGATGATAGGTGTGAGCTACCGGCACTCAGCAAGAGAACTTCTTTTTATAATTTTATTATCATTAAGGCAAGTGAATGCATTTGATTTATAAATCTGATCTAATGAAATTCGTGTGTTTTCACACATCCATAGACAATATACTATTTAGGATACAGCCATACAATGTACCTTCACCATTCTCCCTGACCCTTCCCACAAGGCAAAAAGTCTGTAAGATTTACTTTTCCACTTCCCACCAGTACATTATATATATATATATATATATATATATATATATATATATATGCACTGCATATATGTATATATTTACTCTGTGTGTATGTGTATACGTGCATGTGTGCATGCTAGCTGTTACTGGGGCTTGAACTCAGGGTCTTGATCTCTCAATTGACTTTTTGCTCAAGGCTGGTGTTCTACTATGTGAGCCACAGCTCCATAGTTCTGGCTTTTTTTTTTTTGCTGGTTAACTGGAGATAGGAGTGTCACAGACTTTCCTGACCAGACTGGCTTTGAACTGTGATCCTCAGACTTGGCTTCCCAAGTAGCTAGGACCACACGTGTGTGAGCTACCAGTGTCCAGCTTAACATTAGTTGTTGTTTTCTTTTTGAACACACACCTTTTGTTTCCTAGAAATTAGCTGCAAGTTGATCATCATGACATTGCGTTCCTCAAATGCACAAAAGAAATTGGAGTTTGTTTTTGTTTTTAAATACATGATCTCTCGAGAATAAGCTGAGAATGGAATGAGATTTCCCCCCTAAAAAAACAGAGATGGGGGAGAGAATTCACACAGAAAACTTTGGATCTACTGTCACGGTTGCAGAATATATATGACAGATAGCCTTTTATTCAGCTTGCAGTTGGAGACCTGCGTGGTGTTATTTTCCCTTTCTTGTTAGCCAGAGCAACCATATGGAACCCGAGAATGACACGCAGAGTTTGGAATTCTTTCTTCTGGGAGTTTCAGAGGACCCCGAATTGCAGCCCCTCCTCTATGGCCTCTTTTTGTCCATGTACCTGCTCACCGTGCTCGGGAATCTGCTCATCATCCTGGCCACCGCCTCTGACCGCCGTCTGCACATGCCCATGTACTTCTTCCTCTCCAACCTGTCCCTGGTGGACGTCTGCATCACCTCCACCACCGTCCCCAAGATGCTGCTCCACATCCAATCGCACAGCCGGGCCATCGGCTATCAATCCTGCCTTACTCAAATGTATTTTTTCCTACTGTTTTCAGTGATGGACATCTTTCTGCTGACGGTGATGGCCTATGACCGCTTCGTGGCCATCTGTCACCCGCTGCACTACACAGCCATCATGAGCCCCCGGCTGTGTGTGGTGCTGGTGCTGGGCTCCTGGATGGTGAGTGTCTCGCACGCCATCTTACAAAGCTTGATGGTGCTGCGGCTGTCTTTCTGTGCCCACTCAGAAATCCCCCACTTCTTCTGTGAGCTCAACCAGGTGGTCCACAGCGCCTGCTCCGACACCTTCCTCAATGATTTGGTCATCTACCTAGCCGCTGTGTTTTTGGCTTGTGTTCCCTTTGCTTGCATCCTGTATTCTTACTCCAAGATTGTCTCCTCCGTCCGGGCCATGTCCACGGCCCAGGGGAGGTACAAGGCCTTCTCCACCTGCGCATCGCACCTCTCGGTGGTCTCCTTGTTTTACGGCACACTCCTGGGTGTGTACCTCAGCTCGGCGGTGACCCCAAACTCACACTCAACCGGCACGGCCTCGGTGATGTACAGCGTGGTCACCCCCATGCTGAACCCCTTCATCTACAGCCTGAGGAACAAAGACCTCAAGAGGGCTCTGAACAAACTCTTAGTGGTAGACAGTATGAAAATGCCCTCGGTCCGCAGACTGAATTGTGGGTGACGGCAGGTTTTAAAGACTCAGGAGCAGGCTGGGAGTGTTTTTGTTTTTGTTTTCCCTCATCAGACAATGGATGGCCAGCATATCCCTTCTCTTTTAACCTGGAGTGTGAATTTCTCTGATTTTGGCTTCTCTATACAATTCAGTTACCCAATTTGCCAGTACTGGGGCTTGAACTCAGGGACTAGGTGCTACCCTTTAGCATTTTTACTCAAGACTAGCACTCTACCACTCAAGTCACACCTCCATCCATTTCCTTTTTGTTGTTAACTGGAGATAAGGATCTCAGGGACTTTTCTGCCTGGGCTGGCTTTGAGTCATGATCCTCAGATCTCAGCCTCCTGAGTAGCTAGGATAACAGGTGTGAGCCACTGGTGCCCAGCTCATACTGCATATTTTGTAGTAAGTGGAATAAAAGGATTGGAATGCTCCCACACACTAGGAACTAGAAACAATGAATGCTTGAGAGAATACACTAAAACCTCTGATTTGATTATTACATTATATCTGTACATACACCTATCTATATCTCAAAAACAACACTCCAGCCGGGCGGCAGTGGCTCACACATTTAATCCTAGTTACTCAGGAGGGAGAGATCTGAGAACTACAGCTCAAAGCCAGCCTGGGCAGGAAAGCCTGAGACTCTCATCTCCAATTACTCAAAAAAAATCACAGTCCACCCCATAAATATGCACAAATAATAGATGTTCATTTACCTTGCTTTGTTTTATTATTTTAAGTAGTTGTACAAAGGAGTTGCCTCTTAACGAAGCTGCTTATGAATATGATGCATCTCAATCGACGCGGGTGTCTGTTTTTGGGGGTTACACACAGTGTGCTTTGTAGTGAGCAATGCAACCAAAGAGAAATAATAACAATCTGAAAAGTTGCCTCTCTAACCAGGTTCCTGAGAGGAAATGAGAGTAAGAAAAAATTCCCCAGAAGCCTCAGGGGTCCAGTGGAGAAACAGAGCGTTTTCTTTTGTTCTGTGTGAAATATGAAATGTGTCTGCAATGAAAAAGAAACTGTCCCAGGTCCCCGCCGCTCCCGTTCTCCCTCCCGTGACCCTGGGTTTTCCAGGGCTTTCTTTTCTCCTCAGCCCTGACATGCAGAACATCCACACTGGAATTTAGGGCTCAGCTCTCCCTCCGTAACCAACTCCCGTGCTTTGTGGTCTGCGTGGATTCCAAATGGTTTTCCCAACAACTGAAGGCATGGCTCAAGGGGTAGAGCACCAGCAAGCTGACAAGCCAAGCAAGCGTGAGGCCCTGAGTTCAAATCTCAATACTGCCTCGAAGAAATGCGATTTTCTTGAACAACCCTAGCCTCAGGGAAGAAAACTGAAATAACTCCACAATCCCAATTCGTATCATCTTTTGAAGCATTTTGTCCCAATGCTTCCTAAAAATAAAATTTATTTCTCACATAAGCACAATGACACCAGATATGATTTTTGAACTTTGCTTTTATTACTTAATTGTAAGCATGTTCCCTTTGAAAAATGTTCAAAGGCTCCACTGTAAAATCGAAACACACATCCTTCATGTTTATTGAGGCTCTTTCATTTAATAATTCTTCTGAACTGGGTATCGATGGCTCGTTCCTGTCATCCTAGCCTCCTAGGAGGCTGAGATCTGAGGATTATGGTTCAAAGTCAGCCTGGGCAGTCAAGTCTGTGACATTCTTCTCTCCAATTAACCACCAAAAAGCCAGAAGTGGCGCCGTGGCTCAGTGGTAGAGCACTAGCCTTGAACACAAAAGCTCAGGAGGCAGCATCCAGGCCATGAGTTCAAGTTCCAGGATCAGTGTACACACACACACACACACACACACACACACACACACACACACACAATCTCCTGATTGGGGGTAATTAGGAGGGTTCTGCACTTCCATTTATGTAGATTGAATGAGTATGGACACAAATCTCTGACTCCATCATTGATTGTATTCACTGTTTCTGACTGGTATTATTTTATTATTTTTTCTGAGTGATATTATTGAGGGAAGATATGAGCCTTGCTTTAAATTGCCCGTTATGGGCTGGGAAGGTGGCTTAGTGGTAGAGTGCTTGCCTAGCATGCCTGAGGCCCTGGGTTCGATTCCTCAGCACCACATAAGCAAAAAGCCGGAAGTGGCACTGTGGCTCAAGTGGTAGAGCACTAGCCTTGAGCTGAAGAGCTGAGGGACAGCACCCAGGCCCAGAGTTCAGGCCCCACGAC
>NW_012267400.1:59883-87983 GCF_000151885.1 Dipodomys ordii | reverse complement strand
TGTGTGTGTGTGTGTGTGTGTGTGTGTGTGTTGGTCCTGGGGCTGGAACTCAGGGCCTGGGTGCTGTCCCAGAGTTTGTTCAGTCAAGTCTAGTGCTCTGCCACTTGAACCACAGTGCTACTTCTGGTCTAGTTGTTGATAGTTTATTGGAGATGAGAGTCTCACACACGTTCCTGCCAGGTTGGATTCGAAACACAATCTTCATATCCAACCTGCTGATTAGCTAGGATGACAGATGTGAGCCACTGGCATCCAGCTATTCAGTTTATTGAGATATCAGGAGTTTGTGGAGGCCAGGAAACCAGTGAAGTAAAGTTGTTCATTCGTAGACTTCTGAAAACTCAGTGGAGGGCTGTGCTAGCTGTGAGTTTAGGCTGGTGCAAGCGAGGAGAGTGAATGGAAGCGCGGTAATGACTGTGGTACGTTGTGCTGGGCCAAGTGTCTTGGGAACAGCAAATCTCAGAACGGAAAAAAAAATTGCTTCTTGCAGTGACATCCCTAAGGGAGAATTACCCACTCAGGCCTGGAATAAGAGGAAGGGGACGAGTCTAATGAGCAGACCCGCCAGAAATCCCTCCTCTGATGCTGTCTTAATTATAGACAGCCATTTCCTTTTTTATCAATTAATTTTTTAGGATATATTTTTTATTGTAAAGATACTGGGGTTTACAGTTATATGAATAAGGCAATGAGTCCATTTTCTATGGAGCATTGTTACCTCCTTTGTTTTTTCCCTACCATCCCTTTTCAGTCTTCCTCTAGGTTGGGGACCAATGCTTGCGCCCTTGTGGTTATTTATTATGCCTGGATGGATAGCTTAGTCTCCATCATGTAGTAAATGGTCAAAAAAGGGATTTTTGAATTTTCCAAGTGGAGAATTTCTATGCAGAGAACCCACGTCGGTGAGTTGGAGCCCAGCGGTGTTGGCAGGAAATCTATGAGACAGTTGTCAAGAATATTGACCAGAGGTCACCTCGACCCAAGGTAGCCCAGCCAAGACCTGAGTGCTGCTCGTGATCGCTTGCTGGTTTGATGAATGCATGGATGTGTTCGTGTCCAGGGCCAGGAAGGGGCAGGAACTCAGCGGTGTAGGTCAGTGTTGACAATGCCAAGTGTTGGCCGTGGAGACACAATGAGAGGAGGATGGAAAGAGTGTTTCATCAGATGGGAGAGAAAAAAGAGCTTATTACCTACGCAGGAAAATACAGCGACTTGAGGTGGAGCAAGATTTTCATTTGCTCCTATTCCCAGGTCCGTTTGTCATATTTCCCCTGGAAGGGTTCAGTTTACAATTTCCCTATAGACTTCTAATATGTTGCCCAGAATTTTTTTTAAAACTTGGACTTTGTTTTCTTGCTGCTTATATTTGCCTCTGGCTTAGGACCTTCTGATATCTTTCAGGATGCTTTTGCCCATCTATTAAAATCTTGTATTTCCTTTTCTTGACATGTTTCTAATATGCAAAGGTTACTTCTATTCTCGGGTCTTTAGTTTGTCATGTATGTGTATGTGTGCATATCTGTATGTACACACATACATAATACTTGCATATGTGTATATGCACACGTGTATATATACACGTTTACACATGTGTATGTATATATATATAGTGTTTTAGTCCTGTGCTTCCCCCTCTCCCCCTCTCCCTTCCTGATCCTCACTAAACAACCCCTCTTTTACATTTATGGATCATTACAATCACTCCAACTATTTTTTTTTTTTGCCAGTCCTAGGGCTTGAACTCAGGGCCTGGGTGCTGTCCCTGAGCTTCTTTGGCTCAAGGCTAGCGCTCTACCACTTGAGCCACAGCGCCACTTCCGGCTTTTTCTGTGTATGTGGTGCTGAGGAATTGAACCCAGGGCTTCATGCATGCTAGGCAAGCGCTCTACCTTTAAACCACCTTCCCAGTCCCAACTATTCTATGTTTCCTTCTGGTGCTGATCTTGGGGTTTGAACTTAGAGCCTGGCCACTGACCAAAGTCTGGCACTCTATTATTTGAGCCATGGGATTTTTGATGGTTAAGATAAGAATCTCACACATTTTCCTTTCCAGGCTGGCTTGGAATCAATCCGTCTGTCTCTTGGGTAGCTAGGATGACAGGTGTGAACCATCAGGGCAGAAACGGTATTTAAACATTTTTGGTTCATAGACAAAGATGGTGAATGGGACAGGAATTCCAAGTCTGGGGAGATTCATGTGTGAAGCTTCAGAATTCAGGTCTTGACTGTAGAATGTGCATATGCAGTATTATTATTATTAATATTATTATTATTTTTGTTGGTCGTGGGGCTTGAACTCTGGGCCTGGGCGCTGTCCCTCAGCTCTTCACCTCCAGGTGAGCTCTCTACCAGTTGAACCACAGCACCACTTCCGGTTGTCTGAGTTGTTCACTGGCAGTAAGAGTCTCATGGACTTTCCTGCCCTGGCCGGCTTTGAACTGTGATCCTCAGATCTCAGCCTCCCCAGTAGCTAGGATGACAGGCGTGAGCCACTGGCACCCACCCACAGTATTTTATTTTTGCCAGGCTAGTATTGCTTAGCTCTCTCAACCGTGTTTTTCTCATTGTTGCTAGTTACTTCAAGTCCACGTGGCCAACAAATACCTCTTGGACTTCAGAATTTCTACTTCTGGGACTTTCAGAGGACGCTGGACTGCAGCCCTTTCTCTTTGGGCTGTTCTTGTCCATGTACCTGCTCACTGTGCTCGGCAATCTGCTCATCATCCTGGCCATCATCTCCGACTCCTATCTGCACACGCCCATGTACTTCTTCCTCTCCAACCTGTCCTTCGTGGACACGGGTTTAACTTCTACCACCGTCCCCAAGATGCTGCTGAACATCCACACAGACACCAAGGTTTTCACGTACGAAAGCTGCATCACCCAAATGCAGTTCTTCATCATCGTTATGGATTGGACATCTCTTTGCTGACCCTGATGGCCTATGGCTGCTATGTGGCCATCTGTCAGGCCTGCGTTACGCGGCCATCATGGATTCTAAGCTCTGTGTGTGGTGGTTCTTCTCTTGGGTTGTGAATGTTCTTCACTCTGTTACGGAGCTTGCAGTGTTACGGCCGTCCTTCTGCACTGCTGTGGCGATCCCACGCTTTTTCTGGGAGCTGAATCAGGTCATCCGCCGTGCTTGTTCTGACCCCTTCCTTCATGATGTGCTGATGTATCTGGCAGCTGTGTTCCTGGCTCTGCCCCCTGGCTGGCATTCTGTACTCCTCCTCCAAGATCGTTTCCTCCCTCTGTCAAATCTCACCAGCTCAGGGCAAGTACTAAGCTGTTTCCACCTGTTCTTCACACCACTCCGTGCTCTCCTTATTTTACTGCTCCTGTCTTGGCATGTACATTAGTTCCACTGTGACCCAAAACACACTCCACGGCCACGGCCTCGGTGATGTACACGGTGGTCACCCCCATGCTGAACCCCTTCATCTACAGCCTCAGGAACCCAGACATCAAGAGGACTCTGAGAAGACTCTTCAAGGTAGGAAGAATGGAAGCGGCCCTGTACGGAGCCTGGAGCATTTGCCCGGGATGACGAGAGATGCAGGGTCAGACTGGGGCTGTTGATGCTACAGAGGTAGAAATGATTGCCTGCATCTGACCCCAGAATGGCTCCTTGCTGGTGTCAGGTTTTCTATGAAATCCACTTGCAAAATGTGCTTTTGTGTGCTCCTATGCTTGATGCTAGTCAAATCGCACCCCTCCCCAAATACCCATCTTTGGATCAGAAATAGCTGGAACTCCCCACTTATCGCTGAGGACATAATCTTATAAACAATCTCCTCTTGATGATATAAACACCACTCAATAAATCATCTTTTTTTAAGAACAGCCATCAATTGAACAACTATGGGGAGGAGAAAAATCTTCATTTTGCAACTAAGAAGATAAAAATGTTATCATGGAAAAAGAGATTTTCTTCTTTTTTGGGACTCTGTGATTCCTTCTTGTGGTGTCCTTGTGTCCCTTCTGAATGACGTGGCTGTTCAGCGTTGGGTGAGCGACTGTGGTGAGCAGGTTGTATTTCCATGCTCCAGGTCCTGTTTCCATTCTGCTCAGTTTTTCCGTTTGCCCAACTTTATCTTGGACCTTCCCTCCCCAGAGGCATCTCTGTCATTTTCTCCCCAGACTGATGCATATGAAGGAGTATCGATATCTTTTTCCTACATTTTAATTAGTAGGTGTTTATTGTACAGTAGAACAGTTTATGGTGATACTTTCAAGCATCTGTGTGACACACACGGGTCATATTCACCCCATTCTTTTTATCCCTTCCCCAGCCCCCCACCCCCACTTCTCATTTTTAACTTCCTTGAGAAAAAGCTGGTCCTAAGGCTTGAACTCAGGACCTGGTTGCTGTCCCTGAGCTTTTTTGCTCAAGGCAGGCGCTCTACCACTTGAGCCACAGCACCGCTTCCAGTTTATGGGCAGCTGTGGAGGTCTTCATCTTGGCCTCTAGTGTGGGCCTCCTGGGCTGCATCTTTGTCCCGAAGTGCTACCTTCTCTTGCTGAGGTCAGACAAATTCTCTACAAGGGTTCATGGGTAGATCACATTCTGGGAGAAATAAGCATTCTTAAGAATAAACCTGTGTGTTTCCTGTAATTCTTAGGGTGTCTGGATACTAAGTATACCCTTCCAGCTATTTATTTAAATGCTAGGACTTTCTTCAACAAATGACTCTCTTTTCTCTCATTTTGTTATCAGTACAATTTGCCTCTCCGACTGTTATGAAGATACTCTCCAAAAACCATTGGAATTACAACACAATAGATGTGAAAATAAAGAATGGTCTCTGCAAGGCCAGGTTTAGGTCTCTGCAGAGGAGTGAGCCAGCAGCCCAAATCTACAAGCACACAAGCACATGGAGCAAAGGCCTGCGTTCTGATATTTATCCCTCATGCAGCAATGCCCGCCCCTCTGCTCAGATTCACAGTCTGCTCACGACTGGCTGGTTTGACAAGGGTAAAATGTATTCACATAAAGTGATTTTGAAGTAAGATTAGCAACTCATAAATAGTCTCAAAATAGACCCACACCCTCAGCCTGGGGTATGTTGTAATTCCGTCTTGAAAAGAAACCAGTAAAAAGGTGAAATCTGACGTTTAAAAAACCCTTTCCTATCCCAATGCAGTCCCTCGTTCCCACACATGAGCCAAGCCACTAAGTGGAAACAGGAACTTTTAAGCAATGATAGAAAAGACAATTTTTTTCTCCCAATGACTTCTTTTCATGTTTTTCTATTTCTATTTTTTGTTTCATTTTTTTCTATTTTGAAATATATTCCATTGTTCCTGTACAGGTGGTACACAGAGGAGTTACTCAACACGCTTCATGTAGTGAGCACATTCCTTTTTGAACTCTGCCTCCCCTTCCCTAGCTCTTTCCCAGCTTTTCCCTCCCTTGCCCATCCACAAGATGTATAGTTCACTTTTCCACCTAGTGTCTAGAGAGGACTACTGCTACATTGGTTCACCCTTTGTTCCATCTTTTCTGTGTCCCCTCCCTACCCTTTCAAAGAAGAGAAAAACTTAACAAGACAAAAGGAAAAGACAAGGAAAGAATAACGGAAAAATTCATGGAGAACACAAACAAGAAGCTAAATGAAGCCCAAGA
This sequence comes from Dipodomys ordii, assembly GCF_000151885.1. Classification (NCBI taxonomy): domain Eukaryota; kingdom Metazoa; phylum Chordata; class Mammalia; order Rodentia; family Heteromyidae; genus Dipodomys; species Dipodomys ordii. The sequence continues at coordinate 82,357 of NW_012267400.1, read as the reverse complement.
CATGGCAAAGAAGTGTAATGACAACACAGCCACTGAGTTAAGGGAAATTGAGGGAAACACGAATACACACAGTGGATTTGGGGGGCTGGAATTTATTGATGTATGTTTGGGCATTTTTGTTTCAATCTGTATTCAGACTGATTATTTCCACATTTTTTAAATGATCACTCTTCTCCTAGCTTTCCATTGGCTTCTTAATTCTTAATTGCTTTTGGAGTTTACGCATCCACAGTCTGTGCCCATACATCAACATGTTAATTGTGACCTCTAGTATATTTTGCTAAGGTGTATGCCCATTTATGCCTTGAATATATTTATGTTACCATGTCTTCTTACCCAGTTGGATATTTCTATTCACACACTTGCTTTTTCCAGTTGTTCTGACCATATCTATCTATCTATCTATCTATCTATCTATCTATCTATCTATCTATCTATCTATCTATACACACACACACACACATATATATACATACATATTTTTGCAGATTTTTCTCTCTCCTTTGGTTTACAGAATTCCAGAAAGGCTTTGTATACACAACAAAAATAACCCCAATGTTGTGTGGCAATGTATCGTATTGATGGACTCACATTTTGTAAAACTTTTCATTCATGGACAGCCACAGCTTTCATACAGTGAAACCAAAGGAGGATATTCTTAGGAGAGGATCAGGAGGGCTCAGTAGCTCTGTGCAGATGATCATACAAAATGAACTCTAAGAAATCGAAACAAGAGGTTTTTGTAAATGCATTTTTTTTTTGTAAGTCGTGGGGCTTGAACTCTGGGCCTGGGCGCTGTCCCTCAGCTCTTCAGCTCAAGGAGAGCGCTCCACCACTTGAGCCACAGCACCACTTCTGGCTTTCTTTTCTGCTTATGTGGTGCTGAGGAATCGAACCCAGGGCTTCATGCATGTGAGGCAAGCACTCTACCACTGAGCCACCTTCCCATCCCACAAGAGGTTTTTTTTTTATTGTACTGTTTAGGGTTCCTCTTTTTCTTCCATTTCCCCCCTTTATAGCTGTTTCTGCTTTTTTGGGTACACTTTGTATTGTATATAAGTTTATCTGATTTGGGGAAGGGAAGGGGGTCACAGTAAGGGTGGGACAAAGTGTGAACCAATACAGCAGCAATACTCACCAGACACCGTGCTGGAAATGAGCTGTAGAACTTGGGGGTGAGAGGGGTCAGCAGGGGTAAAAGTGGAAGAAAATGTGGGAGGGGGAGACATCATTTAAAAAGGAATGTGCTCATTACCTGACTTACCCAGCTGTAGCCCTTGTGTACCCCACTTTTACAATACAATAAAAATGATTAAAGGTTGGGATGCAGCTATCAGAGGTTCCGTCTCTAAGCGAGAACTTTCCATGGAGAAGAGGCAATAATGACTGATTCGTGGAACGGTGAAGCTGGTGTCTTGGGAATCAGCAGGAAAATTGCCTTCCACGTGGCACAGGATCCTGTAGGACAGTGATACAGCCAAAACTGGATAAACAAGAGAGGAATGTGTCTGGTGATGACACCGACTGAGTGAAGACCTTCTATAGCACTGGGTGCTGGCAGCCTTTGTCTGGATGGGATATGGTGGTTCACCTTGGAGCGCTCATCTGCCTGGGGATGGATGCTTGACCCCATTTTGCTGTCCTGTTTGTCTACATCGCCGCAATCTCCATTATCAACTGCCAAGGAGGAGCACTGTTTTTCCACATAGAAAATCCTGTCGTTCAGGAAATCCACCCAGGTGAGTTTGAGAAACCAACAGAGACCTTCTTAGACATGAGACACAAGGACCCTTACCTAAGGTCACCTGCGAGTCAACGCAGCCCTGTTCACACTTGAAAGGACTGCTTGCTTGCTTGTTGGAATTCATCCATGTGTTTGATTTCAGCCGTCAGGAGGGGAAGTGGGCGGCACTGAACTCAGCCATACAGCATGGTTCTTGACCGGAAAGTGATGATAGAAGCCCAGTTAGAAGACAAATGGAGAGCTCAAAGATAGTTCAATACAATTAGCATGTTCGTTTTATGTCTTTTGTAGTGAATTAGCAGGAAAAGAGGAACAGAGGATAGACATGCAGTGAACTGATGGCTTCTATTTCTCTTTCTTTCTTTCTCTCCCTTCCTTCCTTCCTTCCTTCCTTCCTCCCTCCCTCCCTCCCTCCCTCTCTCTCTCTCTCTCTCTTTTCCTTTCTTCCCCCCCACAATTGTTGGAGTTCATTTTGATGTACTTCATTATATACGGTTATATGTACTTCATGATTGGGCTACTGCGGACCTCTACTAAGAATATCATGGACATCTTCTAGTTATTACAAATGAGGGAAACCATGCAACCTACATTCTTTGCTTCACTTAATATAATTTTTTCCCCAGATCTTTCCATTTCCTTATGATGGGACAATATCATTCTTTCTGATGGAAGTGTAGAACTCCATTGTGTATGTATACCACATTTTCTTGATGCATTCATCTACTGAGGGGCATCTGGGTTGGTTCCATATCTTACCTATGGTAAATAATGCTGCAGTGAACATGGTTGTGCTGCTAGCTTTAGTGTGGCCTTGTTTGTAGTCACTGGGATGGATTTAGCTTATTTCTGAGATGGAGAAACATTTTTTTTGATATACTTCTGAGTATGCTATGCCCATGTCAACATTTTAACATCACTTAGAGATTACTCTACAATTACAGTTACAGTTTTGGCCATTGAAAGATTTAGATTTAAATCAGTGAAATATTTCTCTCATCAGAGGTATTTTTTAAATTATCTTTAATTAGTTGTACAAAGGAGTTGGCATTGCACAAAGTAGTTTATGAGTACATTGCATTTTGTCATCTCTTCCAACCCCTCCCAATACCCACCTTCCCTCACATTTCTTAATTTTCTAGAATATACATGACTTCATTCTCCTCCTTCTAGTGTTTATTCATCTACCCATCTCCCCTTGACCCCACCCACCTCTTACAAGTACCCATTTCCTGGTGTTTATTTTGGTGAACTTTGACTTTCCAAGGAATTCCACTAATTGAGTTCTCCTTCCAATCTATTGTATTTCAGTTAATATGTTTGTTTGCACTTGCATACTACCCAACATATGCATATATATATATATGTATATACATATATTGTTGTTGTTATTGTTGTTGGTTGTGGGGCCTGAACTCTGGGCCTGGGCACTGTTCCTCAGCTCTTCAGCTCAAGGCAAGTGCTCTACCATTTGAGCCACAGTGTCACTTCCGGCTTTTACTGCTTTATGTGGTGCTGAGGAATCAAACCCAGGGCCTCATGCATGCAAGGCAAGCACTCTACCACTGAGCCACCTTCTTAGCCCTATTTTTTGTTAACACATGTATAATTTTATTAATATATGATAAGTATATATGAAACACTTTAAATGATTTTACACCATAACTTACTAAACCAGTCCTCTTCCATTGTTGGACATTTAGGATTGTTTCCAGTTTTATTTTCCCTTATTTTAGCTTTGTTTTTTCCAGTGCTGGGGCTTGAACTCATGGCCTGCATGCTGTCCCTGAGCTTTTATTCCCCAGCATGAGACAAATTGTCTTTATTGTGGTCTATAAAGTTTATGAGTTCTATGAGCTTTGACAATACAGTTATTTCTTCCACATTGGGTGATATGTACATTTCTTTTGTTTTGCATAGCATCAGCTGTTCCCTCTTTCCCACTTGTTCCCTCCCTCCCATCCCTGCCATTGAGTTACTTAGTTCATTTTGGTCAATGTCCAGTGCAGCTGATGGGTCCCGCTGTTGTATATTTTCCCCTGTTTCTGTGTTCTCCTCTTAGTTTCCCTCCAATGTGTACATATATACTATATTTGTGGTCAACAGCATGGGGTCATTTAGTAATGATTTGACCAGATGAGTGGAGGTCCTTTGTTTCTTGAGTCTTGGTTACTTTGCCATATCTCCTTACATTTTGGTTTTAACATCCATTTATCGGGAGACCATGTGCCATTTGTCTCTCTGCTCTTGCCCAGCCCTATTTTTATAAACTAATTCTAGCTTCCACATATAAGGGAAAACATGCAACTTTTGTGCCTCTGAACCTGACTTATTTCACTTAATATAATTTATTTCAGTTCCTTCCATTTCTTTGCAAATGATACACTAATATTCTAATGGATTTTTTTGTCTTTACCTAAATCACAATGATTTTTTCACCTCCATGAAGTATGTCTGTAGTTTTCTCACAACTGTACTCTGTTTAATTCTGAGTTTAATTATAATCTGTGCAATCACTATGTACCAAATGTATGCGTTAAAAAAAGCCAGTTAGTCAAATCAATATTAAATAGCCCAGGGAACATATCCTCTAATATTTCACATAAATATGTCCCAGATTGCCTTATGATTTATTTTCTTTGGTATCTTTTTAGAATTTTCAGCTTATTCTCTCCATTTTGCTATTTTTTTCATATGAAGTATAATCAATGTGTTAGCACCCACAAAATGATATTACTTAGGTATCTTGAGGGATTTATTCCTGATAGTTCATTATTTTTATTTGTTCTCAAAGGGTTAGTCTTGGACTTGGAATGCTGCCAGGATCAGGAACTTTTTTCTTCCTTCCTTCCTTCCAGTCTCTCTGGGACTAATTGATCTTGTTAGAACTTTTTAATCCCTTAGGGGCATTTAATGTTGTTGCTTTCTCTCTGTGTTGAGCAGATCTTTTCGATGTTTTCAAACCCAGGTTGAAAGCGGTCACAGCAAAGATGGAACACCAACTTTAAATGTGTGTGAGATATTTAAATATTAGAACGCTGGCTGACACTTCCTATTTTAAATATTTTTTTTATTGTAAAGGTGATGTAAAGAGGGGTTACAATTACATAAGTCAGGTATTGAATACATTTCTTTTTGAACAGTGTTACCTCTCCCACATTTTCTCCAGGCTTTTCCTTTCTGCCCCTTCCCCCCAAGTTGTATAGTTTGTTTCCAATGTAGTGTTTCATGACTATCACTGCTGAATGAGTTCACTCTTTGTCCCACCATTTCTGTATTTCCTCTTCTCCTCACCAAATCAGATAAACATACGTACAGGACAAAAGGTACAGAAATCCAAACAAGCAACGAAAGGGAAAAAAACAAGGGGAAAAAAAGAACCACCACAAATAAAAAACTTCTTGTTTCCATTTCTTGGAATTCATTTCAATAAACTTCATTTTATATGATCATATACACAAAGCTATTGAGCCCTTGTGATCCTCTCCTAAGAATATCCTCCCTTGTTCTCATTGTGTGGATGTTTAGAGTGCTGTTTAATTTACCATGTCCAAATGTAATGTTTTTGTCTTTTACCATACATTGGGTTTGCTTGTAGATTTCTAGGCATATTCTAATTATTACAAATGAGGAAAACCTTATCGCTCCAGAGAAAGATTATTTGACATAGGTTTTGTGGCATCTGCTTACTTTAATAGGGTGAATGTGAGTGAACAGGACAGTGAAATGAACACATTAGACCCTCATATGTGTGTGTGTGTGTGTGTGTGTGTATGTGTTTGTGTGTGCATACATGAGCATGTAGTTTTTGAAGGTAAAAATGACTTTTAGAGAAAGGACAATCAGCTCCATATATTCCAAATGGTGACACAAAATGTGCGGTTCAGAATAAAAGGCAAAAGAAATCACTAAGTAGGGTTACATTAGTTTTGTTAATTTTTTTTTTTTTGCACTGGTCCTGAGGCTTGAACTCAGGGCCTGGGTGCTTAGCCTTTCTTACTCCACACTGGCAGTCTACTATTTGAGCCGCAGCTCAACTTCTTGCTTTTTTAAGTTGAAGCTTAGAATCTTAAAGGATTTTCTGTCCTGGCTGGCTTTGAACTTCAATCCTCAGACCTCAGTCTCTTGGAAAGTTAGAATTACCGGTATGAGCCACTGCTTTTCAGACTGGTTCAATTTTTACTGGCACAAAGCAATTGTACAAAAGGGTTTCACTGTGATATTTACATGTGCAAATACAATAAACCTTGGTCAAACCTTGCCTACACTACTTTTAGTCTTCCCTTTTCCTCATCCATTCTTTTTCATAGTTTGTAGTGACTTTTGTTATGCTATTCCCAGATAAGGGAGTGATAATTTGCTTTGATAATATTTACCTCCTGCCAGACCTACTCCTTGTTATCTCTTCTGGGAAGAGGAGATATTGGAAGAGGAGATCTATCGGTCCTTCCCTTCAACAGTGCCCATTTAACATCCATGTATCATGATGATGCTGGTGGTGGTAAGGATGGTAGTAATGGTTGATATAGATTCCATCTATGAACAAAATCACACAATATTTTGCCTTTGAGCTCAGGATGCATTTCAATTCTTTTTTTTTGGGGGGGGGTCCGGTCGTGGGCCTGAACTCTGGGCCTGGGCGCTGTCCCTCAGCTCTTCAGCTCAAGGCTAGCACTCTACCACTTGAGCCACAGCGCCACTTGCGGCTTTTTTCTTTTTGCTTATGTGGTGCTGAGGAATCAAACTCAGGGCCTCAGGCATGCAAGGCAAGCGCTCTACCACTGAGCCACCTTCCCAGCCCCTCAATTCATTTTTTTCCTTATCTATTTTCACATTGCCTGAGTCAGAGATACCAGTAGTTCAGGAGTAAAGTTGCAAAGGTGAGCAAAAGGCAAGATCATTTTTCCAAGCTTAACTAAATTCCCCTTGTTTAGTAAACTCTAGCGATACTTTACTGTCCCAGTACCTTTGCCTTTGAGATCTGGACTCACTTTTCTGAATTACAAAAAATTATCTTTAGTTGTACAACTATTTAAAGGTAAAGTACTTCAGTTTTAATTCACCATATCCATATATGAGTCAATGCATCTTTGTTGTTGTTGTTGCTGGTGGGGCCTGAACTCTGGGCCTGGGCGCTGTCCCTCAGCTCTTCAGTTCAAGGCTAGCACTCTACCAGTTGAACCACAGAACCTCTTCTGGCTTTTTCTGCTTATGTAGTGCTGAGGAATCGAACCCTGGGTCTCAGGCATGCGAGGCAAGCACTCTACCCCTGAGCCACCTTCCCAGCCCAAGTCAATGCATCTTGATCCATGACACCCCTTCCCTTGTCTCTTATCTCTCCCAACCTTAGGAACTAACTTAATAACAACAACAAAAGGGAACAATGTCTGGTCAGGGAGCATCTGTTTGTCTTGCTGACATAGTTGAATAAGGCCTTCTCCTTCATTATTCTGTGAGGCCGGCTCTCCTTACTCCTTAGCCAATGGCCTTGTCATGTGACTGATTGTGAATATCAAAAAGAAGCACTTTCCTCAGGGCCTTTGCACTGGCCGTTCCTGCTGCCAGGCTCACATTGCTGCAGGTGACTTTGTGAGTCCCTCAATGGGGGGGGGTCCACTGGTCACCGTCAGGTTATTTTCATCTGAACTCGCACCCCACACAGACATTCCCCATGTCTTGTATCCTCCTTATCTCCTTCCTTCCACCATGATATGCTGTGACAGTCTCGCAGTTCTGTAATTCTATGTTCGTCCACGTGTATTTTTAGTTTGTGCGTTTTCATTCTTGCTCATTAGGTATCAGGGACATTTGAGTGTGAGTTCTGATAAATCATGTTCCGGACGGTGCCAGTGTGTTCCACAGACGCCGTCGATTCATATCTTTGATATAGGTCCTGTTGAGGAAGGGCTGAGCGTTGATACTGAAGATCCAAACCAGCGATCGTCAGGGAGCAGATTCATTCACAAAACAGCCACCTGCTTCTTACTGTGGAATCCATGAAAGCGCTTCTTTCAGGTGAGGTTTGTGCTGACTTTGTTCTGTTTTCTCTGCCTCTGGTTCCTCCTGTCCCCATCTCTGTCTCTCTGTCTCCGTCTGTCTGTGTCTGTCTGTTTCAGGTATATAAACTACATGGAGCTGAAGAATCACACATATATCTCAGAATTTCTTCTTCTGGGAGTCTCACAGGACGCCAGATGGCAGCCCATCCTCTTTGGCCTCTTCCTGGCCATGTATCTGATCACCGTGCTCGGCAATCTGCTCATCATCCTGGCAGCCATCTCTGACCCCCGTCTGCACACGCCCATGTACTTCTTCCTCTCCAACCTGTCCCTGGTGGACATCGGCTTCACCTCCACCACCGTCCCCAAGATGCTGGTGAACATCCAGACCCACAGCCAGGCGATAGCGTATGAAGGCTGCATCATGCAGATATACTTTTTCATACTCTTTGGGGTTTTGGACAATTTCCTCCTGACCGTGATGGCCTATGACCGCTTCGTGGCTATCTGTCACCCCTTACACTACACAGTTGTCATGAATCCCCGGCTCTGTGGGTTGCTACTCTTGGGGTCCTGGATCACGAGTGCCCTGAATTCCTTGTTACAGAGCTTGATGGTATTGAGGCTCTCCTTCTGTACAGACTTGGAAATCCCCCACTTCTTCTGTGAGCTTAATCAAGTGGTCCAGCTGGCCTGTTCAGACACCATGCCCAATAACCTGGTCATGTTCTTTGCAGCGGGGTTCTTGTTCTGTGGGCCCCTGGCAGGCATCCTCTACTCTTACTGTAAGATTGGATCCTCCATCCGGAAAATCTCTTCCGTGCAGGGGAAGTACAAAGCCTTTTCCACCTGCGCGTCTCATCTCTCCGTGGTGTGTCTATTCTACGGCACGTGCTTAGGGGTGTATTTCAGTTCTTCAGCCACACAGAACTCACACTCGAGTGCCACGGCCTCGGTGATGTACAGCGTGGTCACCCCCATGCTGAACCCCTTCATCTACAGCCTGAGGAACAAGGACCTCATGGGGGCTCTGAGGAAGCTCTTCAGAGGAAATCCATGAGAGCAAGTTTTCATGGCATGCCTGTGTTCATGGGCTCCACAGCACTGAATCAAACATTAAATACTCCTCCTCGCCTCCCCACTTTCCTCCTCCTCCCCCTCTCCCTCTCTCCCTCCCTCTCTCACTCCCTTTTCTCCCTTCTTTCCTTCCCTCCCTCCCTCTCTCCCCCTTCCTTCCTTCCTTCCTTCCTTCCTTCCTCCCTCCCTCCTTTTCTCCCTCCTTCCCTCCTCTCCTTCTCTCCCTCCCTCTTCTCTCCCTCCCTCCCTCCCTTTCTCTCTCTGTATCCCTCCTTCTCTCCCTTTCTTTCTCCCTCCCTCCCTTACTTTCTTTTCCAAAAAGCTACTCACTATAAAGCACAGAACTCACCCTGGTTGGACTCCAGCTTGTGACCCTGCCGGCCTCAGCCCCCAGAGAGCTGGGATTATGGGCATATGCCACTACAGCTGGGTCAGCTGCACTTCTTTAAGCATTCCATGAGGTAGAACTTGCTTTTCCTCTTCATCCTCTGGAGGGTGGATTCCTTCCACCTGGTTTAATTTAAGCAACTTCATTACTCCATTTTCTTGTCCTTTTCTCTCGTGCTTTATGCCATATTTATTGCAAGCCCATTCCACATTCCTATTTATTTGATGTCGTGATGAGTTATGGCAGGGCTGTGGAATTAATTGCATTTGGCAACTGTACACATGGGTATAGTCTTATTAAAGAAGGAACTCTAAGACCACAATTTTCAGTTTTCCATTCATAACCTCATAAAGTTTTACTCCATTATTACAGAATGCACCAAGCCAGTAGATTTACAGTTGGTCAAGGGAGTTTGCTACACTCACAAATACACTATTTCCTTTATTTATTTATTTTTGGTTGCGTGGGGCTTGAACTCTGGTCCTGGGCGCTGTCCCTCAGCTCTTCAGGTCAAGGCTAGTGCTCTGTCACTTGAGCCACAGTACCACTTCCAGTTTTCTGAGTGGTTTATTGGAGATAAGAGTCTCATGGACTTTCCTGCCCGGGCTGGCTTTGAACTGTGATTCTCAGATCTCAGCTCCTGAGTAGCTAGGATGACAGGCATGAGCCACCAATGCCCGGCTCTTTTTTGATTTTTTTTGTCAGGTAAGGTGTAGGTTTATTCATCGTTCTGGCTGGCACCAGGCCATCTTGGTCATCCACACGGTGGGGAAAGAACTGGGAAAGAGCTGGGAGAGAGAGAGAGAGAGAGAGCTGTGAAAGAGCTGAGAAGGAAAGAGCTGAGAGAGCTAGAAAAGAGCTAGAAAAGAGCAGAGAGAGCAGAGAGCGTGTGTCTGGGCCTGGGCTAGGCCTTATCTAGGGTGTGGGCGGAGAAAGGTGTGGCCACATCAAATTCAGATGTGACCTCAGCAGATGCAGATGTGCCCTCTTCCAGGTGTCACGGTTGCCTAGGTAACGCAGGTACTCGCTGCGAGGTGGAGTCTGCTATCCATCCAGGAGCAGACCTTACATTCCAGCCTTTTAATAATCATGAAATAGGGTGGGGATTCTCTCTGGCTACTTCCTGCTGACAAGAGGCATTGGCAATAGGGGTAAAAGGCTGGAATTTGGTCCCTTCCCAGAGAAGGCAGCTGTCCCTTGGTGGCGTGGGTCCTTAGATGAAGTCTGGAGAAATCTCATGAGCATTGAGGGGCTGGAAAAAAAATACTAGAGAGCAAATTAATGGCAAGAGGAAGGACTTGGGGCTGAAAATGTTAGCAGAAATGTCCCTAACTACTTCTGACATTTGGTGACTAGGTAGAGAAATCAGGTGACAAAGGCAAGAATATAAATTCCTGTTCAGTTAATAGGTAGACAGGTATAGAATTGGATGGGCAGGCTTCTTACTTCTACTGACCTCCCGGCTCTGGTTAATTTTGAAAGGGCAGGCACAAAGTAGCTGATGTGACGTCTCCTCTTACTCCTCTCCATGTTCCTTTGTTCCCCAGACTGGCTGAGTCTAGGTGTTCATTGCTGGTATGACTTGTACCAGTTGGTATTCAAGGAGGTTTGAACTCAAGGCCTGGGCATTGTCCCTGAGCACTTCTGCTCAAGGCTAGCACTGAACCACTTTGAGTTACAGTACCACTTGCAGAGTTTAGCTGGGAGATGGAGTCTTAGGGATTTTTCATCCCAGGCTGGCTTTGAACTGAAATCTTTGCCACAAAAGCCCTTTCTTATTTCCAATTAAAGCAACAAGGAGATCAAGTAGAATAAGTAGAGCTTACCTGGTCCTTATCAAGAATTGCCAACAAATATTCTGAAATGACAAAACTCATTAGATATGATGAGAATTTTAGCACAGATATGCCCAGTATTTTAGAACCATTTAGTCAGTAGAATACACAACACAAAACAAAAAAGACAAAACTCAAAACCTAAAATTTTGACAACAATGTTTAGACATCTTTGCTAACAAAGCACAGCACATGGTTGGGCCTCAGTTACCAGGGCCTATGAAAAGAGCAACTTGTTAGCAAGGCACCTTAGAATAGCTGGATGGAGTAGTAAGCTTGGTGGAAGGTTAAGGGGCAGATAGGGCCAAACCCTTAACCTACCATGTGGCCAAGATGGCGAATTCAAGATGGCAAATTTCTGAAAAAATGCAAAGAAACCCTGAACAAATAGATCAAGCCTACACTGGCTAGCCTTTGAGAGGGAAGCTAGAGGGGGGTCCCTGGGACCCAGCCTGCGTCGCACTCTTCAGGGCACAAGCCAAAAAATTGTAGAAAGAAGGGTACAAAGTTGGACATGAATGGCAGAGAGAGAGCAAAGAGAGCCTGAAATTAAACCGACTTCTGACCATTTACCTTTGTAGTAGCAAAAACTGTGCACATCTGAGAATGGCATACAATTAGGCGCTCTGGCTTTTCAGGGAGCGCAGGAGGCATTTCAAAGGGGTTTCACGGCTCAGGCATGACTCGCAGCACCCCATTAAATGAGTAGGAGAGTCAGTCTGGTGAGTGAAGGAGAGCTGACCAGGCAGAAGCGGCGTCCCGACTTCCCCCAGAGCCCTCTAGAGAGAAGTAGCCAAGCCCCCCAAACCAAGCGTCCTCGGCTTCAGAGGTGACCGGCCTTTCAGCTAAAGGCCATAGGAGCTCTCTGGCGTGGCGCCACGTCTGGACAGAGACTGAGCAACAGAGAACTGTAGAGAGTAGTTTCACTCACCAGAGTAGAGAAGTGGTGTGGACGTGGATGTGAAGGCCAGTAATGGTATCGATGTGCTGTGTCCGCAGCAGACAGATGGGTTCGCAAAAGGCTGTCAGAACTGTGGGTATTCCTCAGAACAAAAAGGGAAAAACAAACAAAAAAGCAAAAGGAGGAAAAAAACCAGAGAGGAATCCCACCTATCTTGACTTTAAGCCCTTTATCCGAGTCACGACACCATTTACGTTAGGTTTTTAAAAAGAGGTAACTGAGTAAAAACAGCACCACACACGTGGTATTCAGGTAAGGGGTAGGTTTATTCATCGTTCTGGCTGGCACCAGACCATCTTGGCCCTCCACGCGGTGGGGAAAGGCCTGGGAAAGAGAGCTGGGAAAGAGAGAGAGCTGGGAAAGAGAAGAGAAGGAAAGAGCTGAGAAAGAGCTAGAAAAGAGCAGGGAGTCTTTTTTTATTTTTTAAACTCCTTTGTAATTACTACTATATCTTTTGGCATAGAGTAGGCAGGAATTATTACTATCAAATCTATATTAATTCTAGAGTTAATTCATGCATATTTACATGAATCTATTGACTTTATATGCTCTTAAAGTCAATGGGAATTTTGTATATACAAAAACTCTCGGCGGGCGCTGGTGGCTCACGCCTGTCTTTCTAGCTACTCAAGGAGGCTGAGATCTGAAGATCACAGTTCAAAGACAGCCTGTGCAGAAAAGTCTGTGAGACTCTTATCTCCAATTCTACCAGAAAACTGGAAGTGGTGCTGTGTCTCAGGTGGTAGAGCAGTAGCTTTGAGCTGAAGAGCTGAGGGACATTGCCTAGGCCCAGAGTTCAAGCCCCACGACTGACCAAAAAAATTCTCATCATACATTGAAGTTTCATTTTGGTGGTAGTCCTGGGGCTTGAACTCAGGGTCTGGGTTTGAACTCTCTCCCTACAATTTTGTTCAGACTACTACTTGAGCCACAGCTCCCCTTTAGGTTTTTGGTGGTTAATTAGAGATAAGAATCATACAGACTTTCCTGCCAATGCTACACTCAAACCATGATCCTCAGATCTCAGCCTCCTGAATAGCTGGGATACTAGGCATGAGCCACAGGTGCCTGGCTAATATCTCCCTTTTTAGTGACAAAAGTCACAAATATTAATGCTTATGTATTTACCCTATCATGTTCTTTTTGTCTGTTATGGTCTGAACACTCTTCAAAGCTCATGTGCAGAGTGGTCCACAGAATCTCCTGTATCTTGCATAATAATGCCCTGGGAATGAGGACCTGTGCTTCAGAGGCTCAAAGTATCCTCTGTAAACATACCTTCTAGTTTCTCTTGTTTGCCTGGAATGGAAACTCAACCATGGTTACTTCTTAAATGTATCTGAAATAAATGTGAACACCAGATAATAACGAAACTCGATTCCAACCTCAGAACAGAGAGCAAATATAAGCATCAGCCAAACCCTGTGCAGTGGCTCATGCCTGTAATCCTAGCTGCTTAGGAAGCTGAGATCTGGAGGATTATGGCTCAATGCAGAGTTTGTAAGATCAGCAAATAGCATGCTCCCATCCTACAGCGGGGCCGGTGGGATTCTCTTCAGTCTGTTATCGCCCTTCACCTCATTCCGCTATCTCACGCAGTCCTCTTCAAGAGATGGTATAAAGACTATTTACCAGTGCTGGCCACCATGGTTCATGCCTGTAATCCAGGATGCTGAACTGTGAGGATCATGGTTTGACATCAAGCAAGGCAGGAAAGCCTGTGAGGCTTTGATTGCCAATGAACCACCGGAAAGCCAGAAGTGGAGCTGTGGCTCATGTGGTAGAGTGCCAGCCTTGAGAAAATAAAGTGCAGGGACAGTGTCTAGGCCATGAGTTCGAGCTCCAGGACCAGCAAAGCGGGGGAGAGGGAAAGCCTACCTACCAGATCTCACGTCATCAAAGCTCCATTGCTTCCCAAAAGTGTGACCTAAGCAGACAGGCACAGACACACGGGCCATTGGGTGACTCTCAAACCACAGTCAAAACAGAGCAGTAACTGGCAGTAAACCATCACAGTTTACTGAAACACGTGCACCTCTGGCTTTCAGAAATCATCAGGGGTTGGTGTTTCTCATATTCATTTCTAGAGTCCTTGGGCAGGGAATGTCATTGGTGCCAATGGACTCTCAGAGTCAATGCCACAACTTGACTAGTGAGTACAGGTCTAGTCAAGAGATCTTAGAACACTCAGCACACAAACATAGCACCCCCAGCGATAGGAGGAGCCGGTCGTGGACTGTGTTAGTTTGACACCAGGCCACTGACTTCCTTGAGAAAACAACTCTGCAATGTGGGCCCTGCAGAGCATTACATAATATGAATGACAGCAAATAGTAGGATTTCCAACAAGTTTAAAAGCTACTGCACAGAAAAGGAATCTGCATGACAAAGAGAACAGGGCTGGGAAGGTGGCTCAGTGGCAGAGTGCTTGCCTCTCATGCATGAGGCCCTGGGTTTGATTCTTCAGCACCACATCCACAGAAAAGGCTAGACCTGGTGCTGTGGCTCAAGTGGCAGAGTGCTAGCCTTGAGCAAAAGAAGCTCAGGGACAGTGCCCAGGCCCTGAGTTCAAACCCCAGGACTGGCAAAAAAAGAGTCATAACGTAAGAGAGTGGGAGAAAAACCATTTATCTATTGGACACAGAGTTAATATTGAGAACACAAGAAGACCTAAAAACATCCCACCCATAAGCAGCAAAAAATAAGTAATCTAATAATAATCTAATAAATGAGCAAGTGAACTGAGTAGAAACTTCACCAAAGACTGTCAGTACAGATGAGAAACTGTTCAGTATTCCCTGTAGGGGAATAAAAATCAAACCAATATTGAGCTTCAGTATCACATTTGTCTGGATGGCTACCAAAAATGCTTAAAAAATGACTACTACTGGCTGGGAGGTAGAGTTATAGAAACATTGCTGTGGTCTCCATATGTATCAGCCTGACCACTATGGGAATCAACATGAAAATCAGTATTCCCAAAAATCTAAAATCAGACCTACCACATGACCCAGACAGATCAATCCTAAGTATGTATCCAAAGGTAATGAAATAAACACACACACACACACAAATATATCTGAAAATCAACAGTTAGTGCAGCCAGCTTCACAAGAATCCCACGTGGAATAATCACATTGAATATATATGCAGTGGAGAATGAATGAAATCTTGTCATCTGAAGGAAAACGGACAAAGCTGGGGAGAAATGTTAAGGGAAATAAACCTAACCTAGAAAGACAAGCCTCATGTTCCTCCTCCTATGCAGAAACTTAAAGATACAGAAACTGGAAGCAAGCAGGAATAGCTATGTTTCTATCTAAAAATTTAAAATTCAGACCCTCGTTGGCAGAAGAGATGAAGCGATGACTTCCCAATAAAAAAGCCCATAAAAAGCTATGACGATGTCTTCTATATACTGTGTAGATCTATCCTGTTGTTTGGATTTGTTGTGAATACTTGTCTGTTCTTTCTCTATAATGTCTAGGCTATCTTCTATCCCAGAGATATGGTCTTCTGCATGGTCTAGCCTACTATCCAGATGTTCTATTTTTTTTTAATTTCCCTTCTTTCTAATTGGTCAGTTTTAATGGCTTCAATTTCTTTGTTGAAGCTTTGTTTTAGATCTTGTATGGATTTCTTTGCCTCCTTGGTTTGGTTTTCAGTGTTCACTCTCAAATCCCTTAGTTGAGTGGCTATGCTTTCCCTGGACTCCCTTTCCTTCTTTTGGAATTGGTTCAGCTTTCTGTTTGTGGATTCTATTAATCTTTGGCTAGACTCATCATGCTCACACATAGCTTTATGTAGGCCTTCAGGTTTTTCATTCAGCATGTTTACCAGTGCTGTGGGTAAAGCATTTTGAGAGGATTCCTCTGGATTTTTAAAAAATTAACTGCTCTGTTGCCTGTTTGTCCAGGGTGGGAGTTGAAATTCCTTGACATTTTTCTTGTTTTTCTGTGGCTTGTTCTACCCATTTGGGAATGAAAGTCAATCCAGTTCCTCACTAGAACACGAGTACCAGCCCAGAGCCCTGCACAGATTTTGGAGGTTTACAATTAACGATGGGTGTTTTCAGTCTATCTTACCTTTTTGGGAGTGAGTGAATAGACAATTACACACCAGAACACAATTCTAAGACAAGTATCTACCCAGAGCCCTGTAGTAGCACAGACTTTGGGAGTTTACAATCAAGGATGGGTGTTCTCACTCTATCTCACCTTTTTGGGAGTGAGGGTATATCCAATTACACACCAGAACACAATTCTAAGACAAGTATCTACCCAGAGCTCTGTAGTCCCACTCCTGGGCATTTATCCAAATGATCTTGAACTAGGCCACATTAAGGCTACCAGCACAACTATGTTCACTGAAGCATTATTATTATTATTTATTTTTTTGCCAGTCATGGGGCCTGAACTCTGGGTCTGGGTGCTGTCCCTCAGCTCTTCAGCTCAAGGCAAGCACTCTACCACTTGAGCCACAGCACCACTTCTGGCTTTTTTTGCTTATGTGGTGCTGATGAATCAAACCCAGGGCCTCATACATGTGAAGCAAGTACTCTACCACTGACCCACCTTCCTGGCCCCATTGCAGCATTATTTACCATAGCTAAGATATGGAATCAACCCAGATGCCCCTCAGTAGATGAATGGATCAAGAAAATGTGGTACATATTCACAATGGAATTTTATGCTTCTATCAAAAAGAATGACACTGTCCCATTTGTTAGGAAATTGAAAGACCTGGAAAAAATCACATTAAGTGAAGTAAGCCAGGCCCGAAGAAACATAGGCTCTATGGTATCCCTCATTTGCAATAATTAGTATAAGCCTAGGTTAGTCCTGACAGAATCATAATAGCTCAAGAACTATGAACATATGAGCCTACAAAATCATGCTAATTGAAATGAACTCTAAGACATGGAAACAACAGGTGTTTGTTTTTTTTTAGTTGTCAACCTTAATGTCACCAATTCATTGTATCTAGTTCTGTCTTCTTACTTTATTTCATTTTTCTTTTTCCAGTGGTTTATCCCTGGCAATCTCTGTCTTTGATTCTGGTACGCGCCATCTTGTGTATCTTACTCATGTAAATGTAACCCCTCTGTACAGCATCTTCCCAGTAAAATAAAATTTAAAGAGATGCAGAAAGAAAAAAAGCTATGATGATTGCAAATATCCATCAACATTTGGTTTATCCAATTTCAAAAAAGATATAAATGGATAAAAAGCTCCACATGAAAGTAAGCATGAAATATTTCAATACCAATCCTCATCAGTGAATTGAAACAGACAAAAGCGCCCGGGGAAGGAAAGGCTGTGAGACTCTTATCTCCAATAAACCACCAGTAAACGGGAAGTGGTGCTGTGGCTCAAGTGGTAGAACGCTCGCCGTGAGCTGAAGAGCTGAGGGACAGCACCCAGGCCCAGAGTTCAAGACCCATGACCGACCAAGAAAAAAAAAAAACAGATTGTTGTTGACAAAAGAAACTTCAGAAAATAAACAAATGCATGAAGATTAAAAGTACATTTTTTTGAACGGTCAGTGGACCATTGGAAATTAATCAGGAAGGAGTTGAGCGCTGGTGGCTCACACCTATAATTTGAGCTACTCAGGAGGCTGAGATCTGAGGATGTTGGTTCACAGCCAATTATCCAGCCAAAAAGCAGGAAGTGGATGTGGCTCAAATGGCAGAGCATAAGCCTTGAGTAAAGAAAGCTCAGGGACAGTACCTAGGTCCTGTTTTCAAGCACCAGAACTGGCACACAGAATACAGACACACACACACACAATTTTGTACAATCAATACACACTAAGAAGAAAGACAGGGAAAATACCTTAGGGTGGAGTAGGATGTGAATGAATCCACACATTAGTTTGGTAGAAAAGCGAGTTAGTTAAATAACATCAAGGAGAGAGCGTGAAACGAGCAGGCATCACGGGAAGCACACAGGACTCGTAGCCAGTCCTGTTTCCACAGTGTGCCCCGAAGAACCAAAGTTACTCACTCCAAAGATTCCAGCCCGGCCTGCCATCACGGGCTCCGCTGGAATCATAACCCACCTGCACTTTAACCATCTCCTTCCCCAGAGCGCGCTCGATACCTTGGTTCCTCAGGCTGCAGATGAAGGGGCTCAGCATGGGGGTGACCACGCTGTACATCACGGAGGCCGTGGCATCGAGTGTGAGTTGTGTGTGACAGCAGAGCGGAGGTCCACCCCTGTGCACGCACCATCAAACAGGGAGAGCAGGGAGAGGAGAGATGCACAGGTGAAGGCCTGGTACCTCCTCCAGCGGAGGACATGGCCTGGATGGAAGACATGATCTTAGTATAAGAATACAGGATGCCGGCCGGGGGGACCGATGGCCAGCAGCACCGCTGCCAAATAGATGACCACGTCGTTAAGGAAAGTGTCAGAACAGGCGCAGTGGACCACGTGGTTAAGTTCACAGAAAAAGTGGGGCATCTCCAGGTGTGCACAGAAAGACAGCCCTAAGTCAGCAGGAAGTCATCTAACCCTGCAAAGAGCAACAAGAAGTACATCTGGGCCACATAGCTGATGGCCCGGCTGTGCGTCTGGAGGCTGAGCAGCATCTTGGGGACAGTGGTGGAGGTGATGCAGACGTCCACCAGGGACAGGTTGGAGAGGAAGAAGTACATGGGCATGTGCAGACGGGGGTGGGGGGTGGGAGGCAGAGATGATGGCCAGGATGATGAGCAGATTCCCGAGCACAGTGATCAGATACATGGACAACAGCCCATAGACGAGGGTCTGGGTCCTCAGACAGTCCCAGAAGAAGGAATTCAGAAGCTTGTACTATAGGGTGGGAATAACTTCCAGGAAAGAGGGGTGTCCCCTCACTAAGTGTAAAACACATGTGTGAGCCAGGCCATGATGCCTGTAATCCCAGCTACTCAGAAGGCTGAGATCTGAGCATCATGCCAGAAGCAGAGGCGTGGTTCAAATAATGGAGTGCTAGTCTTGAGCATAATATTTTCGCTCAGGGTCAACACCCAGGCCCAGAGTTCAAGCCTCAGAACTGGCAAAAAAAAAACCCCACCAGAAATAAAAAATATATATTTAATTTAAAAAGTGCTGTGTCCACAGAGCATAATGACAAGCACGGAAGATCAAAATACTTAACTGATTCAGGAATTCCTGGGAAGATGGAAATACAGATATGTTGGTTCTGGAGTTCTTCAAACTCTGGTTTTATCTCCTTATATGAGTAGTAAGGCTGTATATGGAAGTTTTCTGGAAGAGAAAGGAGAGATCTCTGTAATGGTGTTGGGGGGCATCTCCCAGACACACCTTGGGCCACCAAAGGAGCAAAATGCCTAAACCCAAATCCATAAGAGAAATAAACTGAGCACCAAGTAGAGCATCTTAAAAGAAGAAACAGCAAAAGGCTTCCATAAATAATATTTAAGTATGATTTATATGAAGGATTAAGGTCTTGAGGCAGTGGCCACTTGTTGCTTGTTTAAGGTCAGAAAATTCTGTCTAGCAGAGCAACACGTGGTGGTAATCCAAACACCTGGTTGATTGTGTGCCTTTATAAGCCCTGCAAATCTTTAGCTCGGGGCTCTCCTCCTAGGCTCCGCTGTGTCGGAGTGTAGACGAGGCCCAAGCTGCAGCCAGTCTAAATAAAACCTTAAAATAGCTGTAAAGTCTGACTCTCAGTGGTCTTCTTGGTTGGGGTCCTGCGATCTGGGCACAACATATTGAATCACTAGAGCTGAGCCTTTAAACCATACCTATTGCTGGGGGCCTAGCTACTCAGGAGGCTGAGATCTGAGGATTGTGGTTCAAAGCCAGCCCTGGCAGAAAAGTCCCTGTGAGACTCTGATCTCCAAGTAACCACTCAAAAGCTGGAAGTGGCGCTGTAGCTCAAAGTGGTAGAGTGCTAGCCTTGAGCACAGAGAGTCTCAGGGCCAGTACCCAGGCCCTGAGTTCAAGCCCCACAACTGACCCCCCCAAAACAGACCTTATACCTTTTTGTTCATACAAGACAGCAGAAGACAATTCCCCAAGATGATCGATCTATCCACATGTGTAACCTAATCAACGCATGGAAAAGACTGGCCTACCCCCATTCTCTTACTGGAGAGGAGATACTTTGTTTCCACGTCTCAGTGGCCAATGTTTCAAGCCCAGCTGCCCACTCCACCCACTTATTTCATCTCCCCACCCAGCCCTCGTCCTGACCCCCACCCTGACCTGCTCAAGCTCCACTT
This sequence comes from Dipodomys ordii, assembly GCF_000151885.1. NCBI lineage: Eukaryota > Metazoa > Chordata > Mammalia > Rodentia > Heteromyidae > Dipodomys > Dipodomys ordii. The sequence goes on along the minus strand of NW_012267400.1, from coordinate 62,114 downwards.
ACACCCCAAACCTGAGTGTGACTTCCAACTTCACCAGAAGCCAGAGGTTTAAAACTCACACCAGTGAGACCAGAAGAGCTTGCTCTTAGGAGAGAAACACAAAGGCAAAATGACTAAGTGCTTCTTCACGTTTATATAAAACAATATGCATTCTGAAATCGCCAACATGTGGAAGAGAGAGAGAGCGACCTCCCTCCCTCCCTCCCTCCCTCCCTCCTTTCTTTTCTCTCGTTCCTTCCTTCCTTCCTTCCTTCCTTCCTTCCTTCCTTCCTCCCTCCCTCCCTCTTTCCTTCCCTCCCTCCCTCCCTCCTTCCCTCCCTCCCTCCCTTTCTTCCTTCCTTCCTTCCTTCCTTCCTTCCTTCCTTCCTTCCTTCCTTCCTCCCTCCCTCCCTCTTTCCTTCCCTCCCTCCCTCCCTCCTTCCCTCCCTCCCTCCCTTTCTTCCTTCCTTCCTTCCTTTCTCTTTTGTGCTTAGTGTTTGGTGATTCTGTCTTCCTCATCTTCATATGGTGTGTTCCAGTGTTCATCTTCGGAAGGGCTGTGGGGGGGGCACAGAACTCCAGGGAGAAGGATGAAGTGCAGTGTGGAGGGCACGGGCACTGTGAACGTGAACTCTACACCTCGCGGGTGGAGATGGGAGGGAGGGACTGGGAGAGACAGAGGAACAGAAGACACTGTACGGAAGGAAATGTACTCATGACCCGACTGATGCCATTGTTGCCCCTCTGCACATCACCTCTATAACAACGAGGTAAGCATGATGCCCACCTTCGGTCCTCAGCTCCACCCAGACCTGCCGCCCTTCCCTCTCTCCACCCAGACCCACCTGAGCGCCCATCTCCCTCACTTTCTACCCCTCACACCCTGCCATGTGCTTGCTCTCCAGGAGAAATATGGCTCCTCTAATAAACCTTGTAATAATCTTTCTCCTGTGCCTGCCCGCCCCGTGTGGTCCCCTGGCACGGATGGGATGGATCCTTTCATTGGTGGCCCATACGGGGACTCCTTTTGCCACAGTCCAAAGTCATCCTGGGCACAAAGAATCCCTCTAAAACTCCATCTCCCAGCTCAGCACAGAGCCAGGCTGCAGGCAGGGCTCGAGACTCGAACCTCTAAGTATCCAGCTGAAGGCTGAAAGTGGCATTGTGACTCTAAAGTGGTAGAGCACTAGCCTTGAGCAGGAGTGCTCAGGGACAGTGCCCAGGCCTTGAGTCCAAACCATAAATGTCAATTGGGCATTGGACGCTGAGCTACCCACTAGGCCAGAGTCAGTCCTGACAATGGAAAACCACGGAGAGGAGTAAGAGGAGATGACATCCTAAATGGAGTCACTCTACGCTCGCCCTTTAAAAAGAGCTGCGAGATCAAGAGAAACAGTTTTGCTTGCCCACCTAATGTCCAGACCTGACTACCTTCTAATTGGACAGAAAGTTAGAGTCTTTCTTTGTTACCTGCGATTTGTATTTATATAGCCTCTATTGGTACTCCCAACCAGTCCATTATGCTCTCCCCTACCCAGTTACTCAAAAGACCCTAGACACCCCCTTCCTGCCTTCCTTGCCCCCGAGTCCAGTTATTCTCCTTCCCTGTATTGGGCTGCAACTGGGCTTAAACTCCAAATGGAACTTTTCTGGCTCATGGCCAATGTGTGCTCTCCTGTCATTCATGTTAACTGACCTTGTCACCATGTCAGCTTTTTGCCTGATCTTTCCAAAAGTCTCTTTCAACAGGATAACATCCCCTGCCCAGGAGACCACCTGGGAACAAGTCAAGGCCACCCTGCTCCTATATGCAACCAGAGACATCACTTACACTGCCCTGCCTGGCCCAGCACAGACCCTAAAAACCCCAGCTCCAGGGATTCTTTGGTGCTTCCAGGCAAGCAGGATGGAGCCTAAAGGGCCTATCTTTCCATGGCATATTCCTCTCTTGGGCTTCTAACAGCAATTTTGCTTTTCATCCATTGTCTTGAATTTTAGAGAACGCTTGTCATGGAAAAGGAGGACCTTTACCAACCACTGTCAAGCAGCTGCTTCTTGGATGGTACTCGGCTGAGCAATGAAACAGGGACTCCTGACTACTTTGCCCCTTTACAGCAGGAAGTAGCTCCAGAAGAAATGACCTCTGCCCATACCCCCGGCCTGGTACCCCTTAATATTTATTAAACAACAGTGTGGGGAATGTAAGCATGATGCCCACCTTTGGTCCTCAGCTCCACCCAGACCTGCCGCCC
>NW_012267400.1:37099-58258 GCF_000151885.1 Dipodomys ordii | reverse complement strand
GCCACCTTCCCAGCCCGAAAATCTCTATTTTTCTATGTGATGTATATATATATTTGAATTTGGGTGGCACAGTCTTGGTCTTTAGAGAAATGTGGAGTCTATTGTCATTTGGCCTGTATCCACCGTTCATTATGGCATCATACAGAACAGTCTCAATAGCTTCAGTATCTTCTGAGGGCCACCTGTTCATCTCTCCCTGCCTTCACCCACTTGGTGGAAGCTATTGATTTCTAACACTAACGTATTTTTGTCTTTTCTGGAACCTCACAAGTTGGCTTTATGTTTCGGCAGAGCTAAGGGAGAGGCATGCAGAGCCCTGTCGATGCTAACTGGGTAACTAGGCCCACTGCCTGGTAGCCCAGCTCCATGACTGAGTCACACCGCAGCCAAGCCACGCCCCCATCACAGAACCACACCCACCACAGAGCCACGCCCCTGAGGATGAACCACGCCCCTGCCACAGAGCCCCCGCCCTCACCGCTGAGCCACGCCCCCATCACAGAACCACACCCACCACAGAGCCACGCCCTGGAGGATGAACCACGCCCCTGCCACAGAGCCCCGCCCTCACCGCTGAGCCACGCCCCCATCACAGAATCCTAGGGTAGAAATCAGTCAGTAGCCAGTGATAGAAATTGGCATCTTTTATTTAACAACCTTTTAATGTTCCTTCAGGTAGTTTTGAGTCTTGAATATGTATTCCTGTTTGTTTCTGTGCAATAAATAATCCCTTATAGATATGGGCCACAGCTTGAATATTCCTTTAGCTCCCAGCAGGTTTATTTTATTTTTTTAATAGGCCTGGGGATTTGAAACCAGGTGCTCATACTTGACTAAACAACCTAAGCCAGACTCCAGACTCTTTTCTTTAGTTATTTTTCAGGTAAAGCCTGTGCTGGTCTCGGACCACAGTCTTCCTACACCTACCACTTCGCTGGAATGACAATTGTAAACTACCACGCCCATCTCCTCCTCCCACAGAGGAGCTTCTTTGAGATAGCAACTTGCTGATTTATTTTGGAGGTACCGTCATTTGAACTCAGGACCTTATGCTTGCTAGGTAAATGCCTGCCAGGCGAGTCATGACTGTAGTCCTTCTGGCTTTGGTTGTTTCTGAGTTAGTGTCTCACATTATACCCAGGCCAGCTGGGATCACAATCCTTCTAGTGTGCTTCCCATCATAGTTAGCATGGTATGCACTTGCTACCATACTCAGAACTTTCTGTCGAGATGGGAGGTCTCATGAGCTGACTTCCTAGGACAAGCCTTGAACCATGATGATTGCACATAGGTTCAGTCTGCCATAATAACTCAATGTATGAGTGAAACTTTCACTCCTCATCAAAGCACGCTACCCCTCTGGTGCGAAGTATGCCACCCTTTACGTTCAAATTCACTTGCAGTATACAATCCACTGGGAACACGGGTTTGATCAAGAATTTTTGCCTAAGTAGACTCTGAGATGAATAAGAAACCCATTGATAGCCAGCAGAGAAAAAGCCCCATGACCACCTGATAAATCTCTTGTAGGAAAAAGTCTGCTTGTCAGAAACAGGTGTGAGTACAGTGTGATAAGCAGGTTCCAATGACAGGAAAAAGATGTGACAGTCCGTCCTCAATGACTAAGTTGTATGAACGGCCTCAGTTACCGGTGCAGTGTATACTCTAGCAGCCAAACTCATCATCCTAAAAGGTAAGTGGAAAACTCAAATGCATTTATGGCCTCCATATTGGGCATAACTCGAAATCAGGAAAAGGCTGAAATGGTAAACACCATTGGTTATGGGGGGGGGAAGTATTTAAATGCAGAAATAATAGCTCAGGTGCTGGTGGCTCACACGTGTAATCCCAGTGACTCAGGAAGGTCGTGATCTAAAAAATCAAGGTCTGAGGTCAGAGGAAAGTCTGTGAGACCCATGTATCCAATTAACCACCCCAAAAAAGGCAGACGTGGATCTGTGGTTCAAGTGGTAGAGGCCAGCCTTGAGCACAAAGCTTAGGGATAGCTTCCAGTTCCTGAGTTCAAGGACTGGGATTGGCACACACACACACACACACACACACACACACATAATGAACGCAATCTAGGTTCTGATTTCAAACCCTAGTACCCGTGTGCATGAGCACACACACACACACACACACACACACACACACACACACACACACACATTTTTTAAAATATACAAAATAGTAGAAGACAAATTTGAACCCCCAGATAATAAAGAGGAGTAAGTTTCACGTCTGCTATCTGATCGGAGAGAGATGGATCCTAGCTCTAAGATGGAGGGCGTTGCACAGAAGGGCATCTTCTTGAAAACACCGCGTTGGTGCTGTTCCTTCAGAGATGTCTTTTCAGAGCCCTCTTGATGTCCGTGTTCCTCAGGCTGTAGATGAAGGGGTTCAGCATGGGGGTGACCACGCCGTACATCACCGAGGCGGCCCCGTTGGGGTGTGAGCTGTGTGTTGTTGCAGCACTGAGGTACACGCCCAGGATTGTAGAGTAAAACAAGGAGACCACGGACAGATGTGATGCGCAGGTGGAAAACGCCTTGTACTTCCCCTGGGTTGAAGAGATGGCCCGGATGGAGGACACAATCTTCGCGTAAGAATACAGGATGCCCGCCAGGGGCCCCCCACCCAGCAACACAGATGTGAAATACATCACCAGGTCATTGGGCAAGGTGTCAGAACAAGCCAGTCGGACCACTTGATTGAGTTCGCAGAAGAAATGAGGGATTTCCAAGTCGGAGCAGAAAGACAGCCGCAGCACCATGAGACACTGCAAGAGAGAATGCAGGATGCTCACCATCCAGGACCCCAGAACCATCAACACACAGAGCCGCGGGCTCATGATGGCCGTGTAGCGCAGCGGGTGACAGATGGCCACGAAGCGGTCGTAGGCCATCACCGTCAGAAGGAAGTTTTCCAGCCCGGCAAAGAGGATAAAAAAATGCATCTGGGTGATGCAGGTGTGGAAGGAGATGTGCCTTCTTTGGGTCTGTATGTTGGACAGCAGCTTGGGGATGGTGGTGGTGGTAAGGCAGACGTCAGAAAAGGAGAGATTGGAGAGGAAAAAGTACATGGGCACGTGGAGGAGAGGGTCAGAGGTGATCGCCAGGATGATGAGCAAGTTGCCAATGACAGTGACCAGGTACATGGTGAGGAAAAGCCAGAAGATGAAGGGCTGTAAGTCAGGGTCTTCTGAAAACCCGAGGAGGAGAAACTCTAAACGCTGTGTAGAATTCTCTTGGTCCATGTGGTCTATGACTGAGGAGATAAAAATGAGAGGGGGAGGGTGCATTTGGAACTTTTCATAAATACCATCTATATTTTATAAATACAAATGCCATTTTATAAATATAAATGCCATTTATATTTTATAGTCAATTCAGAGGAATGAAAGCTATGTACAACTAAAATAGGATATTTCACACATGAGGAAATGTTCATCATCCCTGGTGGTGAAGGAAATGCAAATAAAGACAACCCTGAGATACCACCTTACCCCAGTCAGAATATCCCACATCCAGCCAACGACAAATGCTGGAGGGGATGTGGAGAAAGAGGAACCCTATTACACTGCTGGTGGGAATGTACACTTATACAACCACTTTGGAAAGCAGTCTGGAGGGTCCTTAGAAAGCTAAAGATTGACCTTCTTATGACCCAGTCATACCACTTCTAGGCATCTACCCTGAACAACAGGAACCAATATACAAGGACACGTGCACCTCCATGTTTATTGCAGCACTGTTCACAATAGCTAGGATATGGAAACAACCCAGATGCCCCACCACAGATGAATAGATCCAAAAATTGTGGTATCTATACACAATGGAATATTATGCAGCCATTAGAAATGACAAAATAATGGCATTTGCAGGGAAATGGATGGAGCTAGAAGGAATCATGTTGAGCGAGGTAAGCCAAGAGCAAAGAGACAAACGGTACATGGTCTCCCTGATAAGTGGATGCTAAATCCAAAATGTTAGGTGATACAACAAAACTAACAGGACTTAAGAAACAAAGAACTCCCACTCATCTGGTCGAACCACTACTAAATATCCCCATGCTGCTGATCACATGTATGGTATATAACAGGTGTACACCATTATATGTTATTGACTGTGATAGACAATTTGCTCCAGGAAAGTTAGAATGAACTTGTGACTTTAAATGAGCATCATTATTCCACAATACTGTGAAATTCAGGAAATTATGTAATCACTTAATCACAATAAAAAAAAAAAAACCTCGGGAAGGTAGGGAGGGAAGGGCTGGTAGGGGGAAAACAATGGAGGGGCTAACAATGCTCAATAGGAAGTGTACTCATTACCTCACTCATGTAACTGTAACCCTCTGTATAGTATCTTTACAATAAAAAAATTATAAAAAAAGGTTAAAAAATAGTTGCTTGACATAGGTACTGCCAATTCAGGGGCAGCTGCAGTCTCCTAAATAGCTTTACAGCTTAAGGTTCCCAGAAAAGCCACAGTTATTTAAGTTGTCTATGTATTCTTTCAGTCAACCTCATGAGACTTTCCTAGACCAAAAATGTTGTTTCAGTTCAGCTACATCCTGTTATGAATAAAGGGTTGTTCTTCTAAGTAAAAAAAAAAAAGGACATTTCAGATGTACATCAAGAGCAGTGCACGTAATATCTGCGGGTGGCGAGGTAGCAGCATTGCTAAGTCGTGGAGAGCTGGCCTACCATGCACGGATACCTTGGCGCTATCCCCAGCGCTGGAAACAAAAAGGCTGGTCAGACGATCTCATTCAAGGCTGTAACACCACAAGTAAGTAGGTGAACATATATTATTCATTTTTTTAAGCTCTTGAATTTGAAAACCTGTCGTTTTGCTGGTCCTCAGACTTGAACTCAGGGCTTGGGCCCTGTTCCCTGAGCTTTGTCCAGGTTGGTGTGCTACCCCTTGAGCCACAACTCCTCGTCTGGCTTTTGGGTGGTTCACTGGAGATAAAGAGTCTCATTGGCTTTCCTACCCAGGCTGGCTTTGAATCGTGATCCTCAGATCTCAGCTTCTTGAGTGAATAGGATTATAGGTGTGAGCCACCAGTGCTTATCTTGTCTTGAAACGAACATCATAATGTAAACTCACACCTCTGGTCAGTCAAGGCACGCTGGTCAGATCCAGGCATGTGGAGTCTGTTCTGTGCACGGGGCGATGTTTGCTGGCCTCATGGCCCTTCATTCGCCTGCCCCGTGTCACAGCCAACACGATCCTCATTGTCTCCTAAGTCACAAAACGTACTTTTCTGAGAACCTGGTTCTAACTGAACAATCTCCCCTGAATCTCTGCCAAACCATTGAAAATCTGATAACATGATGAACAATTAAATCAGGCAAATACACAAGATGGTCTAAATTGTAAGCAGGAAGCCATAGCAGGAGACATTACACACTGAAACGATTAATGATCGGAAAGAGGAACTTCCTTAAGGAACTATAGTACGAAGATGAAGTGGAAGCAAACCAGGTAATGAGACGGCGCTAGACACAAACGGTGCTGTGCAGAGGAAGCTCTGAACGCATTTGTACAAAAAGGTGTGTGTGTGTGTGTGTGTGTGTTTGGATGCCATGCCTCATGCCTGTAACCCCAGCTGCTCAGTAAGCTGAGACTTGAGGATTGTAGTTCAAAGCCAACCTGGTTAGGAGAGTCCATGAGACTCTGACCTCTAATTAACCAACAAAAATCCAGGCATGGAGGTGTGATTCAAGAGAACCAGTGCCAGTCTTGAGCAAAAGAAGCTAAGGGTAGGAGCTGGTGGATCAGGAGACAGAGACATGAGGATTGTGGTTAGAAGACAGCCTGGGGAGGAAAGTCTGAGACTTTTATCTTTAAAAAAAACTACTCAGAAAAAGCCAGATGTAGTGCTGTGGCAGAAGTGGCCTTGAGCAAAAGAGGCGTAGAGACAGCACCTGCCCCAGGATCTCCAAAGGAAAAAGAAAAGGAAAAAGCTAAGGGACAACTCTCAGGCCTTGAGTTCAAGCCCCAAGACACACACACACACACACACACACACACACACACACACACACTTGACACTGCCATTTTTAACTTCGTAAATTAAAATTTTGTTTTGTTAATGAATTCATTAATCAAATGTGCAAACAGCTTTGCAAACTACACTTTCTCCAGACGGGGCTTGGGGGCTCTGAGGGGAACGCAGGCCCCACATGCCTGGTTGCCTTGTCTAGGTCTTTCCTGCAGGACCTGTTAGACTGTTAGGCTCACCTGAATAGAGGTCTCCAATAGAAAGTGCTTTGTGTCACAGTCTGAATTAGTCACTTGAAGATAAAGGACTAAATTGTGTTCTCCAACCAGGAATGAGTAAAGAATTCTCCTCTGAGCTGGAATTAGGTCTCCGAGACAAAAATCCTGGTCCTAATCAGCCCAAGATGAACAAGTGTGAGGTGAAGACGCTACAGCCCGAGGGATAATAGTCCAGGCGATGTATATAAACAGGGATGGATGGAAAGTCCTCTTAAACCTGTTCATTACACAGGTATGTCTGTTACTGTAAGCCCTGGGTGCCATGTTCCCGGTGGGGCGGTGTTTTGGGACATCAAGCCATTTTCTCCTGTAGATTTTCATTTCCCTAGAGATCAACTTAGAATCTAGGCAATAGATCTTCATTAGCCCTTCTACACAAACTATTGTGACTTCCAGAGAGCTCTTCTCTCTAAGATCTTATCCCACCCCAACGCCGTCTTTTCCTGTGTGTAACAACAAATGACTGGACATAGCCAGGTCCCGTGGATCTCCATATTCTTTTTTTTTTTTGTTGGTCGTGGGGCTTGAACTCTGGGCCTGGGCGCTGTCCCTCAGCTCTTCAGCTCAAGGCGAGCGCTCTACCACGTGAGCTACAGCGCCACTTGATCTCCATATTCTTGACTCATATTGAGGACACAGCCCCTGGGATCCTCCAAAAACCCATGAACACTTCCCTTTAACAGGACGGATTCTATGTTGTTGTCCTTACAAAGTGAAGGGTGCCAGGTTGTTCCTGATGCTCTGTCCCCAAACAATTCAGGAATCCATATTTAGTGCACTGTGTGGAGCTCACAGTTTTGAATTTGGGGGAATTATAAGTGATAGAGTCAAGTCTTTTTATCCTTTTCTTTAAAAAAAATGGTTATTATAGCCAGGCACCAGTAGCTCACAACTGTAATCCTAGGGAGGCTGAGATCTGAGGATCATGGTTCAAAGCCAGCCCAGGCAGGAAAGCCCATGAGACTCTTTTCTCCAATGAACCACTAGAAAACTGGAAGTGGCGCTGTGGCTCAAGTGGTAGAGCACTTGCCTTGAGCTGAAGAGCTGAGAGACAGTGCCCAGACCCAGAGTTCAAGCCCCATCACACACACACACACACACACACACACACACACACACACACACACACACACAGATTATAACAAGTGACATGCAGAGGAGTTACTGGTTCATAAGTCGGGTAGTGAATGTATTTCATTTTGGACAATGTCACCCCTTTCCTTTCTCTCTCCCAGTTTAAGTCTTTTTTGAAAAAAAAATTTAAGTCTTCTTTTAGGCATTGCTCTAACCACATTGATCTTACAAATATGTTATATATATATATATATATATATATATATATATATATATAGTGCACTAGGAATTGCTGGCTCATGCTTGTAATCCTAGCTATGCAGGAAGCTGAGATCTGAGGACTGTGGTTCAAAACTAACCAAGTAGGAAAGGCTGTGAGACTCTTATCTCCAATTAATGAGCAAAACGCTGCAAGTGGAGGTGTGGCTCAAGTGGTAGAACACCAGTTTGGAGTGAAGAATCTCAAGGACAGTGCCCAGGCCCTGAGTTCAAGGCCAGGACACACACACACACACACACACACACACACACACAATTGTGGAGAAAATTAGCTAATTTATCATACATTTTTTTTCCAAGTGTGACTAGGGGACTTTCACATAGCAGGAAGTAAATTGACAGAGTTGGTGTTGAAGGGAGGTTCTACTAGGCAACCATAATGTCCTGCATGAGTTTACTTCATTTTCATTGTTCCAACCAGGATCCATGTAAAAATCTTAAACTTCATTGTTAATTGAAACAGAGATAAAAATCTATAGCATCGTGTTGTATAGCCAAAATAAAAATTAATATGGAAGTATCGATGGCTCATTTGTTGATTGAAAAGTTGGGAAACTGAGTTATTTAACACAACAGTATCTGTCTCTTTAGCTAAATTTGAAATTTGAATCATGATAGGATGCCAATGGCTGCCAGAATAGGAAATACGTTTTCCTTAAAATGAGCAGACTCCATGTTCAGAACAGCTCTGGTTTGAGAGAACAGTTGAGCAGAAACTACAGAAAGTCACAGCAAAGCCAGAGCTCATGAACCGCCGTTTCTCTTTTCTATACATCTTGCAATGTGTGGTACCTGAGACCACACCAGCGCATCATTACCAACTAACACCCATCTAACTAACTAACCCATGTGGCATACGTTTTTCCATTGCACATTGAACGATTTGGGGCAGACATACAGCAGCACAAGCCCCCAAACAAAAGAGAAGTGTAGAATTTTTCATTGCTCTGAAACATCTGTGAGCTCTAAGGGCCAAAGTGATCTCATGTGTTTTGTGCCCAACATATGTCGAGTGATAAGGTCCCCCCCCCCCACTGTCTTATGTTTCCAAGGACAGACAAGGATTTCTTATGTTGCTTCATGTTCTCACAAAGTAGGAACTGGACTAGAAACTTCCTTGGGTCATACCTATAACTTAGTGCCTTCCCTTGATCCTGGGTGCATGATGTTGCCCCTTGCAGCCTTGGCTGAGGAGGACATGATGCCCATTAGCTTAGGGTGGGCATACTGCCTTTAGGCCATGTCTTTACTTTTGCTTTGAAAATAGGCTTTATTCATTTTATTTAGATACATCTGAAGCTATTTCTTTTAAAAAGAAAATTAGGAAGTACACTGGGTGCTGCACAAGTGTATGCAAGGGAATTAACTGAAATATGGCAGATTCAAGGGAGAATTCCTTAGAAAGCAAAGTCAGTTTAACAAAACACTAGGATACAGGCATACAAAAGGTGTGGAGGGGGGATCAAAGAAAGAGGGGGTAGACCAATGAAGAGTGGGAGAATGTGGTTAAGAATACAATGCACAGGGGCTGGGAAGGTGGCTCAGTGGTAGAGCACTTGCCTTGCATGCTCGAGGCCCTGGGTTCAATTCCTCAGCACCACATAAGAAAAAAGCCGGAAGTGGTGCTGTAGCTCAAGTGGTAGAGTGCTAGCCTTGACCTGAAGAGCTGAGGGACAGTGCCCAGGCCCAGAGTTCAGGCTCCACAACCGGACCCCCCCCCAAAAAAAGAATACAATGCACAACCTATAAAATTAAGAAGAGTGAAGGAAGGAATGGGTTGGGAGGGATGGGTGAGAATGTTGAAAGGGGTGACATTGATCAAGATGCAATGTATTCATAAATTGCTCTGTTTAATGGCAAATCCTTTGTACTACTATCTAAAGATAATTTTAGAAAGATAATAAACATAAACAAATGCCCATTGCTGGTGGCTCACAATTGTAATCCTAGATATTCAGGAGGCTGAGATTGAGGATTGCAGTTAGAATCCAGCCTGTACAGGAAAGTTTGTAAGACTTATTTCGACTTAAATAAATAAACTATCAGCTGGGAAGGTGGCTCAGTGGTAGAGCGCTTGCCTTGCATGCAGGAGGCTCTCGGTTCGATTCCTTAGCACCACATAAGCAGAAAAAGCCGGAAGTGGGGCTGAGACTCAAGTGGTAGAGCGCTCGTCTACAGCTGAAGAGCTGGGGGACAGCACCCAGGCCCAGAGTTCAACGCCCACAACTGAAAAAAAATAAACTATCAAAAAAGCCAGAAGTGGAGCTGTGGCTCAAGTGGTAGAACAAAAAAAGTTCAGGGACAATGCTCAGGCCCCAAGTTCAAGCTGCAGAACTGGCACAAAAAATAATTAATAAAACAAAAATAAAGAAGCATATACAGTTTGCCGGATAGTGAGCCATAACTCTGTTTCATATGTTTCCTTAGGAAAAAATTATTTCCCAAAATATCTAGCTAAAAACAAGAACAGAATAAGCTAAAACAAAACTAAGTAAGCACTCCATGTATACATTTATAATTTTGTTATTTTTTTCCTGCTAATTACACATTATTTCACACTCCTTTTTTGCCAGTTCTGGGGCTTGAACTCAGGGCCTGGGTGCTGTCCCTCAGCTTCTTTTGCTCAAAACTAGTGCTCTACCACTTGAGCCACAGCACCACTTCTGCATTTTCTGTGTATGTGGTACTAGGAAATTGAACCCAGGGCTCAGGCATGCTAGGCAAGCACTCTACCATGAAGCCACATACCCAGCCAAGAAGGTGGATGACAGGGAAGGAATTGATAAACACTTCTTAGTCCCAACTCACAATTAATTGACTTAACGGCTCCAATTAAATGACATAGATTGACTAGTTGGATCAAAAAGCAAGACTCATTCATCTATTGTCCTCAAGGGACACAACTTTTGAAAAAAAAGCAAACATATTTTGAAGGTGAAGGGCTAGAGTAAAATCTTTCAAACAAATGGCTCTCAAAAACACGCCCGAGTAGCAATACTAATATCAGATAAAATAGACTTGAAGCTAAAATTAATGAGATGAGACAAAGGAGAACATTACATACTAATAAAGGGATCCCTCCTACAGGAGGATATAACAATTCTAAATATATATTTACCAAATGCTGGAGCACCCAACAACATCAACCAAATACTATTTAACCTAAAAACAAACAGATACAAACACACTGATTATTGCTGACTTTAGCACATCAGTGTTGCCTCTGGAGAGATCATCCCAGCAAAAAATCAACAGACAAACCTCAGAACACAATATCTGCATTGACTTACAGACATCTACAGAATATTTCATCTGGCAATACCAGAATATACATTCATATCAGAAGCCCATGGAACATTTTCCAAAATAGATAATATTTTAAGTCACAAAGCATACCTGTGCAAATTCAGAAATATTGAACTTATTCCTGCATTTTGTCAGAGCATCACAGAATAAAATAAGAGCTCAACACAAAAAGCTATCACAGAAAATTCTCTAACTCATGGAAACCAAATAACATATTATTGAATACCAGTGGATCATTGAAGAGATCAGAACAGAAATTTAAACATGTATAGAATTTAACAAAAATGAACACACAAATTGCCAGCTCCTCGGGGATACAGCAAAGGCAGTACTAAGGAAAATTTATGATTATGAGTGCCTACATCAACAAATTGGAGAAATCTCAAGTCAACAACTTAATGTTGCACCTTAGGCTTCTTGAGAAAGAGGAGAAAGCCAAACAAATAATCAAATAGTCAAGCCAAATAATCAAAATGAATGCAATAATGAAAGACACTAAAAAGCTATAGAAAAACAACAAAACAAAGAGTTGGTTTTTTGAAAAAAGTTAACAAAGTTGACAGACCCTTAGCAAATCTGACAGAAAAATAACACACCCAAATAAATAAAATTAGAGACAAAACTGGGAACATCACAACACAACAAGCAAGATTCAGAACATTATAAGGTAATACTTTGCAAACCTTTAAGCTAACAATTTGGACAATCTGGAAGAAATGAAGTAATTCATAGCCAAGAAGATTTAAACTAAACAGACCCATAAGAAGTAATGAAATAGAAATGGTAATAAAAGACCTACCACCCAGAAAATCCCAGGACCAAATGGATTCACAGCCAAATTCTATAAGGCCTTCAAGGAGAACTCATTAAAATACTCCTCAAATTCTTCAATGAAATTGAAAGAGAAAGATCCCTACCAAACTCATTCTATGAAGCTAGCATAACCATCATGCCCAAACCAGAGAGGGACCCATCAAAGAAAGAAACTATACACTCATCTATTTGATGAACATCAAAAACTTGTCAATAAAATCCTGGGCAACTGAATTCAACAATTAACCTAAAAGTCACACACTATTACCAATTGGGATTCATTCCAGGGATGCAAAGCTGGTTCAATATGCACAAGTCAATTGACTTGTAATTCAACACATCAACAGGTACAAGCACAAGAACCACATGATCATCTCAATAGATGAATAAAAAGTATTTGACAAGTCCAACACTCTTTTATGATAAAAGCTCTGGAGAAGCTAGGAATCCATGGAACATTCCTCAATATAATAAAGGCTGTATTTGACAAAGCTGCAGTCAGCATTATATTTTATAGTAAAAAGTTAAAATCACTTCCTCTAAAATCAGGAATGAGACAAGTATGTCCACTCTCTCCACTCCTTTTCAATATAGTACTAGGATTCCTACCTAGAGTAATAAGGCCAGAGACAATCATAAAGGGGATCCAAATAGAAAGAAAGAAGCAAAGAAAGATCCAAAGAAAGAAGAAGCAAAACTCTCCCTCTTTGCAGATGCATGATTCTGTATTTAGAGAACACCATAGATTCCTCTCCCAAGTACTTGAGCTGATCTGAAACCTTGCAAAGTAGTGTGGTAGAAAATTAATCCACAAAAATTTGTAGCATTTCTATATGCCAACAATGAGAAGAGCAAGATTGAAGTCAGGAAAGGAACTCCATTTGGAATAGCCTCAAAAACATCATGAAATACCTAGGAATTAACCAAAGATGTGAAGGACCTCTATGGTGTAAAATATATAAACTTGAAAAAGGAAATTAAAGATTTAAGGAAATAGAAAAATGTTCCAGGCTCATGGATTGGAAGGATTAATGTCCTGAACATGACAATACTTCCCAAGCCACCTACAAATTCAATACAATATCCAGCAAAATCCCAACAACATTCTTCAGTGATATAGAGGAAGGAATCCAAAATTTCTTATGGAATAATAGAAGACCCTGAATAGCAAAAACAATCCTTAGGAGGAAATACAGTGCTGGAGGAATAGCAATCCCAAACTTCAAACTCTATTACTACAAAGCCTTAGTAATAAAAACAGCCTGCTACAGGCACAAGAATTGGCTTGAGGACCAATGGAATGGAACAGAAGACCCAGAAATGAACCCATACACCTATAGCCACCTAATATTGATAAGGGAGCAAAAACATATGCTGAAAGTAAGACAGCCTCTTCAACAAATGGTGCTGCCAGAATTGGCTATACATGTACAGAAAACCAAAGATGAATCTTTTTACATATCACCCTGCACCAGAATCAACTACAAATGTATAAAAGACCTCTATGTAAGACCAGATATCCTAATAATATTACATGAAGGGCTAGGGCTCCTAGGCACAGTTAAAAACTTCCTCAGTAAAGATCCAGCATCACAACAAATCAAAGAAAGGCTGGGTAATGGGATTGTATCAAAATGAAGAATTTCTGCATGTCAAAGAACATAGCTAGCAAGATAAATAGAAAGCTCACAAAATGAGAGGATCTTTACTAGCTATCCATCATACAAGGGCCTCATATCTAAATTGCACGTAGAGCTAAAAAAATTAAACCTCCAAGACCAAATCCTCGAAAAAACCCCAACAACCTAATTAATAATAAATGGGCTAAAGACTTAAAGAGAGACTTCTCTGAAGAAAATATAAGAATAGCCAATAGACACATGAGGAGATATTCAATATTTTTGGGCCATAAAAGAAATGCAAATCAAAGCAACATTGAGATTCCACTTCACTCCAGTTAGAATGGCCATTGTCAAGAAAATGACCAATAAAAATGCTGGTGGGCATGAGGCCAAAAGGGAATGCTACTACACTGTTGGTGGGAACGTAAACTTGTTCAGTCACTCTGGAAAGTATGGAAGGTCCCTGAAAGACTAAACATAGAGCTTCTTTATGTCCCAGTAATCCCATTCCTGGGCATTTATTCAATAGAACAGAAACCAGGTCACACTAAAGCTGCCTGCACAACCATGTTCATTGTAGCATTGTTTACCATAGCCAAGATATGGAATCAACCCACATGCTCCTCAGTAGATGAATGGATCAAGAAAATGTGGTGTATACACACAATGGAATTCTTCTATTACATAGAATGATGTTGCACCATTTGCAAGGAAATGAAAAGACTCAGAAACCATAATATTAAGTGAAGTAATCCAGACCTAAAGAAACATAGGTTGCATGGTTTCCTTCATTTTGGGAGTGGGAATGTGCCTATAAACCCACAAGAAAGCCCAATGGATAGTAAAAGACAAAGAAATTACACTTGGGCATGATAAACTGAACCAGGCTGTAAACATTCACATGCTGAGAGCAAAGGAGGATATTCCTAGGACAGGAACACAAGCACTCAATAGCTATGTGCATAGGATCATATAAAATGACGCTTATTGAAATGAGCTCCAAGAAATGGAAACAAGAGTTTTTTTTATTTTAGTCTTTGTGGTTTTTTTCCCAGTTATTAACAAATCCCCAAAATATTTAGGAAAAAATGACATAAAATGTATTACTTTTATCCACATTTCATAAGAACTTATATTAATAAAGCATGATTAAACAATTTTAGATAGCTATTTCCCACCATGAATAAGAACCGATCATGCAAGTATTTATGCTTCTAATTCATGCATGTGCTAACTCTTCTGAAGGATTAATTCATAAATTCAAAATGCTGCCATATAAAATGCAGACTTTTTATTTTAGCATAACCCCAACCAATCCTAGAATTGGAAAGGTTATGTAACAGATATACTCAGCCAAAAATAAAACAAAACCAAACTACAGTCATAGGACAATTTGAAACACTGCATGTGTGGGACCAGAAATCCATGTGCATGAGAAGACACAAAGATATGGGTGGAAGATAGGAGAGATTCACACCAGAAATGAGTGTCCAAGGGGACATATACATTTATCTTAAGAAGCTTTATTTCTCCCAGAGTGGGATCTGTCCCTGAGTCCTTGCAGAGAATTTCTGTGTGGCCTCAACAAGATGATGTAGCACTTAGGGGCAAAGATGCAGCCCAGGAGGCCCGCACTGGAGGCCAGGATGGAGGAGACCTCCAGGGCCACCACGGCCTTCCCCTTGGCACTGTGGTGGACAGGCAGGAAGCTGAGCCACACGCTGCAGAACAGCAGCATGCTGAAGCTGAGGAACTTGGCCTCGTTGAAGGTGTCAGGCAGGTTCCTGGCCAGGAAAGCCACGGTGAAGCTGGCCAGGGCCAGGCCGCCCAGGTATCCCAGCACGCAGTAGAAGGCGGGGAGGGAGCCCTTGTTGCACAGGATGATGACGTGGCCGTGTTCAGAGTGTGCGTCTGTGTCCACGAAGGGAGGAGACGTCCCCAGCCAGAGGCCACACAGGGTCACCTGGAGCAGGGTGCAGATGGGGATGAGGAGGTTGGGAGCCCGGGACACCAGCCACTGCCGGGAGCTTCTGCCTGGAGCCGTGAGCGCGAAGGCCAGAACCACAGTGAGGGTCTTGGCCAGGACCGTGGACACAGCCACGGTGAAGACCACCGCAAATGTGCTGTGCTGCAGGAGGCAGGAGGCTGTGTGGGGACGGCCCAGGAAGAGCAAGGAGCAGAGGAAGCAGCAGGTGAGGGAGACGAGCAGGAGGTAGCTGAGGGCTCAGTTATTGGCCTTGACAATGGGGGTGTCTTGGTGCTTGACAAACACCCCCAGCACAGCAGCTGTGAGTGCAGAGCCGCAGAGAGCGCTGCAGGCCAGAGCCGCGCCCAAGGGCTCTTCATAAGCCAGGAAGCTCTCAGCTTTGAGCAGGCAGAGGATGCTGTCGGGGCTGGCGTACTGATGCTCTGCACACCTCACACACTGCACCAGGTCTGCGAGGAGTGAGAATCACTATTAGTCTCTGCTCAGTATTTGTGTGTGTTACCAGCACTTCCTCCACTAAAGATTACCCAAATTGTATTGTTTACTGGCTTTCCATACCAAATAGAAGAATGCATTTAATCACAATTCTCCACTAATACTGCCCATATGTAAGATGTCAGGTATGTCATGGATCAGGTCATGATAGATTACACCTCTCTATGATCTTGTCTGTGATATTTAGTCAAACCTGTAGCCTTCCTAAGGACCAAAATACTCATGTCTTATGTAGGAGGCAACTAGATCAGTTGTAGGATATGGAGATGATCAATAACCCTCTTATCCCTGTTATCCTGCCAGCCTAAGTCCTAAGTCCTAGGCTGGATCTGTGCTCTTGTACCTTGTCTGTCCTATGCACCTGTCAAATAGCAGAGAACAGACAATGAAGCCACGCACAGAACCTTCAGAGCACTCTGCACAGCACACGCATCCCCAGTTAAACAGCACAACCCTAGGATCAGACACTCTGCTCTGAGAATAATGAGAGACAGTAAGAGAGGGTGACGTTGTGAGGTCTGGCTTCTCAGCATGAGCTAAATGCGGCTGAGCTGGTGAAAGCTTTGCTCATTGATTATAATTTGTGTTTTGTTCCTTGTTAAAATTTAAACATACAATGGAGAGGGGTTTTTATTGTTCAAAGAATAATGCTCCTAATGAACTCGAAGTCTAAATTGCATGTTTAAGGACCATTGCTTCATTTTTTTCTGTATCTCTTTCTTTCTTTGTCTTTTTTCATTCTCCCTCCATCTGTATCTCTCCCTTCCTTGCTTCTGTTCTGTTTTCTTTTTCTTTTTTCACAGTTCTTGAGTTTATACTCAATGCCTTAGTGCTGTCTCTGAGATTTTGTACACAGGGATGATGTTCTACCACTCGAGCCACAGCTGGACTTCTGGTTTTCTTGCTGATCACCTGGAGAGCAAAATCTCAGACTTTCCTTCCCTGGGCTGATAGAATCCTGATCCTCAGCCTCAGCCTTCCTCCTAGTTGGGATGATAGGAGTGGCCACCAGTGCCTGGCTTGGCTGAGCTGTTTCAAGAACCCGGACGATCAATTATAAGAATGACACTCTCAGTTGAGGGGGAGGCTGTGTTTCTGCAGTACTGGATCAGGTTTCTCCATCATCCTGCACTGGCTGGGAAGCAGTGGGTAGAGGTGGACAGTTCTCCCTCAGCCAGAGCCTCACCTGTGCCATTGGAAATCTCGTTCTCTGGGCAAGGAGCACAATCAAAGCAGCAGGACGCCTTTCCCTCCTGAGGGGATTTCCTGAATCCAGGGCCACAGCTCTCAGAGCACACAGACTGAGGGGTCTGGAAAGATCAGAGATGTGCTGTTAATTTGTTAGGTGTTTGGCAACCATCCAAAGTTCCAGCAATATGTGAAGTCATGAAGAATCATGTGTTCTAATTCCAATCAATTTATTGGTTGCTATTAGAGCTTGGTTCTTATTTGACTCTTATTTTTCTTGGTCATGGGCTTGAAATCTGGGCCTCGGCGCTGTCCCTCAGCGAGCACTCTACCACTTGAGCCACAGCACCACTTCCAGCTTTTTTTCCTTTTGCTTATGTGCTGCTGAGGAATCGAATCCAGGGCTTCATACATGAAAGGCAAGCACCTTACCACTGAGCCACCTTCTCATCCCTTTTTTGACTCTTAGACTACAATGGGTTAGTCTTATTCCTAAGGCCCAGGTGCTGCTGGGAATGTAGGGAATCTTTCAGCAGTGAGACTTTTGTTTTGCTTTGATGATAGTCCTCGGGCTTGAACTGAGAACCTCACTGGCGAACCTGAGGTTTTTCTTTTCTCTCAAAACTAGTGCTCTACACCTTTTACCACAATGTCACTTTCAGCCTTGGTGTGTAATTAGAGATGGAAGCTGATGGACTTTTCTGCCCAGGCCGGCTTTGAGCTACAGTCCTCAGATCTCAGCCCCTGGAGTAGCTGGGATTAGAGGCTTGAGCCAGCCGTGCCTGGCAGCAGTGCAGACGCTTAATATGCATCAATAGAAACCACCCCAGACACAAGAGCAGCAGCCAGAGCACCTCACATGGCCCCTCCTAATATGTTCAGCACACCAATATTGATAACTGATACATTGAGCTCCTCAGGTCCTGTGTCATCATGAGCGACAAGCAAGCACCACATCCGTCTCCTGCACTTTTAGACTCATAGTCAAGGACAGTTTAGAAACCTGGTTAAGGAAATGGGCTCAGTGGCAGTCCACCAATTATTTCTCAAGGAAGTATTCTTAAATGAAAAATATGTCACCATGTCTATTGTGGGGCATCAGTGAAGATGAGGGACAGAAATTCCAGGGTGAGAATGTGGCCTATGTCTGTGACTCACCTCTGCCAGGCCTGTGTGCCAGGCCACCATCGCATCGGCTATGGACAGCTGTTGACCACGTGGCTCAGAGGGAGCAAATGTTCCCACTTTCACTTTATTTTCCAAACCGCTGGGGAAATCCTGAATGTTCACAATGTCATACTCAGCCTCCAACCTCCTCTCTTCATCCAAAGTCACTCGATCCCCAGATGGGGTGTCAAAGTGGAGGTGCTTCAGAAAGGGGTGCAGCTAAAAGGAGAGGCAGCATCGCTGGTGACGGTGACCCCGAATGAAGGCAGAAAACCCGAACTGGCAAAGCCGCTCCGCGCTTCCTCCCCCACCACACAACTCAACCCTGCCACTGGTCTCAACTGAAGGTTGCTTGCTGGCATAATGTTTCCAAGTCCCTGTCCCTCACCACAGAATCCAAAGCTTCAACATCAAGAGAAAATACCCAGTGGTAGATATTTGAATACCCAAAGATCAAACAACTACCCAAAACTAGTCAGAGATGATTGTTATATAGATGTATCCAGAGTGACAGTTTACAAAATACGTTAAATCAAAGCACTGACATAACAGTTGTGTACATTTTGAATGATTGTGAGCAACAGCTCTTGGACATATCAGCATGAAGTCATTCTGGGCGTAAGATTTAATGTGTCACGCCGATTGCGACGACCTGTCGAGAGCCGCCGGGGTCCCAGTGGCACAGGGGGCTGCCTGCAGATCACCGGCGCAAAAGCTGCCTGAGCTTGGACACTGTGGACCCGACAGCTTCGACAGAGGCAGAGACAGAAGAGAATCACACAGAGCCACCACCGCCCAGCCCAGCCTGCAACCACCCCAACTGAACTCGTATTGCAACAGCAACTGACGACACCACACAGAAACAACTAGCTCCAGGGTGAGTACCCCGCGGGGAACAGTGTATCCCTCAAGGGAGACCAGAGCTGGTGGGAATCCGCAGACCCTGACCCAGACTCCCTACCCCAACACCCGGACTACAGGACCCACTAAAACTGGGAACTGTTTGAGAGCTCCACCAGCCCGTGGAGCACACTCCACTGGCCAGGGCAGAGCAAGAGCACCCCTGGAAGGGAGCTTAAATGCCCAAGCCAGGAACAGTGCCCCTGGGTCAAGACAACCAACAGTAGAAGAAATTTGAACTGTGTACCCCAGGCTGCATAACCTAGGTGGTATACACAGCAGCACAGGTCCAACGAGCACGCTCCAGGCGGGGGCCGGAACCAGGCCTGGGGATTCGGCGCCTGAACAACACAACTAACTCCTCCCAACTGAAGTCAAAAGCTGAGCATATGCCTCAGCAGAGGGGAGAAAAACAGGGAACTGCACCCCCTGGGAAGCATGCCTGTGACAACAAAAGACCTGGAGGCTCAGGACAAGAGAAGCCCAAACCCCAACAAAACCCCACCCATATACTCTAGGCTGGGAATTGGACAACACAGGCCACCAGCACCTGATAGTAAGCAGGAGCTCAGGCTGATAAGGTGGCTCAGCAGTATAGTGATAGTCTTGGATGCATGAGGCCATGGATCTGATACCTCAGCATCACAAAAGCAAAAAGGGTCAGAAGTGGTGCTGTGGCTCAAATGGTAGGGTGCCAGCCTTGAGCTGAAGAGCACACAAACCTAGAGTTCAAGCCCACAACCAGCCCAAAACAAACAAACAAAAACACATCAGGAGCCCATAGCAGACTCCAGCATCTGGGAGAGTGCATCCAGAGCATCTTGCCAAGAGAACCCGTAGGAGCAAACACAAGCAGTCTAGGCTGCTCAACCCTTCCAAAGGCGGGAATTGCCAGCAATCTACAGCAGAGAGCTGAGAATCCTAAGTAGGTCAGACTAGCAGCTGGTAGTAGGCTCCCAACAGAACCCAGATCAGGCACAGACTCTCTCTACCAATACAGAATCAGCAACCAGGCAAAGACAGACACACCAAAACAAAATTGCAGTTTAGTCTCCTGAACCCCCATGCGAAAATCACAGAGAAAAATTACAAGGTTTATCAACACCCAGGATAGCAAGCTATCCTCAATAGCCAGCAGCTACGCAGGGGAGAACCCCAGTGGGAGCAAAGCAGGAATGGAAGACAAAAGCTACATCCAAGGGTTGCTGGAGGCAATGACTCAAGAAATAAAGCGAGAAATAGATCAGAAATTGAAAGAGCACAAGGATGGACTATCAAAAGAGATACAGGATATCAAACAAGAGATGCATGCAAAAATAGAAGCTGCACAAACTTCAGTAAGAAGTGAGATAAATGCCAAATTAGAGGTAATGCATACTGACCTCACCTCATTAAGAGGTGAGATCAGTACTTTGAGAATCAACATCTAATCCATAAAGGAATCCATTTCCTCCATGCAAACCACAATAGAAGCCACAGTCAACAGAGTGAATGAAATGGAAGGTAGAGTGTCAGATACAGAAGACAGAATACACCAACTGGACCAAAAAGTGACAGATATGGAAAAAACACTCAAATTCAACCAAAGGGAAATTCAAGAGCAAGCAGATAATGCCAAGAAATTTAATCTTCGTATAATTGGAGTGGACGAAGGTGAGGAATTTCAGAGCAAGGGAATGCAACACCTATTCAACAAGATAATCGGTGAAAAATTTCCCCACCTCAAAAAAGAACATCTTACCTACATAACAGAAGCATATAGAACACCCAACAAGCAAGATCCCAGGAGAAACACTTCTAGACACATTATAGTAATGCATGCAGCAAAAATGAAGAAGGAGCTATACTACAATGGGAAAAAATTAGAATCACTGCAGATCTCTCCACACAAACAATGAACACAAGAAAGGCCTGGGAAAGCACCATACGAGCCCTGAGAGCCAATAACTGCCAACCCAGACTGATATACCTGGCAAAGCTAGCATTCACATTCAATGGAGAACTGAAAATTTTTAATAGCAAAAAAAAAAAA
>NW_012267400.1:22664-29284 GCF_000151885.1 Dipodomys ordii | reverse complement strand
GAGACCATGCCCAGGGCCAGGGATGTGTCCTTGGGGGCCATCTGATAGACCGAAGGAAACCGGCCATGGTCACTGAGGAGCAGATCAAAAGATCCAAAGGTAAGCTGAAGGGAAAGAAAAGCAGGAGCATCGTGAGGAAGGGGGCGTCATTAACTACAGCTCAGCCTGACTTATGTTAGGTAAGACCTGGACGTGGTTACAATGAAGGGTTGTTTTTGCTCTCATCATAGAAGCTACATGTAAAACCCAAGTGCAGAAATTGGATACAGGTCACTCATGCCTGTCATCATGCTTTATAGCCAGCCTGGGTAGGAAACACCATGAGTCTCTTGTCTCCAAATAACTAGTAGTTAACTATTAGCTAGAAATCGTACTGTGGCTGAAAGTGTTAGAGGTCCAGCCCTGAGCACCAAAGCTCAGGGACAGTCTCCTGGCTCTGAATGAAAGTCTCTAGAATGGCACTCCTCCTCTCCCCCAATACCTCCACGCTCAAACACGATTTTCATGCAAAAAACACACAGATATATAGACCAAAGTTTAGCTGTGGCTCAAGGGGGTAGAGCGCTAGCTTTTAGCAGAACTGCCGAAGGACAGCGCCATGGCCCAGAGTTGAAGCTCCATGCCCTAAAAAAAAGTTGGCATGTTTAAGGGGTAATCCACAGGCCTAACTCCTCTGAGCATCTAACAGTCTGCTGACACAGTCGAATGCAGGCAATCACAACCTGCTTGTGGAGAAGGGCAATCAGCCGAAGTGTGACCAGATGCAGATGTTATATTGATTGTCCGTTAGGTAAAAATGAATCCTATAACTGGAGCGATGGGATGGGAGAGAAAAGATCAGGCAGAAGCATAGAAGAGATGGCATTGTTCCAGATGTCTTGTGGACATAATCTGACCTATAGAATTGTACCCTCTGTACAACCCTGACATGATCACCATCTTCATCATCATCACTATCATTATCATCATAATGTATTTCTCATTTTTTAATTATGACTTTTATTATTTACTTATGTATTTATTTTTTGGGTTTTCAGTATCCTTACAAACTTGTAGAAATGGTCGTTACTAACCTGCGAGTTTGTGAGAACAATACATCCTGACACCTGTCATCCATTCCATTCTTCTTCCCCCTCTCAACCCACTCAGTCCCCTCAGAATGCCTCATGTCCTCATCAAACAGGAGTGTGGAATATCCTGACTGACCATGTCCACCCAGGGTCTCTGGTTCTGCTACCCACCATCCTTCACCTCATCCCCCCCCCCACCAGCACACATACTCCACCTTCCTTGTGCTCATTTTGTTAAACTGTTACTTGTTCAAAGGAGTTCTGTCACTGGACCCTCTCCTCACTTAATCTTACTTTGCTTAACCTGTTTGTGTATCTATCCTTATGATAATATATATATATATATATATATGTACATATATGCTTCACCTCCTATGTCTGCCTATGAGTGAAAACAAGTACTCTTTCTCTCTCTTAACCTGACTTACTTCACTTGACATAATTTCTTTCTGTGCTGGTCTGGGGAATGAACTTGGGCTCTAGGTTCTGTCTATGAGGGCCCTTCCTTTCACACTGGTATTCTACAAGTAGGCCTTATCTCCATTTCTGGCTTGTAGTGGTTCATCAGCGCGGACATCAGTTCCCGGCCTTCCACCCACCCTTCCCTCACCTGAGGAAGGCTGTAGAGTTGCAGCAGTGTCCCCACGGTGGCAGACGTTGCGCCCGTGTCTCCTGTCAGGGCTACTTCCAACTTGCTCTCTCTAACACAGTTGTAGTTGGGTGTGGCCAGCCTCCCATAGAGCCAGGCACATGCAGAGGACAGTATCCGCTGGTCTCTGGTGTCAATAGAATAGACACTAAATCCCAGAGTCACATTAGACAAAAGATGGGGGTTCTTGTTGATCTGCTCAACAGCAAAAGCCAAGGCCAGAATCACCTGGTAGTTCTTGTAGTTAGAGCTGCACATAAGACACGGGAATTTTGAGGAGGGAAAAAAGAAAACTACCCCACACATACATGCAAAAAGCCAAACCACAGATGCTCTTCAAATCCCAAACTATAACCAGATGAATGGAAGGCTAGTTTAGATACAGTATTAACATGTTCACCTGCTAACTCTTGGTTATCCCAAAGAACCTTGCCTTTCCTCTCTACTGACTATGGACACACCATAAAGCTGGATGTCCATGGAAAATTAGAAATATTCTCAAAATCAACAAGGTATTTGGCACTTCCAAGATGTTCTACTCAATTATCTCAGTTGGTGATTGAGGGTGACAGAGGTAAAAAATATTCAGTTCACCTTATCTTCCTTTTATAAAGAGGAATTCAATCCAGAACTAAGCTTTCGGTGACATCGGAGGCAAATCTATCCTTTTACCTGACATCACCGGCTGCCTGACCTGAGCTGACCTGACTGCCATGAGTTAATTTCTAGTTCTGTGTCTCTCAGGTTGTCTATTCCATGTCCGTTGTAACCAAACCTGAGTTGGAATTTGTCATAGCTGATGACATCTGATATTAGAGCAGCCCCATCTTATAGTTACCTGAGAGGAGGTGTGATCACACTGAGTGACTTGGACAACAACACTGTGAAATCAATTTAGAGCAAATATTCTAGGAGTTTCTGCACAGTAATTTTGCCTCCACTGCATCCTATGCTGATCCTTGAACTGGAAGTAGTTCATTTAGGCCGTGCTTTCCTGAGGGTGACCCCAGTCTTGCTTTGAACCCATAGTCAAACCTCACCCCATGGGTCCAAAGGTCAACAGGTACTTGCTTACCAGAAGAATATAACTGACCATCTGCTACACGTGGCAGAGAGAACTTATCATCTAGGAGGAGACCAAGACCAGGCCTGACACCATCCCCCAAATGGGGAGTCTGGATGTCTGATGGTAGTTAGGAAGCCAGCCTCTGAAGAGCCCACAGCAATGAAGGTATTTGCAGGATCTTATTGGGGAAATGATAAGTGCAGAGGGAAAATTTAGGAGAAGCATCAAGCAGGGAGACATGGACATGGTTGGTCCACATGGAAGATAGGTAGATGAGCATCCATGAATAAGTCACAGAAAGGGACAGACGTCTCCTCCCGCAGGAAGAGTGTGCAGTTGCTAATGATTCATACAGGTGACAAAGCAGCTCTTCCTGATAATGGGAGAGGAATGGCAGCCACGGATGCTTGCAAAGGCATAACATTCTAATAGAAGTAATATTGCATTTCCAGAGTTTTGTCTAAGCTTAATTAATTCCACCCTCTGTTGCAGACAGCCCAGGAAAATGTAGAAATCCCAAGGATGTGAGCGTCCCAATGGCCCAGAATTGAATAGAGGCGTTACATTCTTACACAGGACACCCGTTGTTCTGGCCCGCTGTGTAGCTCCCTAATTCATGGAGCTCCAGTAATATAAAATCACAACCTGAGTATCCGCATCACTAAAATAAGGTAATTTCCCTGACAGGTGAGCGTAAGTATAGCCCTTCTCTCAAGGGCTGTTACCAGTCCTCATTACTAAAATAAATGCCATCAACCTGTTGACCTATGGAAAAGACAATTTTGCATGGCCTCTTAGGTTGGAATGCATGTCAGGGCTCTTGGCTGAGTTTGAAGTCACGATGTGTGACTTGGGGACAGTGACAGCCATGCAGAAGCCCTGGGAAAGAAGCTACAGGGAAGCCAAACCCGGAAGCTCTCTTCTCCTTTGATGGAGGAGAATAGCTCCAGGGTAGGAGAGGAACCAATGGAGAGCTATGGCTAGCAGAACAGGCATGGAGGGAAGAGGAGAGGAGGGAGGGAAGAGCCCCACCCTGACAGGCAAAATGAAGGTGTAAACAACATAGAGAGGCCACTTACTAGAAGTCTTCAGAAGAATGACTGCTCTCATGACTGCTGTCCACCTGCAAATGATAAAGGGGTAGCAACATCGCAATCATCACGTCGCCATCCACGTGTGCACTTTTGTCTTTTGCTGCAAAGCAGGATAGATTCTGTTCCTCACCAGACCTGGGAGAAAAGAGAACGTGGAGAAGAAGGCCAGAAAACATGAAAGAGAACATGACAGAATTATTTGTAAAGCATGAAATCTGCATGGAGAAGGCATGGGAAGGGACAGGAGGTAAGGAATATATGATGGTCACATGTTTGCCTCTCCCTGCCTTTCATGTACATTCCCAGCCCCCTTGTGGGTTCGTCCAGCTTGCTCTGGGTCCTTAGAGGAACGAGGACCCGCTGGGCCCTGGAGCTCTCACCTGAGCTCCTCCATCCAGGTGCAAAACACCAGATGGACAAACATGTTTGTCAGTCCTCCTCTCCACTCCCAAGTGCTGTGATTTCATCCCAGGCCCCAGAGTCTGAGGCCATAGGGATGAACTTCTGCTGGGTTGATGAGGCCCTGAACTTTTGTCCAGGAACTTTTTGCACAGAAACCCCTTGGGATGAGGCAAAAGATTTCATGAAAGGATGCCAAATAAAACTTCAGGACTCAGTTCAGAGAGTGACCTTGTGACAGATAGTTATTATGGAAAGAGAGGAACAGAAAAGTGAGGAGTTAGGAAAGATATTTCATCAAATTTAGGCAGAGGTCTTCCCAAATATCCTAACATAAAGGCCGATTCTGATACAAGTACCCTTTATCAAACTCAGCAGATCAGAACAGA
The DNA here is from genome assembly GCF_000151885.1 of Dipodomys ordii. Classification (NCBI taxonomy): domain Eukaryota; kingdom Metazoa; phylum Chordata; class Mammalia; order Rodentia; family Heteromyidae; genus Dipodomys; species Dipodomys ordii. The sequence continues at coordinate 24,617 of NW_012267400.1, read as the reverse complement.
AAAGTACATCCCATGTCACATTATAATCAGCATAGGATCAATAGAGAACAGGGAAAGGATTTTTAAGCTGTTACAGTAAAACAACTGAGTGTATATATGAAGGAAAACGAACCAGACTAATTACAGGTTTCTCAGCTGAGTTCATGAAAGCAAGAACAGCCTGTCCTGATGTATTCCAAACCATAAAATCAAAGAATTATCAACCCAGAATACTGCACACAGCAAAGTTCTCCTACAGAACTGAAGGACAAATTAACATATTTCTTAACAGAAAAATTGAAACAATATATCTCCAGCAAACCAGCACTCCAGAAGATACTTCAACAGGTCCTTCATAGGAACACTGGAGGAGCCACAGCCTGCAGGAATGTAGACAGCTCTCCCTCTTTGCAGATGACATGGTCTTGTATTTAAAGAATCCCATAGACTCCACTCCCAAATTACTCAAGCTGATTCAAAACTTTGGCAAAGTAGCAGGTATAAAATTAACCTTCAAAAATCAATGGCTTTTCTGTATGCCAACAATGAGAAAAGTGTGGCTGAAAGTAGGAAAGCAACTCCATTTGTAATAGCCCCACAAAAAATAAAATACCTAGGAATTAACGTAACCAAAGAAGTGAAGGACCTCTATGATGAAAACTTTAAAAACTTGAAAAAGGAAATCAAACAGAAAGTGGCAAAAACTCCCATGCTCCTGGATTGGAAATATCAACATCATGAAAATGGCAATACTTCCCAAGGCTATCTACAAATTCAATGCGATATCTATCAAAATTCCAACCTCATTCTTCAAGGAAATAGAAGAGGCAATCCAAAAATTCATATGGAACAATAAAAGACCCCGAATAGCAGAAACGATCCTCAACTAAAGAACAATGCTGGAGGAATATCAATACCAAATTTCAAACTCTACTATAACGCCATAGTAATCAAAACAGCTTGGAACTGGCACAAGAACAGACCTCAGGACCAATGGAATAGAATTGAAAACCCAGAAATGAACCTACAGACCTATAGCCATCTAATTCGATAAGGGAGCTAAAAAATAGAATGGAAGAAAGACAGCCTCTTCAGTAAATGGTGCTGGCAAAATTGGTTAACTACTTGTAGAAAACTAAAGCTAGATTCTTATATATCGCCCTGCACCAGAATCAAATCCAAATGGATCAAAGACCTCAGAGTCAAAGCAGACACTGAAAACATTACAGGATGGAATAGGAGAAATCCTAGGTCTCCTTTGCTCAGGCCGAAATTTTCTTAATAGAGACCCAGAAACACAACAAATCAAAGAAAGGTTGGAGAAATGGGATTGCATGAAATTGCAGAGCTTCTGCATGGCAAAGGACATAGCTAGCACGATCAATAGAAAGCCCAGAGACTGGGATAAGTTCTTCACTAGTCATACAATGGACAAGGGTCTCATATCTAAAATATACTTGGAACTCAAAAAATTAAATCCCCCAACAACAAATCCTCAAAGAAACAACTGCCCAATAAATAAGTGGGCTAAAGACTTAAAGAGAAACTTCTCTGAAGAGGAAAGAAGGATGGCCAATAGACACATGAAGAAATGTTCGACCTCCCTAGCCATAAAAGAAATGCAAATCAAAACAACATTGAGATACCCCCTCACTCCTGTTAGAATGGCTAAAATCAAGAACTCTAATAATAACAGATGCTGGAGGGGATGTGGACAGAAGGGAACCTTAAGGCATTGTTGGTGGGAGTGTAAACTCGTTCAACCACTTCGGAAAGTAGTATGGAGATTCCTCAAAAGACTCCACATAGAGCTCCCCTATGACCCAGTAATCCCACTTTTGGGCATTTTCCCAAATGTTTACAAAGAAGACCACACTAAAGCTACCAGCATGACTATGTTTATTGCAGCATTATTTACTATAGGTAAGATATGGAACCAACCCAGATGCCCCTCAGTAGATGAATGGATCAAGA
>NW_012267400.1:20849-21907 GCF_000151885.1 Dipodomys ordii | reverse complement strand
AAGTGGATGCTAAATCCAAAATGTTAGGTGATACGACAAAACTAACAGGACTTAAGAAACAAAGAACTCCCACTCATCTGGTCAAACCACTACTACATATCCCCATGCTGTATGGTCTATATGTGTACACCGTTATATGTTATAGACTGTGATAGACAATTTGCTCCAGGAAAGCTAGAATGAACTTGTGACTTTAAATGAGCATGATTATTCCATAATACTGTGAAATTCAGGAAATTATGTAATCACTTAATCACAATTAAAAAAAAAGAACCTCGGGGAACGTAGGGAGGGAAAGGATGGTAGGGGGAAAACAATGGAGGAGGTAACAATGCTCAATAGGAAGTGTACTCATTACCTTGCTCATGTAACTGTAACCCTCTGTATAGTATCTTTACAATAAAAAAAAAGAAAAAAAGATTTAATGGGTCAAACTCAACACCTGCATACATAATATCAAGTGATGATCTGTGAGGATAGTGGTTTGTTTTTAAAAATCAAAGCACCAAATGAAGCAGAAAGCAAAAGTCCTGTTGCCAATGGAGTTTTCTTTTTAAAAATATCTACCTAGGTGTAGATCTGTCTCCTCATCAGTCATAAAAGAAGAGCTTTCTCTTTTACCTTTAGAAAACTATGCTAAGCACACACCCTTATTCTGAGTGCCTGTGCTGAAGTTCAACTAGTGGCCTGGGCGCTGTCCCTGAGCTTTTCTCTCTGAAATCTAGCACACTAATACTTGACCATGGCTCCACTGCCTGTTTGTGTGGTCATTTGGAGATCAGAGAATTACTGCTGTTCTTCTGCTCAGGCTGATTTGGAAACTGAATCCTCTAAAATCAGCCCCTGAGTAGCTCAGATACAGGTATGAACCAGGAGTGTTTGGCTAAACAGTTCAGCTTTAGGATTTCTCAGTTGATGGTGTGTGCTCGCCAATGGAATCTTTATTACCTGTGAAGGGGAAATTATCAATTTTTCCTCCCGTCCCTTGGGCTGACCTTCTGTGTGATGAAGGAACAGCTCTTGGAGAGCCTGGGCCACAGCATGCACGGCGTTGTAGA
>NW_012267400.1:0-8269 GCF_000151885.1 Dipodomys ordii | reverse complement strand
AACCCAGATGCCCCTCAGTAGATGAATGGATCAAGAAAATGTGGTATATATACACAATGGAATTCTATGCCTCCATCAGAAAGAATGACATTGCTCCATTTGTTAGGAAATGGAAAGGCTTGGAAAAAATTATATTAAGTGAAGTAAGCCAGGCCCAAAGAAACATAAGGTCCCTTATTTGCAATATCTAGTATATGTCTGAGTCAAGCAGAAAAGGTCAGATAAGGTGATGTTAGGGAAATGAACCCTAAGATATGTATTCACATGTTTTCTTCTTTCATGCGATTGTTTCTAACACATTTATAAGATTATTTCTTTGTTGCTTTGTATGTCCCTCCCCACAGTATAACCTGTGCTTTCACTGTATTTGATGTCGGTATAATTTGTGCAGGGGAAGGGGAAAAACCAATCGTTTAAATAGGGATACAGGTGGACCCATTGCAACAATGAGATATACAAGTCGTTACGTTGAAAACGAACTTTACATCTTTCATGCTGTGGGTGGGGGGGCAGGGAGGATTGTGTGCAGGGGTGGGGGAAGGATGGGAAGGGATGGGAAGAGGAAACAAATGAGGAGGCTACAATGCTTCATAAGAAATGTACTCATTATCTTGCCCATGTAATTGTAACTCTTCTGTACAGTGTTTTCACAATAAAAAATAAAATAAATAAAAATAAAAAGAATGTAGACAGCATGGCAGGTGTTACCAGACACTTGTCAGTGGTCACTCTCAATATCAATGGACTTAACTCTCCAATTAAAAGACATATAGTAAGTTGATGGATCAAAAAACAAAATTCTCCATGAGTTGTTTACAAGAGACACATTTTGCTGAGAAAAGCAGGCACCTTCTCAATGTAAAAGGTTGGGATAAAATCTTTCAAGCAAATGGCCCCAATAAACAGGCCAGGGTAGCAATCTTAATATCAGGTCATATAGACTTCAAGTTAAAATTAATATAGAGACAAAGAAATCATTACATACCAATAAAGGGTGTTCTCTGGCAGGATATGCCAGTTCTAAATATCTATGCAATAAATGCTGGATCACCCAACTTTTTCAATCACATTCTACTTGACATAAAAGCACATAGCTCAAACCTACTTATTGCTTCCAACTTCAACACATCATTGACCCCTCTGGATAGGTCATCCAGGGAAACACTTAACAAAGAAACCTCAATCCTCAATCATTACATTGACCAACAGGACTTAACAGACAATGCCACAAAATATCACCCAATACCAAAAATGTATACATTCTCTCAACACTCAGGGCACATCCACCAAATTAGACTATGTTGTAGGCTATATCTCAAAGAAAATCTGTGCAAATTAAAAACCATTGAAATTATTCTTTGCATTCTGTCAGAGCACAATGGAATAAAAATTAGAGCTCAGCAAAAACCCATCTCAGCAAACTCTCTAACTCATGGAGGCTGAACAATACATTGCTGATTGATCAGTTTGTTCATTGAGGAAATTAAAAGAGAAATTCAAACACGATGGCATTTAATAAAAATGAACACAGAAAATTCTAGCTTCTCTGGAAACAAGCAAGGTCAATACTCAGAATAAAATATGTAGCTCTGAATACCTACATCAATAATTGGAAGAACTCTCAAATCAGGTTCCTTGAAAAAGAAGAACAACCCAAACCCATACCAGTTGACAGAAACAAATAATAGAAATTAAAGCAAAAATAAATGAAATAGGGACATAAAAAGCCCTAAAAGACCTAACAAAACCAAGTGATGGTGCTTTGAAAAAATTAACAGAATTGGCAGAGCCTTATCAAATTTGACTAAAAAGAACACACAAATTAACAAAATTAGAGACAAATATGTGAACATCACAATAGAAATATGCAAGATTCACACTATTATTAGGGAATACTGTAGGAACCTTGATGGTGACAAATTTAGAGACTCTGGGAGAGATGGAAGCACTCCTAGAGAATATTGACATACCCCCAAAGTGAACTGAGAAGAATTATCCCAACTAAGTAGATCCATAACAAATAATGAACTTCAAATGGCAATAAAGGAATTCTTTTCCAAACAAAGCTCAGGACTAGATGAATTCACAGCCAAATTCTATAAGGCCTTCCAAGGAAAACTCACTCCCATACTACTCAAACTGTTCAATGAGACAGAAGGGGAAAGATCACTACCAAACTCATTCTATGACATCAGCATAACCCTCATCCCCAAACCAGAGAGGGCCCAAAGAACTATAGACCCCTTTCTTTGATGAACACTGATGGAAAACTTGTCAATAAAATTCAGGTCATCAAGAAACCAAAAAAACCCCATACATTATGATCAAACAGGATTCATTCCAGGGGCACAAAGCTGGTCCAGTATACACAAGTCAATTCATGTAATTCAGCACATCAATAGAAGCAAGAACAGGAACTGCATGATCATCTCTGAGATGCAGAAAAAGCATTTGACAAAATTCAATACACATTTGTTATAAAAGCTCTGGAGAAGCTAAGACTCCAAGGACCATTCCCCAAAATAATAAAGCCTATCTATACAAACTACAGCCAGCATTATACTTTATGGTGAAAAGTCAAACCCATTCCTTCTAAATCAGGAATCATACTGAAATGTACACTCTCTCTAATAATCTTCATCATGATAGTGGAATTCCTAGCAAGAGCAATAAGGCAAGAGAAAAACAGAAAAGGCATCCAAATAGGGAAAGAAGAAATACAATTATCTCTCTTTGTAGACAACATGATCGTGTAGTTAAACAATACTATAAATTGCTCACCTAAGCTTCTTGAGTTGATCTGAAATTTGGCAAAACAGAAGGGTATAAAATCAACACAGAAAAATCAGCAGCTTTTCTGATTGCCAACAATGAATAGAGCAAGGCTGAAATCAGGAAGGTAACTCTCTTTGTAATACCTTCAAAAACACTAAAAACCTAGGAAGTAATTTACCCAAAGATGTGAAGGACTTCTCTGAGGAAAACTAGAAATACCTTAAAGAGGAAATTAAAGCCACCAGCACAACCATGTTAATTATACCATTATTTCCCATAGCCAAATATGGAATCAACCCAGATGTTCGTTGGTGGACAAATGACTCAAGATAATATAGTGTGTTTGTGTGTGTATACATACTTATATACAATGGAATTTTACACATCCATTAGAAATAATATTATATCATTCATAAGGAAATGAAATAACCGGGAAAAATTGTATTTAGTGAGGTAAGCCAGACCAAAAGAAAACAAGTGTCCATGGTTTTCCTCATTTGTAATAACTGGAATGTACCTATAGATGTGTAAGTGAACAGAATGAGGTGGTATGCAAGCCATTACAACTGAATTACCTGAAGTATAACAGAATCCACGGAGAATTCAAATAGTATAATTCTTTACAAAGATGAGAACAAAACCCAACAAATAAACTCTAGAAAATGGATTGTTGCTAGAAGGGGCCTCAAGGGGAGAGTGGTAGTAGCATGGAATGGGAAATGGAATCATGCAGTCAAGAATTCATTCTATATATGAAAATAAAGAAGAGTATTGAAAGGGACGGGCCAAGGAGAAAAAGTATTGAGGCAGGTGATAGAGAGAAAAATGTATTGTATTCATTAACTGCTTTGTTAAATGTAAAAAATTCATCAAATATCCTGCAAAATTAAGAGAATAAAGGAAGGGGTAGATTGGGAGGGGTGTGTGACAATTGACTCAGGTCACTGTATTTATAAGTTACTTTGTGAAGGGGCAGCTCCTTTGTACAAGTACTTAATAGAATGATTATGAAAACATGGTGGAGACAGAACACATGTGAAGGCCTGATCCTGGAGAATGGAGATGTTTCAAACATACACAGATGGATAGATGATAGATAGATAGAAGACAGACAGACAGACAGACAGACTGGTAGATAGATAAATAGATAGATAGATAGATAGATAGATAGATAGATAGATAGATAGATAGATAGATAGATAGATAGATAGGAATGTGCTCTAAGTTTGCTCATCACAGTACAATTGTACTGGAAAATAAAGTCATCTGTAATTCAGAGACTTTCCTAGCTAGTCCTGTCTTGGGCCATGTGGCTCACAATGCAAAACATTCCTAAGAGGGGAACCAGACCAGGTGTGTGTGGCCTTGACTTCAAGAGTCACTTTCTGTCGTTTTCACTCAGCTGTCTGCAAGCCTTGAGAGCAGAATGTGCTTATTTGAAGAAAACCTGACTTGGTACTCAGGAAGCCTCTGCCTTCAAGCACTGGTGAGCATCTCAAACATCGTTAGAGAGGAAGGGTGCAGAGCAACACGTGGACGTTAGACCTCAAGGTGGGCATATATGCAAATGCATACAGAGTCATGGGATAGAGTAAACCATCAGACCGACGCAAGCATGGCATGCACACCAGTGAGTTCCCATGGTGTAAACCCTTCGCACACTCAACAGACAGCAAATAAATACTGCAAGTCTCAACCAGGATTAGTCTGAAGAGAGTGGGTGTTCAGGTACGTGGGTAGATGAATGGAGAGAAAAATGGTGAGCAAATACAGCTCAAACACTCGAGCTACCTGCAGGAAAATGGAACCCAGAGGCTGAAGTACTGGAGTGGGGTTGGTTTAGATGACAGGGACCTGGAGCCACGGGAGAGGTGACGCTGATCAACACAAACTGCGCTCAGGGTAAATTGAAATCTCTTTGTAAAACTTTATCACTAGAGTACAATGACTATTATACTTATAAATTTGTATTACGACAAAGGCATAAATTGTATAGGGTATTTTACCAGCTGAATCCATATCAAAAGCAATCACCAGGAAATGGGTACTTTCAAGAGGGTTGGTCAAAGGCAGAGGGGAGACAAGGTAATTTGGGAATCGGGGAGAATGTGGTCAAGAATTCATCATGTGTACTACACAATTAAGGCAAGGAAGGGAAACTGGTGGAGGGAAAGGGGGTGGGAATGTGGAAGGGGCTGACACAATCAACATGCATTTTATTCTTACATTTCTTTGATAGATGGCAAAACCAATTCAATACATATCCCATGAATTTATAAGAAAAGTGAAGGAAGGGGAAGATGGTTCACAATCTTAGGGCTCTTAGGCACTACTGCCCATGAAAGAGGTGACATTCTCAGATTTCTGTCCTTGTGTCCACGAGGTATAAATTCTTTCTGGGTTTTGCAATTGTGTGCCTGCCTGTGGTTTCTTTTTGTCATTCTCCTGAGGTAAAAATGTGTGCTAGGACCTAAACCTCCCTTTGATCTGATGATTGGGGGGTTCCCTGTTGTGACTCAGCCATCTTCCTCTCCTCACTCTAACTCTTTTCCTAAACCTGTTTTGTAGACTGTCACTCTGGGTGCATCTACAAAATAAGAGTCTCTGGTTATGTCTGGCTTCACAGTGGAGATTTATTTGACCCACGCTTGTTCCCGTGGTTTTCATGGGGTACTGTCTTTGCAAGTTGAAACTTTGAATTCTGTGTTGAGAGGCAGAGGTGAATGGACAGAAATAAGGCAAGTTCTCATTCTGAAATGTATCCTCATGGGTGCGCCACAAACGTGCGGTTTTAGAAATCTTCCCATTGGAGGACATTTGCCTGGGAAAGGAGCCTGCTCACTTCACAGGGTGTCTAAATCCTGTGGGGTATGTCACAAAATGCACAGGACATGTGAGGTGGTTCTATGATGGTTACAGAATAGTGTAGAGAGTTCCTATGTGAAGTCAACGTATTTATAAGCTCAAGCTGTGGGAAGCTTTAGTCTAGAGCCATTGGCCTGTTGTCTCTGTGTCTCTGGTGCTACCTAAAATCCTATGTGAAGAGTAGCAGTGCTAGCGGAAGATCGTGTGGCAGGCTAGAGACAGGGCAATCCTACTGCTCAGTCAGAGATATCAAGCTGTCACGTGGAAATTCAGCTCCAGATTGGATGCTAAACATGTAGACAGTGCCCAGGATACCACAATCCCTGGGTATTGCATATAGGATTATGGAAATTAGGGAAGGGGCACCAAAAAAATGGTGAGACAAAGCACAAAGTGGAGAACCAATGCCATGGGCAGTCACAAGACCTTATGTTGGAAAGGATCTGTACCACGTGGGGAGGGCTCAGGGAAAGGGAAGTGGGAGAAAAGGAGGGAAGGGGCAGCAAGTTAGATAAGAAATGCACTTGTTACCTCACTTACATAGCACTGTATATATGGTCTTCACAATAAAAGTGAAATTTAAATGTTAAAAAATGGTTGGGTGCTCAGGAAGAGCAAGCAGTCAGAGCCTGGCACAAATCAAGAAACGTCAAAACTTATACCTCAGAAAGAGGAGAAAAATCCATCAAAATACCAACAAGTCTGTGTGCACAGGCCCAATCACAGCTAGCCGGGGCTAAACTCGCCACACCGCAGCCCGGAAGTGATCCACCCTGGGCTCTCGGCATTCAGCAGGCTGAGGATTCCGTCCAGGTTGGAGGGAGGATGATCTGCACACCTCACACCCTGCGCCATGTCTGGGAGGGGTCAAAATCACTGTGAGTCTCTGTCCTTTATTTCCTTTGTCACTAGCTTGTTCCCCTAAAGCAGTTAATATTGCTAGATTAGCACAATTGTTTTCCTGGTGCTTATATTTGGAGGCTTTGACTCAGTCTTTCTGGAAACTAATACCCAATTGGAACTTTCAGTAGACTCTGTTTAACATCAGTTAATTCATTTGTCACTGCTTGCATACCACCCAGTATGTTTAATTCTAGATTCATAGGCACGTTGTTGCCACCACAAATGAGGGAATCCATGTTTCCCTAGCTCTGGCTGACTTCATTTAATATATTTTTTCCAAGTTTCTCCATTTCTTTATGAGGGAAACAGTATCATGCTGTCGAATGAATGACTCAAATTCCAATGTACCTATATCCCAGACTCTCTTGGTCCATTTACCCGTTGAAAGGGATCTGGGCTGATTCCATATCTGAGCTTTGGTGAAGAGTGTGGCAGTGAACTTGGCGTCCAACATATTTTAGTGACAGGAAACACAGGGTTTCTTAGGTTTCAGGGGGAAAGGGATGTCTCCCAGGGCCTCGTGTTCTTAGAGCAGATTAGGCACGAACATTCACATGAGTCACACCACCATTGATTTATGGCCACACTTGATCATCAATGCCCAGTGAGTTTGGTTGAACCCATGCTGCCATCAGCCTCTCTGCTCAGTTTTCCTTGGCATCCTCTCATGCAATCCTTTGCCTCATCCCAAGGGCTTTCTGTGCAAAAAGTTCCTGGACAAAAGTCCAGGGCCTCATTGACAGAGCAGCAGTTCATCCCTACGGCCTCAGACTCTGGGGCCTGGGATGAAATCACAGCACTTGGGAGTGGAGAGGAGGACTGACAAACATGTTTGTCCATCTGGTGTTTTGCACCTGGATGGAGGAGCTCAGGTGAGAGCTCCAGGGCCCAGCGTGTCCTCGTTCCTCTAGGGACCCAGAGCAAGCTGGACGAACCCACAGGGGGCTGGGAATGCCCAGGAGGGACACGGAGAGGCCAGCACGTGACCACCACAGATTCCATTTCCTTCCCGTTCCACCTCCATGCAGAATTCATGCTTGGCAAATAATTCTGTCATGTTCTCTTTCATGTTTTCTGGCCTTATTCTCCACGTTCTCTTTTCTCCCAGGTCTGGCGAGGAACAGAATCTATCCTGCTTTGCAGCAAAAGACAAAAGTGCACACGTGGATGGCGACGTGATGATGGCGATGCTGCTGCCCCTGTATCTTTGCAGGTGGACAGCAGTCATGAGAGCAGTCATTCTTCTGAAGATTTCTAGTAAGTGGCCTCTCTATGCTGTTTACACCTTCATTTTGCCTGTCAGGGTGGGGCTCTTCCCTCCCTCCTCTCCTCTTCCCTCCATGCCTGTTCTGCTAGCCATAGCTCTCCATTGGTTCCTCTCCTACCCTGGAGCTTTTCTCTTCCATCACAGGAGAAGAGAGCTTCCGGGTTTGGCTTCCCTGTAGCTTCTTTCCCAGGGCTTCTGCATGGCTGTCACTGTCCCCAAGTCACACATCGTGACTTCAAACTCAGCCAAGAGCCCTGACATGCATTGTGACCTAAGAGGCCATGCAAAATTGTCTTTTCCATAGGTCAACAGGTTGATGGCATTTATTTTAGTAATGAGGACTGGTAACAGCCCTTGAGAGAAGGGCTATACTTACGCTCACCTGTCAGGGAAATTACCTTATTTTAGTGATGCGGATACTCAGGTTGTGATTTTATATTACTGGAGCTCCATGAATTA